>NW_021962936.1:0-300000 GCF_901765095.1 Microcaecilia unicolor | reverse complement strand
TGTACTGACCTGAGGAAGGAGATTTTGGCCTCTGGAAGCTAAATGTATTAGTCCAGTAAAATGGTATTATTTTATTTTCTGTATTTGTTTTATTTCTATTTGTTAATTTGCAAAGTGGTGATTGGTATGTGTTAGTTTTTTCAAATTTACATCTGCTTTCTTTATATTTTGCACAGTACTAGGGGACATTTTCTGTTTCTGTGGTGTTACATTGTATGCAGAGTCTGGCATCGGGGGTTCAGTTTAATTTTTGTCTAAATAGAAAGTTTATTATTACTTTTTCTATAGTGGATTAGGGTGTATCTGTGTTTGTGAAAAAGACATGGCTTTCAGTTGGCATTGACTGTGCAGGATCGACGATCTGTACTAATCTGTCTGTTTTCATTTTACAATAGGTGAATTGATGTTCTAGTGCTCACTGTAGTGTTTAAGATGCTTTCCTTTTCCTTGTGTGACTCGTAGAAATTACTGCTTATGGTATGGTAGAATTGCTCTATAGGTCCTGAGTGTTTTGTATTCTCGGTCTGCCTAGTACTGGATTTGGGGGGGGGGGGTGTTAAAAAATGACCGGCCCCGGGTGTCAACTACCCTAGGTACGCCACTGTTCATGAGGTACCTTGTCAAACGCCTTTTGAAAATCCAGATACACAATATCAACCGGCTCCCCTTTGTCCACATGTTTGTTTACTCCTTCAAAGAATTGAAGTAAATTGGTCAGGCAAGATTTCCCCACACAAAAGCCGTGCTGACTCGGTCTCAGTAATCCATGTCCTCGGATGTGCTCTGTAATTTGTTTTTTAATAATTTCCTCTACCATTTTACCCGGCACCAACGTCAGACTCACCGGTCTATAATTTCCCGGATCTCCTCTGGAGCCTTTTTTTAAAAATGGGCGTTACATCGGCCACCCTCCAATCTTCCAGTACCACGCTCGATTTTAAGGATAAGTTGCATATCACTAGCAGTAGCTCTGCAAGCTCATTTTTCAGTTCTATCAGTACTCTAGGATGAATACCATCCGGTCCAGGAGATTTGCTACTCTTCAGTTTGCCGAACTGCCCCATTACGTCCTCCAGGTTTACCGTGAAGTCAGTAAGTTTCTCCGACTCGTCCGCTTGAAATACCATTTCCGACACCGGTATCCCACCCAAATCTTCCTCGGTGAAGACCGAAGCAAAGAATTCATTCAGTCTCTCCGCTACGTCTTTGTCTTCCTTGATCGCCCCTTTTACCCCTCGGTCATCCAGCGGCCCAACCGATTCTTTTGCCGGCTTCCTGCTTTTAATATACCGAAAAAAATTTTTTACTATGTTTTTTTGCCTCTAATGCTATCTTTTTTTCGTAATCCCTCTTGGCCTTCTTTATCTGCACCTTGCATTTGCTTTGACACTCCTTATGCTGCTTCTTGTTATTTTCAGACAGTTCCTTCTTCCATTTTCTGAAGGCGTTTCTTTTAGCCCTAATAGCTTCCTTCACTTCACTTTTCAACCAGGCCGGCTGTCTTTTGGAGTTCTGTCTTTCTTTTCTAATTCGCAGAATATGTATGGCCTGGGCCTCCAGGATGGTATTTTTGAACAGCGTCCACGCCTGTTGTACAGTTTTTACTCTCTCAGTTGCCCCCCTAAGTTTTTTTTTTTACCGTTCTTCTCACTTTATCATAGTTTCCTTTTTTAAAGTTAAATGCTAACGTATTTGACTTTCTGTGTACAGTTACTTCAAGGTCGATATCAAAACTGATCATATTATGGTCACTGTTATCAAGCGGCCCCAGTACCATAACGTCCCTCACCAGATCATGCGCTCCACTAAGGACCAAGTCTAGAATTTTTCCTTCTCTCGTCGGCTCCTGCACCAGTTGCTCCATAAAGCTGTCCTTGATTTCATCAAGGAATTGTATCTCTGTAGCGTGTCCGGATGATACATTTACCCAGTCTATATTTGGATAATTGAAGTCACCCATTATTATCACATTGCCCATTTTGTTCGCGTCTCTGATTTCTTTTATCATTTCTGTGTCTACCTGCTCATCCTGGCGAGGCGGACGGTAGTACACTCCTATCACCGTTTTTTTCCCTTTTATACATGGAATTTCAACCCACAATGATGACATTTGAGGCTGGCAATCAATATTTTTAATGATGTTTTATGAGGGTGGGAGGGGGTTAGTGACCACTAGGGGAGTAAGGGTAGGTCAAACCCGATTCCCTCCAGTGGTCATCTGGTCATTTCGAGCACCTTTTTGTGCCTTATTCGTAATAAAAACAGGTCCGGGTGAAAAAGTCCAAGTTTTAGTCATGGACGTCTTTGCTTTTTTCCATTATGGCTCAAAAACATCCAAGTCTTAGGAACGCCCAAGTCCCGCCTCCACCACACCTCTGATACGCCCCCTTGAGATTTGGATGTCCTTGTGATGGACTTCCGTTAGAGACGTCCAAAATTGTGTTTCGATTATACCGATTTGGATGTCTCTGAGAAATGGACGTCCAAGTGCCAATTTATGTCAAAAGATGGACATCCATCTCTTTCGAAAATGAGCCTGATAGATGTAAGGTATTTATTTTACTATTGTTTTATTTATATGTGTTTATTTATAGTTACCATGTATATTAGAATGCTTTTTAATATGTGTTGCTTATCGACATGTTGTAGTCTGGTAAAATTATTTTTTGATGAGATAAGTGAATGATAAAAACTGAATGAATGAATGTGTAAATGAAATTAGCCAAACAAATTCTATCTAAGGCATATACAACTCTGTTTTGCTCCTTGATGTTCCATCAGAGAATATTTAGAGGTGAAATCAATTCCACAGGTTCATTTTAAGATGCTAGATTAGCACAAGAGCAAACAGCTCGACCTGAATCAGTTTCTTTTGGGACAGCTTAGGTTTCCTCAGCCAATGAAAATCACACACTGTACACTCATCCAGAAGGAACTGACATGCTGTAGCATGATCTAGGTTATTCCATGGATGCAATGGTGTCACATTCCTAGTTCTGATTCATATCCAAACAAACCAAGATGTTAATTACACAACCCTTCTAGAAATAGGTCAGATGTATTACACAAACCAAAGGAGACGAGCCACCCTATGTGAAGCCTACTCTGTCTGACCTTCTCTGTGATATTTTGTCAACAGTTTTGTAATTAATTTAACTCCACATCAGTGTTCTTAGGGGCCCTTTTACTAAGCCACGGTAAAAAGTGGCCTGCGCTAGTTTTGAAACGTGAAATTGGCATGCCTGGGCCAGTTTTTACTGTGGTGGGAAAAGGGCCTTTTTAAAAAATGGGGTAGTAAATAGCCGTGCGCTAATATTAAAATTAGTGAGTGGCTATTTACTGCCTGAGCCCTTACTGCCACCTATTTTATGCGGTAATCAGGAGGCACGCACAATGTGGCCATGCTGCCGATTACCATCAGGAGCACCCCGTGGTAGAAAATAAGAAATTTTTTTTCTACCGCAGGAAACTGCATGCGCCAACTTTGGAAGTACCACCAGGCATCCGCGCTACCCCAGCGGTAGGGTCGATTTGGCGTGCAGTAGCCTTAGTAAAAGGGCTACTTAGTACAGTATCTTCAAACACTTCTCATTTGTTCAGATTCTGTTTATTTCGGAATTTCCACCTTGCCACTGGCCTTTTTCATGTAAGTCTTCGATCTCCTCCTACAAAGATTCCCTGTGTCAGTCATTTTATTTTGCTCCTCTGGTAACCAGTCTACAAATTAACCCCATTACTGAGCTACAGAAAAGACAGGGGTCTAAAAATCTATTGTGAAGAGTCTTGACTACTGTAACTAAAGTTAACTTATACTCTGCAATGCTCTTATCTTGACTCTCAGTTCCTGCTCTTACAGCTGCTCTCTTTTCTGAGGGGAGGCAAGGGAGATCAGGAGGCCTCTGACTACTGCTGATTTCAAACTTTTCTATGCCCATTACAGCACCAAAACAACTACTTTCTCCAATGGTCTCTTTTCCAGCTTCTGACCTTCATGTATGCCTGGCCTGCTTTACCTTTTGTTCAGAGTGATGTCATCAGCTCCTATGCATCATGGGAGCTTGAGGCTCTTAGAAACTAAGATGGCTTCCCTCTGGTTCCATATCATATTTAGGTTAATACTTATTTTCATGTAAAAAATACATTAGGAAACTTATCAAATACTTGCCTAAAAAAGGAAAGATTACCTCAAACCCTGCCCTGTCCAGTCTAGTGAGAGAGAGAGAGACAGTGCAATTAAGGCATCTAACCTCTTCCATTGTTCATCCCTTAGAAAATAGACCTGGAGGTGGGCTTGTTTCTGCAGCAGCTGCGTCGCAGGGTGAAAATCGGTGTAGTGGGGGGCTCCGATTATTCCAAGATAGCAGAACAGCTGGGAGAAGGGGATGAAGGTAAGAAAAACACACTATGGTGAGAAAGAGATTATTTTTTACAATTTCTTTGCATTTGATATATCGTTCATTGAGCACATTTGACACAACATTCCTTTGCTACTATAGCAATTATAATTTGATTTTATGTTTTATCTGCTTTTTCCTTACATAAGAACATAAGCTTTGCCATACTGGGACAGGCCAAAGGTTAATAAAGCCCAGTATCCTGTTTCCAATCCATGTCACAAGTACCTGGCAAGATCCAAGAACAGTAAAACAGATTTTATGCTGCTTATCCTGGAAATAAGGAATGGAATTTCCCATCTTAATAATGGCTTATGGACTTTTCTTTTAGGAAATGATTCCATTGCTATAAACTCAGAACACTTAAGAGACATATTTACCATCAGCATCTGGGATAGGTGGAAATTGATGCCCCAGTTAGAGTCAGCTGTCCTGTATTTATGTCGACAGTACCTTTGCTATGGAAAAGGTGACCGGTTTTTCTGCAGTTCTGTAGAATTAGTCATTTATTGGGTCATTTTTCAGTACAGATCAAAGAACAGTAGGGTGATGTGGGAGTGGAAGAATAGGCCAAAGATTAGTTTGAACTAGTTGGAGAAGATTGAAGTTGGAAACTAGGTGGAAGCCTAGCTAAGATGGTGTGCCAGGTAAGAAATCACAAGAACTTATTCAAAGAGCTTGAAAGGTTTGGGAGACAAAAATGCAGAGATTTTTGAAATCTGAAAGATTTATAGGTGGCAGAAAGTATAGTTAAGTGGGAGTCACAGCTGTAGCAGTGGTGGATGAGGTTATAGGAATACCATCAAGACTGAGTTTGCCGGTAACGGGAAAGAATAGAGTTGGAGTGAGAAAAGGAGAGAAGCACAGTTTCAGCTGCAGAAAGTTTGAGAATATGAAAGGACATTCAGGAAGAAACATTTGAAAATAGAATGGAGACAGCAGTATGAGAGAAGGGACAGTCAATCTGTAGGCTATCCACATATAAATTGGGGCTTGAAATAAGAAATTAGAGCATTTGCAGAGCACTGAGAAAGAAGAGTACTGTAAAACATCAATAAGGAACGCACAAGGAGAGAGAAAGTGGGTATTCATCATGACAGAATAAAAGCAGATAGATTAAACTGGATGCGTTGGAGGGATCAACTGTAATAGACAGGAATGAAATCATGATCGATCTGTGGAGTTATAGGATAAGGAAGAGAGAGAGAAGAAAGTGTGGAAGGCAGTGTGCATACCACTGAGAACAGATGTTTTACCACTCTAGTCATGTACCCATGATGGAACCCACTTAAATAGAGACAAATTAGTGAGAAACAATCAGGGAGCTGCTGACCAAGGATAGTGATTTTAGTGAGGGGCTTTATTTTTCAGTGAAGGAAGCAATATGCTGGAGAGAAGAGATGGATGTGAGATAAATCCTAAAACTGGAGGAAGGGTATTGAGGAGCAGGAAGGAAGGATATGGATAGTCATTCGAACAAGTGGTGGTGATGTAACCTCCAGAATCTCAAGAGCCATTCAGTACTAAAGTAAAGTAAAAGAAGAGGTTGGTTAGGCATCAAAGTTGTTCCCACAGAGACTTTGGAAACCAGTCTCTGGCCCTCCCCTCAGGGTTTTCAGTTGCTGATGCTATGTTGGACAAAATATTGGTTTGGCTATGGCCCTAGTAGCCCACTTTATTCCACTGCCTATGATAAAGACAGTTGTGAATGGTATGAATTTTAAGAATATTTGCACGTGTATATTTACTGCTCAAATACTGCCCTCCCTCATGTAGTGATGTATAGCCGTATTTTAAGGAGGCATGCTTGAGGGTTGTATTTGGGTTAGAAGAACACAAAGTACAATGTAGACTGACTTTCCAAATTTCCACATGTCAGTATTCACCGTAAATGCAGGTGTGCACATGGCAAGATTCAGAGTGTAAGTATATGCACATACTTTCACTTTGGAAACTGGCTCAACGTCCACAAGCAAAAAGTACCCACAGATGGTGTTCCAAGGTACACAGTGTGGAATTGTCCCTTTTCTGGTGAAGCAGCTAGTAAGACTGGAAAAAGGATGAGTAGGTGGAAATGGAGAACACAGGAGTGAATCAAAGGCTTGAAAAGACAATTTGGAAGAGGAAAGACAAACCAGAGAAGCAATTATAGACTAGTTAAAGGTCTTCTTGTCCCTGAAAAAGAAATGGAAGCATGCAAAAGTGTCACAGATGGCTTCAGAATGAAACGTCAGTTTTATTTATTTGTTTGTTTGTTTTTATTTGAGAATACTTGATATATCTGCTGCTGTTGGGGGGGAGGGAGCATGCAGTATGGGCAGAGAGTAAGTTAAATGTACAGGCATTTTTGGCTAAATCTGAAACAAGACCAAATACAAATTTCAGGCAGGTTTCATTGCCGAAACCAAAATTCAGTGGGCCTCTATTGGACCATTTTAATATACCCATTGTTAACACATGAAAGCTCTGATGTAGGCTATTTAATTTAAAGGACCCTGAGGGGACAGGTCTGTAATACTACTACTTAACATTTGTAAAGCGCTACCAGGGTTACACAGCGCTGTACAATTTAACACAGAGGACAGTCCCTGCTCAAAGGAGCTTACAATCTAAAGGACAAAAAGTGCAGTCAATCAAATTGGGGCAGTCTAGATTTCCTGAATAGAAGTATAATGGTTAGGTGCCGAAGGCGACATTGAAGAGGTCTGTGAAAAGCACTGGATTAATATCCTTTTATTGAGAGATAGAACTGAAAAAAAGGTGCAAAACTTGCTCTTCAGAATGAGGAAATGCAATCTCTACTAATGAGAGAACGTTTCTAGTCCTGCTTCCAGTAGTATGGCGTTGCATGGATTATCAGATCAGCAACCTTCTTTGATTCTCATTTTACTGACCTTTTAAATGAAAAGTCCCACAAAAACTCCACCTACCCTCCTCTCCTCCTTCCTGTACACATTAATTTATTTGATTTTTGTCTATTAGATTGTAAGCTCTTTGAGCAGGGACTGTCTTTCTTCTATGTTTGTGCAGCGCTGCGTATGCCTTGTAGCGCTATAGAAATGCTAAATAGTAGTAGTCTGTAGGAAACAGTACTGCAGCCTAGACAAGAGGGTCATTTCTCTGCAGTGGACACAATGTACTTTGGGAACAAGATCCTAACAAGCCAGTAAAAAAAGGATTAAAATTACTTATTTCTATCAATTTATGGGGTAATTCTAGATGTGAGCAGATGGAACATACCAGTATTCTACCTAATTATGCGCATATGTGTCCACATATATGCATAAATGACCATTTTCCAGCTACCCGGTATTCTGTAGGTATATGCCAATATTTAACGGCTCGTACTTTTTCAGTGGATGTTCAAAAGGGCAGAATTCGGGTAGAACGTGGATAGGGCACAAATTTACACTCCTAGATTATAAAATAACTATCCTCTACATGTGTTACATAGAAACATGATGGCAGATAAGGGCCATATGTTCCATCCAGTCTGCCCATCCTCAGTAACCATTAATTCCCGGTAGTGTGCCCACTTTGGAAAGAGTGTACCGTCTTTCAAATGAGTACAGCCTCCTTTGAAAGAGTATGCATTTTTCACTAAAAGTACACCCACTTTCAAAAGAGTGCAAACTATTAATGACACATGCAAAAAATGAAATTTGGGGTTTTTTTCCTGTTGTTTTGGGCAGAAAATGCAAACAAATGCACTCCCCTACTCAAAACCCAGGCTGGCACTGGAACTGGAGAAACATGTTGAAGAAGCCTCTGTTATCAAACATATAAAAGACAAGTGACCGACTCACCCGCAAATGCGCAGTAGAGACTCCCCTCTCTGTCCTGCGCTCGTGTCAAGACATCATGACGTCAGAGGGCAGAACAGAGAGGGAAACGGATGCTGCCGGCCTGCTGCTGGAGAGCCTGGAGACGAAGGAAAGGAACATCGCCGGTGCACCAACCTCCACCCTCCCCCCATCCCCGACGTCGTCGCCGCTACCTCCCCCCGCCGTATCGGGCCCCCTGCACTAACATGACAGCGTCTCTCACCTCCGTGTGGAAGCGCTGCAGGCAGCAGCAGAGTGATCTGCTGCTGCCTGCAGCACCTTCACACGGAGGTGAAAGGCGCTGTCAGGTCAGTGCAGGGGGCCCGGCACGGAGGGGGGAGGGAGCGGCGGCGAGGAGGGTAGCTGGACATGGGGGGAGGGCAGGGGAGAGGGGAGGGTCGGTGGACGGGGTGAGGCCAGGGGAGACAGGAGGGCTGCTGGACATGGAGGGGCAGGGGAGAGAGCAGGGTTGCTGGACATGGATCGATGGAGGGGAGGGGAGGGGAGGGGAAAGAGGAGGGTTGCTGGACATGGGGGGGAGGGCAGGAGAGAGAGGAGGGTTGCTGAACATGGGGGAGGGCATGGGAGAGAGCAGGGTTGGTGGACGGGGGGGAGGCCAAGGGAGAGAGGATGGTTGGTGGACGGGGGGGGGGGAGGCCAAGGGAAAGAGGAGGGTTGCTGGACATGGGGGGGAGGGCAGGGGAGAGAGGAGGGTTGCTGAACATGGGGGGGAGGGCAGGAGAGAGAGGAGGGTTGCTGAACATGGGGGAGGGCATGGGAGAGAGCAGGGTTGGTGGACGGGGGGAGGCCAAGGGAGAGAGGATGGTTGGTGGACGGGGGGGGGGGGGGAGGCCAAGGGAAAGAGGAGGGTTGCTGGACATGGGGGGGAGGGCAGGGGAGAGAGGAGGGTTGCTGAACATGGGGGAGGGCATGGGAGAGAGCAGGGTTGGTGGACGGGGGGGAGGCCAAGGGAGAGAGGATGGTTGGTGGACGGGGGGGGGGGGAGGCCAAGGGAAAGAGGAGGGTTGCTGGATATGGGGGGAGGGCAGGGGAGAGAGGATGGTTGGTGGACGGGGGGAGGCCAGGGGATACAGGAGGGCTGCTGGACATGGGGGGAAGGCAAGGGAGAGAGCAGGGTTGCTGGACATGGATTAGGGGAAGGGAGGGCAGGGGAGAGAGGAGGTTTGCTGGACATGGAGGTGAGAATTACAAATCTTGCCAGTTTTAACAGGCTTAACGGCTGGTTAGTACATAAAGGGCCCTGGATTTGATTCACGACAAGGATCTCCTACTTTAAGCTGACTGGGGCTGTACCCAGGGTCTACACATGGGGGCACTGTAATAGCCAGGCCCTTTAGCCAGCACTGTATCTAAATCTATAATTATGTTATGTGTCCTGGGTTGTAGAGGGATATGGAAGAGGCAAGGGCAGGAAATTTGAGACAATAAATGAGCCTGAGGCCCTAGGCCAGTGTTTCCCAAGGAGTACCCCATGCCAGTCGGGTTTTCAGGTTATCCACAACGAATATGCATGAACTTGATTTACATATACTACTTCCATTATATGCAAATCTCTTCCATGCATATTCATTGTGGATATCCTGAAGACCTGACTGGCAAGGGGTACTCCAGAACCGGACTTGGGAAACATTGCCCAAGGCCACAGGTGACTGTGCTAGGTTTAATTAGATGTAACATGCAAGCAGGCTGAGTCTGCTGGCCACAAAGCGCAAGAGCTGATTAGATGTGGTGTTAGGGGAGGAAGGCCTTGAAGAAGTGTTGGAGAGAACTGCTAAGGACATGAATGGAGAAAGCACACACACACACACACACACACACACACAAATCAGAGGAAACGTCACTCATCTGAAATGGGAACAAGATTTCATTACACTGTAAACGGGACCGCTGCACCAGTAGGGGGAGGAAGAAAGTCTCCTCCCCAGGATTAATCCAAGCCCCACAAATTGCTACCAGCAGATACTTTCAAATATTCTTTTCTTTTTATTTTTGTTTCCAAGTTACAAACAAAAGCTTCAGTCCAGCCCTGGGGTTAGGGCTGCCCCAGGCAGGGTAGTGCTGCCCCTCACCCAGCAATCTAAAGTCTCTGACCGTTCTTGAGGGCTGCAATAGTCCCCTTTGGAAATACTTCCTTTTCACAGTACGTATCACAAGCTGTGCTGGCCCAAAGCAAAATTGTTCCCTCCTGTCCAACCAGGGTTTCCAGCTCCTACAGTTCTTACACAACAAACAGGAGCAGCTGGGGAACCAGGCTTATAACTCTTCCAGTCCTCTGCCCTTCCCCCACAGCAAACAGTTCAAATCAAAAACAGGCTTCTTCCTTACAACAGGTTTTAAATCACAACTTTTAAACACAGAGCTTTCCCCCTTTAGGTGCTACCTTCCTCAGGGCTCTCCAGCAGTGTTGCCAGGTGGAAAATTTTTTTCCCACCCAATCTAGCGTAAAAACAGCCCAAAACCCGCCCAAACTCAAACCCTGCCCCTGACACCCCCACCCCCGCATCAACCCCGCCCCCGCCGTCATCAACCCCGCCCCTGCCGTCACCGGCCCCGCCTCCCCCGTCATCGGCCTTGCCTCTCACGTCATCGGCCCGCCTCCCCGTCATCGGCCCCGCCCAAAACGTCACTAACCCCGCCCCCCGCGGCCGAAAAAAACCGCCCGAAAAACCGCGACCCGCCGCGGGCAAAAATTTCCTGCGGCGGGTCGCGGAAAACCGCCCAATTGGGCGGTAAAACCGCCCACCTGGCAACACTGCTCTCCAGCTCCCATTCCATCCTCCTTCTGCCTCTTGCTCAGCAGCCTTAACCCCCTCCTCCACCTGCTTCTCACTCCACCCTTCCCTCTACAGGTGGGAGGCATCATGTATTGATTAGGGAGCCAGGGAACTGGGCTTCTTCCTTCTCCCTCCCTCTTGTGGTCAGAGGTGGTATATACCCATCTTGTCTATCCCTGGGGCTCCCTTTGCTGGGACGGGCAATGCATTCTGGGAGACGTAGTTCAGGATTTTGTTTCATTTTGTACCTCTGGGCTGTAGCCTTGTCACAACACCACACCTGAAAGCGGTGGAAGCTGTGTCCAAAAGGGAGACTTGTGACCTCTTTGTGTGAATTAGGCAAAGACACTCAATGCCAAGTTCCATAAATGGACTATAGGTTTAGTTATAACCCAATTGCATGAAAATATCCTGAACCATAGATGGTGAAGGAATAGAGAAAAGGACAGAGCGAGAGAGGAGAGGCACAGGGGTTTTGTTCCCTAAAGCAATCATGAACAAAACAAGTCATCTCTTCCACCCCAAAGGCATATGCACACACACTGTTCATTAGGAGAGGGTCTGCCATGTTTTTCCTAGATAAGAGGATGTGAAAGGGCAGTGTCAGCAAAAGGGACTGCTTACTCCACAGTGTGACTTAGACACCACAGTCAGACCCGGCTGGTGGCCCCAAAGCTAAGCAGGGAACAAACAAGCCCACAGCAAAGGAGAGATAAGAGACATAAAAGTGACAGGGCCAGTGGCATAGCTGGGACTGATCTTTTTTGGTGGGGCTCGACTGTAAATTCCTGTAGGCCTGCTCTCTGGTATAATCAGGAGCTGTAATGCTGCTTGTGCCCTGCCCTCTGCTGATATCTTTCCTCCTTGCTTTCTCTTGCAGTTATCTGTAAGTTTGATTACATATTTGCAGAGAATGGGACAGTGCAGTACAAAGATGGGAAGCTCCTCTCCAGACAGGTAAAACCCCTTCAGAAAGGCTTCAGCTCTTTGTCTTTCCTCCTTACTCTCCATTCTAACCTCCTACCCCAGGATAACGTGACCAGAAAACAATATTTTTTGACTCGTGTATTAGTATGGTGGCCAACTTTGTCCCTTTTTTTTAACTCCCAGGCAGACCCAAAGCTGTTTTTTGCACCATTCCATGTACAGATTTGTAGTTTTGATTTCCCTATAAAAAGTATGACTACATCTCCATGCTTGCAATGGGACAAAGCTAGGACTGGCTCAGCCTGTTATAGCACACCCCGTCCTCTTGCTGCACTGCTAATTCAGTTTTGTTCAGTGCTTGCCCATCTTCTTTCAGTGTGTCCTAAATGCTGTTTTGCAAATTAACAGCAACAAGTTATGGTGTCCTCTGAACATCAACACTTGCCACTGACTGGCCATTGAAAGGACTTGCTTCCTGTAACTTCTGTGAGATATATGCCACCTGAGGCACTGGTTCTCAGACTTCTGTATCTATTGTTACAGTATTTTAAATGGTGAAAGGATTATCTGTTGCCGTTTGCTGGCATTGTACCTCAGCCTCTCTGCAACTGCTTATCCAAATCACCCAGAATTCTTTGCTGTTTGTGCCTGGCTGCTTGTCCACATTATCCAGCATGCTTTTCAGTGGCTGTCTGTGCCTGCTCATCCACATTACCCAGAATGCTTGTCAGCAGCTGTCCATGCCTGGTTCTTGTTCAAATTACTCAGAATGCTTTTTTTTGTGGCTGTGTCTGGCTGCTTGTCTATATTACCCAGAATTTGTTTTTGTGGCTGTGACTGGCTGCTTGTCCACATTACCCAGAATGCTTTTCAGTGGCTGTCTGTGCCTGCCTGGCTGCTTGTTCAAATTACCCAGAATGCTTTTCAATGGCTGTCTGTGACTGGCTGCACCCCCTGCTTACAAACTCCTGCAGCTCTAGGCTGTGGCTGGCTGCACTCGTACTCTACAGCTTCAGTGACCCCCAGAGAAAGATTGATCTCAGAACAGTTTCTGCAGTTTTTGTTTATTTTTATAAAAGAACTGGAGGGTTACTACTATTTTGACTTCTAAAATCATGTGAGTCCTTCCAGAACTAGATTGTAAGCTACACAGAACAGATACGTTTATGATTAGCTGTACACTTTATATGTCTGGTGGCATTGTAGCAATAAGAAGTAGTACTAATGATGTTCATTGCAGACTTCTAGTTTTAAACTGTAAAGCAGCCCCTCTGCTCCAGCCCTCAGCATAGCCTCACTCCTTCTTGAAATTTCTTTGCAGACCATTCAGAGTCATTTGGGGGAGGAGCTGCTACAGGACCTCATCAACTTCTGCCTCAACTACATGGCTTTACTCAAGCTGCCCAAGAAAAGGTACCTCTCCATCATACAGCCACATACAGCATACATACACATCTGTGTAGCCCCCTTATCTCCCTCAGTTTCAGTGTAAGGGCATGTTTAGATACTGCAGAGGACTGACCAGCTCACTGCACCTTCTGGGTTCTTCCACTAGGCCAGGGAGCAGCAATTCTTTGGTGAGCACAGGGTCAGGATACAGATGGCACACAGGAGAAAATATGCTGTCCACACCAGCAAATATTGTTCTAAAATTAAAAATGTACTGAGGTACTTGTGCAATGATCTGATAAAATGTACACGTTGGCCTTCATTTTAATACCTGCCATACTTGAATATTACTCACCTTGAGCTGCAACTAAAAAAAGGCATGAGCCAAATATAAATAAATAAGTAAAACATCTTGTGCGGGAGTCTATAGAACGCTGCCCTTTTCCCTTAAGAATACTCCCTCACAGTGTCAGAACCACCTTAAGCCCCATAGTCCCTCCCAAAGAGGAAATGACATGGGGGGGATAGATAAAGGAGGACAGCTGCCAGGAAGTATAAAAGGCAGGGCCAGTGTTCAGTGTTGCCAGGTGGGCGGTTTTACCGCCCAATTGGGCGGTTTTCCGCGACCCGCCGCGGGAAATTTTTGCCCGCGGCGGGTTGCGGTTTTTTGGGCGGTTTTTTAGGCTTCCGGGCGGCTTTTTGGGCGGCTTTTTGATTTTTTTCGGCCGCGGGGGGCGGGGTTAGTGACGTTTTTGGGCGGGGTTAGTGACGTTTTGGGCGGGGCCGATGACGTGGGAGGCGGGGCCGATGACGTGGGAGGCGGGGCCGATGACGGGGAGGCGGGGCTGATGACGGGGAGGCGGGCCCGATGACGTGGGAGGCGGGGCTGATGACGGGGAGGCGGGCCCGATGACGTGGGAGGCGGGGCCGGTGACGGCGGGGGCGGGGCCGGTGACGCGGGGGTGGGGGTGTCAGGGGCGGGGTTTGTGTTTGGGCGGGTTTTGGGCTGGTTTCTGGCCCGGATTGGGCTGGAAAAAAAATTTCTACCTGGCAACCCTGCCAGTGTTGGGTTAAGGAGGCCCAGGGAAAGGAGAAGTGGGTCCACAGTGTAATTTTTCACTATCTATGTGTAGCTACCATAACCTGGTTCAGGCCAAACCTTAACTTGAATAATTGTGAGAATCCTGTTCTTGAGGCCCGGCTGGAGCCAGACCAGCGCTTGTGCCACCTGGAGGAAAGACTGTGTAAACTATGCTTTGGGGCCGCCGCCTGTCAGACATGGGCCGAGGTTCAAATTTCCTCGGAATCTGAAGAGACTTTCTCCTTCATTTTCTGTACCTGTGAAATAACAGGTGAGGCCTCGGCCTTTGAGTTAATAAAGTGTCTTGCTATACCTTTGTAACCTTGTCTGGTTGTATAATCTGAAGGCCCACCCTCAACCCTCTCTCATCACACCTATATTATAAAGGCAAATTAAGTGTCTGTGTACCTGTATAATATAGCTTCACAAAATGAGCCTGGTAGTGCACAACTGCTTTCACATAAATTCTACACCTTCTCTGAAGAAGGTACAAATATGTGCAGATAGTTATGTATTTTATAAACTATGTGAATTGTGACTTCATCCCTGCCCAAAATACGCCTCTGAGAGCACCTGTACACAGATTGTATGAAAGTAAGGGCACAGGAGCCCCAGTCAACCACGAGAGCAGAAGGGCAGCCTAGGAATTGCACCCAGGTTTCCTATATGGCAATATGCAATATTTATCTCTGAGCCACTGCCTCTTTCATCTCTGTGAAATTGTCCAAACTATATTAATAACCTTAGTAGTGGCTATGAGCATATCATTGAGGTAGTGCTGGGAAAAAGGTTTTTCCTAAATTTAAAGACAGGAGATAATGTGGAATACACAGCATTGGTTTTCAGGTAGGATAACCCTCTCCCTGGTCTCTCTCTGTGTCTGCAGAGGAACCTTCATAGAGTTTCGCAATGGAATGTTGAACATCTCTCCGATTGGTCGGAGCTGCAACCAGGAGGAGCGAATCGAGTTCTCAGAACTGGACAAGGTGACTCAGACTGTGCAGACATGAACTAAAGGACCCATTACTCTCACCTACCCCCTCCAGAGCCCTTGGCTGGCCTGATATTCCAACCTTTTGTGTGCTCTATCTTCCCCTCCAGACTGCCTGGGTGGGAGACACAGGGAACATGAGCAGATATGGTGGCAGCAGTGGAAGGGGAGCAGATGTGGAAGGAGAAGATGGAGACACTGGGAGGGTGGGGGAAGAAAGGCAGGTGTGAAATGGCAGTGATGGGCCCGATAAGTTGGAGAGGATGTTGGGGAAGGGGGTTAAGAGGCAGAGGATGGATGCTGGGGGAGTATGGACTCCTCCCTTCATCACTCACTTGTAGAGAAAGGTTGTGTATACACACACCCCCTGCCAGTCCACACCAAGGACAGGATGGCAGATCAATTGTACAGGTAACCATCAAAGATTTTCACCCAGAATGCCCCTCATCCTAACGCATCCCAGATTATTGCCTCTTCTAATTATAGCTTCATGCAGTCTGTTAGTAATTGTGTGCCTGTCACTTGTCTCTCCCTTTGTTCTCTCTACTCGCAGAAGGAGAGGATCCGTGAGAAGTTTGTGGCCGCTTTACAGAGGGAGTTTGCTGGGAAGGGCCTGAGATGCACACGAGGTGAGTGTGGATCATTCCAGGGAGCCAGCTGAGAGCTCTCCTGTGCAGTTTACAGGCAGCAAATGCCAGGTTCAGCTTTTTGTCTTCAGGTGTGACAGTGGCTAGTAAGATAAGTTCTAGGGAGAAACACAGTGATGAGATACCAAGCTGGTTTCTGTTTTTTAGGAAATGTACCCCAATTTGCCACTGGATCCAAGGATATAATTATTGAGGTTACATGAACAGGAGAGAAATTGTGGATGAAAGTCTTGGGCTGTAGAATACCAAATCATAGTAGTAGTAGCAAGAAAGTGGAGGGATAGAATGGCTGAATCATCACAGAGTGAATTTTAAGAGGGGGGAACTTATGTATTTAGGTAACATAATGTATAACAAGCTGACTTTGTCACCTCAAGCAACCGTGATCTTTTTGGCAGGACGGAATCCCTTTTGCCACAAAATATATTCTTTAGTAGAGAACAACTTGCAAAATATACTATCCAATGGGAACCTGAAATTTTATTTTGTTTGTATTAGGTTTAAAAGTTTGATAACAGTTATAATGTCAGAGTGTTAAAAGTATTTGAAAATTTTTCCCGAAGAGACTAAAAGCAAACAGAAAGAGGTGTGTATTAAGACATGTATTTGGTGGCATGTGCATTGTATTTTACTATGTACTAGAGTTGGTCAATAAAAATGAAAAAAGATGGCCGCTGCATCCCTTCTCCAGCAAAACTCCTGAAAATCCCTGCTGTAATTCTGTTCTCTTTCCAGGAGGCATGATCAGTTTTGACGTGTTCCCTGAGGGCTGGGACAAGAGATATTGCCTGGATATTCTGGATGGGGAGCAGTTTGACACCATTCACTTCTTTGGGAATGAGACCTCGCCGGTGAGTCTCCGGATCAGCTTCAGCTCTCGGCTTCCAGGCCTTTCTGGCATTCAGCAGTGACCTCTAGTGTTCCAGTGGGGGAAGTGGAAAGGCCATTTTCCCAATGGCATTTCCATGGCAGTGATGGATCTCATGTGTTTATTGATCCTTGATTTGCCACTTTAACTAATTAATAGGACAAAGCAGTTTGCAGGAATGTTAAGGGTCTTTTTACTAAGCTGTGACAAAAGTGACCTTAGTGCAAGTTTTCCCCACATGCTAAGCCATTTTTTTTACTGCAGCCATAAAACTGGCCTTTTATTTGTTTTCATTAATGCCATTAGTGCATGGCCATTAAAAAATTATACTGTATGAGCATTTACTACCACCCATTGTGTAGGCAGTAAGGGCTCACCTGGTACTCTTGTGCTAACCACTAATGTAGCTGTGCTGATTAGCGCAGGAACACTCACTCTCCATGCTCCTCTCAACAAAATGTTTCAAATATTTTTTAGCACGCCAGTGTGGCAGTTAGCACAGGACTCCTGAATGCATCCTGCAGTACACCATTTTAAGCTGTGGTAGGAGTTCGTTCGCAACTAACACAGCTTAGTAAAAAGACCCCTTAGTTATCTTGAATTACCCAAATGAACATCAGCACATAGGGATAGGATAAAAAGTCCAGGTCGTTCCTGCCACATCAAAAGAGCCCCAAACAGAGGTACAGAAACAAGCAGCGCTCACCCATAAAACCCCCAGAAGCTGGGCCCCAAACACAATTCGAAAAGTCCTGATCTTATTGAGTTAATCTTTAATAACTGGATGAAAACACAGCATCCAAGGGTGAGCTCAAGTCAATGTGTGTTCCGCAAACACTTCCTCGGGGGTCATCACCAGAACCATGATGTTCTTCTAAACCCACAACACCAGGGGGCAGTACAGCCCAAAATAGTCCACATCATTCTGTTAGTGAATGAATTCGTTACTTCATAGGAATGAGTTTGTACTGCAATTCCAGTCACAGCAGACAGCACGAGTTAAAATAGTTTAATAAGGAATTTGATATACCAATAGCACAACTGTGTTGATCAAAGCGGTTAACAAACTACAGAAAGAAAATGAAGAAAGGAACACCAATTATAATAGGATTCATCCACAAGGAGGGGTCATAATGGTTAAGATACAGGGGCTGGTGTGCCTTAGTCTGCAACAAACTATTCAGCTAGATAGGGTTGAGGGCCCAAAGGCCAACTGAAAAAAAATGAGTCTTTAGTAATTGTTTACATTTTGGGATAGAAACCGCAGATCTCAAAGGTGTGAGGTCATTCCAATGCTTTGGAGCGATTAAAAACGAAGGCCAAGAAACATGACCTTTCCAGTCTCACCCATGCCAGATTCACACATTCTGGTGATTTACAGGTATCCCTTCAGTGTTGTAATGTTCTACCAGAGAACATTGTGGTTCTAGAAGCATGGGTGAAAGGCGCATTGGTTCGAGTTCATTCTCAACTACTGTTTCAGAGCTATGCACTTTATATCCTGTTAAAGCTAAACCAGCTATAATCTGGCTGTTGATGGGTTTGTTTGGTTTCTGTAGGCTGTTGTTGGGCGAGTGCTATCCATTTGCCATCTAGAATTACTCATTTTGTGCAGTGCCCCTTTCCGGGGAGTGTTGGTATTCGTCTGCTTTCCAGAGAACTTATCCGAACTGTTCTTAGATCAACTTTTGTGCTGTCCTATCTGGATAGTTAGCAGTGATATGAAGTGCTGCCATCTGGATGATTTGTGCCTGTACCTCAATTGGCTTGGCACTATCTGGATAGTCCAAATACAGCTTCACACACGCTGCGTACCAAAATCAATAAGTACTCCCGCTGTCACCTAAGAGGCCAAACATGACCATGCACTATACAGTGGAGAAAAAAAGCCTCAGTAACGCCACCCAGCCAGACTAAGATTACAGACTATAAGGCGTGGACCCGGCCCACCATCATCTGGCTAAAAAAAAAACTCCACGTAGTGCTCCTTAGTATATCTAGGTAAGTGTTGAAAACTTCTCTCAACTCAACTGGTAAGGTGACAAACGTGTATATATACTTTATAGAACACAGAATGTAGTTTGAATCAATTGCTTTCTGTTCTAGTCATACAGTTTACATCAGTTCAATACTAATCATCAATCCTGGTGAAACAGCCACAAATCACTTAGCTTCAATCCAATTGCTGAAGTGTTCCGCTGTCCTTAATATCACCAGCTTCAACCCAACAGGGAATCCCCGTTTCATTTCCACTGCATCAGGGGTTTCAAAGCTACATCTGGGATTACAATCCCATCTCTCTTCTGCTGTATCGAAAAACAGAGCAGGTAACTGACAAAAAGATGCCTACGCCAATCTTTAAATGGATTACGCACCTCCCATTCTGATTCAGACCAACCAATAAGCAATGGTCACTAACTCTATCGTCACTCCATCCGTAGCACAAATCAGAATCGAGGAGGAAATACCACAACACAATCAACTCAAAAGAACCAAACAAAACAAAAATCCAAACAAAAATAATTTTTTGTCAGAAGCATTTTTCAAAAAAATGCCAACCACTCCACCCGGACATTCAGTCCATCTGGTTCCATCAAGTTGAAAAAAAATATCCACTTCTGTTCTGATTGACGCAATGCACGATTCATATCCCCTCTCCTTTGGGAAGGTCTTAATTGCTCCAATACTGCACATAGTAGATTGTCAAACTGATGGTGCTGGGTCTCACAGTGAGTCACTAGCGGAGCCTCCCGCTTCAGAAACTTGAGGCAGGAGCGATGCTCCATCAATCTTGTTTTTAAACTTCTCGTGGTCTGCCCAATATACAGTAGGTCACAGGGGCATTTAATTAAATACACTACCCCAGCCGATTCGCAGGTCATGTTAGATTTCCAAATGCATTTCTGATCTGAACCAGAGTGGGACGTGCGTAATCCATTTAAAGATTGGTGTAGGCGTCTTTTTGTCAGTTACCTGCTCTGTTTTTCGATACAGCAGAAGAGACACAGGTTTGTAATCCCAGATGTAGCATTGAAACCCCTGATGCAGCAGAAGCGAAACAGGGATTCCCTGTTGGGTTGAAGCTGGTGATATTAAGGACAGCGGAACACTGCAGCAATTGGATTGAAGCTAAGTGATTTGTGGCTGTTTCACCAGGATTGATGATTAGTATTGAACTGATGTAAACTATGAATAGAACTGAAAGCAATTGATTCAAACTCCATTCTGTGTTCTATAAAATATATATACACGTTTGTCACCTTACCAGTTGAGTTGGGAGAAGTTTCCAACACATACCTAGTTATACTAAGGAGAGCACTACGTGGAGTTTTTTTTTTTTTTATTCAGATGATGGTGGGCCGGGTCCACGCCTTATAGTCTGTAATCTTAGTCTGGCTGGGTGGCGTTACTGAGGCTTTTTTCTCCACTGTGTAGTGCATGGTCATGTTTGGCCTCTTAGGTGACAGCGGGAGTACTTACTGATTTTGGTATGCAGCGTGTGTGAAGCTGTGTTTGGAGTTTCGATTTAATTTCAAAGCATGAGTGGACTTGGTCATAAGACTATCTGGATAGTTCCAGAGCGGTCTGTAAACGTACTCAGTGGCACCATTCGGACAGGGCCACTGAATATCTCTCTCAATACCTTCTACTTGGATAAATGCTTTTAAATTTTAGTCCCGTGTTTAATTCAGACACCTTTTTTTTTCTGACATACTGGGTCAGACCAATGATCCATCTAGCCCAGTATCCTGCTTCCAACAGTGGCTACTGCAGGTCACACATACCAAAAAGTAGCAACATGCCAGGGTAAGCAGTGGCTTTCCCATATCTGTCTCAATAGCAGACTATGGACTTTCAGAAACTTGTCCAAACCTTTTTTAAAACCAGTTACACTTTCTGGAGACTTATGTTCTGCACAAGTGACATGTAATATTATACTCATGTTGTAATATGTTTCAGATTTTATGTACTAATAATCAATAAAGACTTCATGGAAATTAAAAAAACCAGTTACACTAACCGCCATTACTCTCCTCTGGTAGAGGAACATAAATCATCCTGATGGCAGCATTAAATATCACCGCTAGTTATCCAGATAACTTAGGACATAATTTTATCCATAAGTTTGGATTTTTATGTTTTTCCTGTTTTCAGATTTGCGGATTTTGCTTCTTTCTCTTTTTGTTTTGTGGGGGGAGGGGGTAGTTGTTAATACCACTGTGGAATTCATGGTTTAATGGAAAGCACAGCATTACAAGTTATAAATCTATGAGGAATTCAGATTGAATCATACACATTGCCTTCATGCAGAGCAAAAAATTGCCACAGAGCAGTTTACAGGAGGGGGTAAGCCTATAATGAAGAGAAAGCCGTACTAACCTGGAATGAATCAAGAAAAAAATACTAGGAGGAGGAATAAGAACATATCTAACTGTGCTATTCCCTGCTTTCTATTCCCTTCTCTTGCAGGGTGGGAATGACTATGAGATCTTCACAGACCCTCGTACAGTGGGGCACACTGTGAGTTCCCCACGGGACACCATCCGCAGGTGCACTGAGCTCTTCTTTCCAGAGAGGACCAGTGAATCCTGATGCTGGCAAAGCCGCCATCCCCACATGAACTGTTGGGTTGTCTGAAGACATGACCGTGCTGTCGGGAAGTTTCTGCCATCCTCCACAGAGACGGGACGAGAGAGGCTAAGGGATCACTCTTCATGGGCTCTCAGCCTGCTCTTGCCACCTGGTGTCATAGGTCTATCTCCCATTAGTGCCACAAGTCTCTGCTGTACGGGGAAGAAAAGTGTTGGGAAAGAGAGGCTGGGATCTCTCTTTCTTGGCTGAATCACACCCTTCTAGCAGATGGTTGCACTTTAAAAATTGCTTCATTCTAGGGAATGCACATGGACCTGTTAATATTCATGACATGATGTAATCTATACACTGGAATACAGCAAGACAGTCTCTGCTCCTTGACCTGAAAGACACAGTGACCTTGCACAGCTTCACACCCATGAGAAGTAATGCCTGTATCATTAATTACTCACGTGGGAATAAAGTACAGTGTATCTCAATGGCATACCAATGGGAGGTGGAGCCATTTGAGATTTGTAGGGAAGGTCCACTTTTGAAGAGCCAAGTTGAGAACCGGATACTCCATAACATACCTCAGCCTCAGGCAGCTGTGTGTCTGGGCTACATGTCATCCAGCTATGCAGTGAAGCCCTACATGACACTATCCAGCTGTGAGTAGGCACAGTGCAGCAGTTTGGAAATGAGGTGGGACCCTCATGTAAGGCGCACCGTCTGAAGACATGTTTTACTTTTTGAAACATTTTTTAAAAAAGTTTATTCTTCAATTGGGTTCCTTCTACCTTGGTGAGCAGTTTGACAATACTGTCACTGCATGCTGTGATTCTACCTAGGCTGTGGACCAGTGGCGATGTCATATGACATCACTAGCTGTAAGGACCAATGAGAAATGAGTGTGATTCTTAAAGCATGCTGCCAGGCGTGTGGAGGAGTTACAGGGACCCTACTGCTTAGCGAATTTCAAGCATGTTTGTTGACTGGGCTGTGTTGTGTGAGTGTGTTCACTGTTGTATGCTCTCATGGTACTTTAGAGGGCTCACTGAGCTCCTTTTTTTGGTGATGATGTTTAAAAGAAAATATCTAACACTTTAGTTCCAAGGTTTGTGTAGAATAGTTTTTTTGTATAATGTATTATGGACCTCAGTGGTGATGCAGCAAAAGCGAAACATGCTGCATGTCGGCCACTGGTCCTGTTGTTTATGACTGCAAACAAAGCAAAGTCTTTTTTGTAAAAAGTTTTTTTTTGACATATGAGACAAAGGTAAAGATTTAAGATGGGATATGAAGTTGCGCTAAAATGTCAAGAAATTTATAAAAAGTATTCCAAAAGTTAAAATAAGGAATTTGATTTAAAAATTGGACCCTGTGAAGAGGCAAGGTGAGCTAAGAGATATTCTGGCTCTTATAAAATGAGTCACCACTGAGGTCCACAATAGATTATACAAAAAAGCTATTCTACACCAACAAAAACCTTGGAACTAAAGTGTTAGATGCTGGGCTCTCTTGGGACTGTTTATTGCATAATTAGCCGCCCCCCCCCCCCCCCCCCACCCCCGTCTGCTTGTTGAGATAAACCTTTAAGTGTGTCCTCTTGAAGCTGATTAAAAGAAAATATCAGCAGAGTTGGTAAAATGAGAATTTGAACTGTTCGGGCAGCCAAAGCCAGTTAGTCTTGCAGTTTCGGTATGCTTTGCTTCCCAACCCTCTAGTGGAGGCACACCTGGCCAGTTGGCTTTTAAGATTACCACAGTGAATATACACGAGATAGATTTGCATAGAGTGGGCCTCCAGAACATGCATAATCATTGTGAAAGCCAGGAAGGGGTTGAGAAGCACTGCTCTATTGTATCCAACTATCTCTTATTCATATTCTTTGTAGATAGCATTTGACGTAGGCTGGCTAGGGGACATGCCAGAACTGGCTTGAAAAACTAATCTACAAATTATGGAGAATGAAAAAATGGAGGGGGGAGTTGGGTTTATTTAGCTTAAATACAAGAAAGGGGGTAACGGGACTTCTGTGGTTCTTGCAACTTCATTCAAAGCGGTTTACATATTATATACAGGTACTTATTTGTACCTGGGGCAATGAAGGGTTAAATGATTTGCTCAGAGTCACAAGGAACCCAGTTCCCCAGGATCAAAGTCTGCTGTGCTAACCACTAGGCTACACCTAATAACACTCTCCAAATACAAAAAGGGGAGGAGGTAGGATGAAAAGGTGTTAAAAAAGAGGTGGTGATCAGTTGTTCCCCTTATGGAGGAAAAAAGTGAATTGCAGCAGGGGACAAGGCTGCTTTTCTTTATGGGTGACTACCCTGGACTTCCTTAATAATGAAAGGCCCTTTGCAATATCTAGAAAAGGGTAGAAAGGAATAAGGTATCTGCCAAGTGCTGTCAACACCCGACACATCCATACAGAGAAAAATGTAGGTAGACAGTCTGCCCATCCATGCCATCAATTCTGCCTATCACTCCGTTAGAGATCCTATGTACTTGTCCCAATCTCTCTTAAATTCAGATACTGTTTTCATCTCCACCACTGCCACTGGGACTCCATTCTACAAATTCACCACCCTTTCCATGAAGAAGTATTTCCTCAGGTCACTTCTGAATCTATCCCCTTTCACCTTCATCCTATGCTCCCTCATTCCCAAGCTTCCTTTCAATTAAAGGAGACTTGCCTTCTGTGCATTTATGCCACATAGGTATTTAAATGTTTCTATCATATCTCCCCTTTCCCGCCTTTCTTCGAAAGTATACATATTAAGATCTTTAAGTCTATCTCCATATGCTTTATGACAAAGACCACTGGCCATTTTAGTAGCTGCCCTCTGGACTGATTCCTTCCTGTTTATATCTTTTTGAAGGTGCAGGCTTCAGAATTGTACGCAATATTCTAAATGAGGTCTCACCAGAGTCTTATACAGGAACATCATCTCCTCCTTTGGCCTACTGGCCATTCCTCTCCCTATTCACCCAGGCTAGCTTCTAGCTTTCACCGTTGCCTTTTCTACCTGTTTGGCCACCTTAAGATCATCGCCTATGATCATACCCAAGTCCCGCTCCTCTTTTGTGCACAAAAGTTCTTTACTCCCTAAACTATAAGAACATAAGAGTAGCCATACTGGGTCAGATCAGTGGTCCATCTAGCCCAGTATCCTGTTTTCCAAACAGTGGCCAAGCCAGGTCACAAGTACCTGGCAGAAATCCAAATTGTGGCAACACTCCATACTACAAATTCCAGGGCAAGCAGTTGCTTCCCATGTCTGTCTCAGTAACAGTCTATGGACTTTTCCTGTACCGTTCCTTCAGGTTTTTGCATCCCAAATGCACAACCCTGCATTTTTTTGCTTTAAATCTTAGCTTTTTGGGGAGTTTCGATGTGAAGAGCGGGCAGTCCTATCCTAAGGATGGCCATTATATTGTTTCTGTTTATTGTTTATAGTCTGAGTTAATTTATATGTATTAAGATTAGATTGTTGAGGGAGGTTTTGGGTTATGATAGTTTGATTTGATGTAATCTGATTTAGTTTTTATTTTAGTTCTGTTCTCCTGAAGACGCCATAGGAGGTGAAACATTGATAGGGAGAATGTCTTGTCCCCACATTGACTCCCGATTTTATGGCAAGATTGCAAGACTCACTGGAGGAGAGTTTACAATGCAGTTTATTTCCTGACATCGCACCAAGGGAAAATATTCCCCGTGCACATCAGTAACTTTTATCATGGTTTGAAGGGTAGCAAACAATTGTTTGAACCGTTACATAATTTCTGGACTTGCTGTTTCAAATTTTTGAACATTGTAGTAGTTTTGGTAGGCAGGGAGGGCTATTGGGGTGCAATGATGAATGGCACTGTGTGTACTACATTACAGAGGAAGTACATCCTTCCAGTGAGAGACACTAAATTCTGAGTACCATTCATTATTATTTTAAGAAAATAGGTATATTTACATAGTATTTTCATTTTATGGGTCTTGTTATTTAGTACAATTGTGAATGAGTAGAGACTGGAGACATTTTCGATACCCCAGTAAATTGTAGTAATTAAATCTTAGCTGCCAAATTCCAAAGCATTCCTCTAGCTTCGCTAAGTCTTTCCTCGTTATCCACACCATCAGGGGTGTCTACCCTATTGCAGATTTTGCTATCATCTGCAAAGAAGCAAACCTTACCAGACAGCCCTTCAGCAATATCGCGTACAAAAATGTTAAAAAGAACCGGTCCAAGAACCAAACCTTGTGGCACACCACTGGTAACATCCTTTTCGTCAGAATGAGCTCCATTTACCACTACCCTCTGTCGCCTTCCAATCAACCAGTTCCTAACCCAGTCAGTCACTTAAGGGCCCATACCGAGGGCACTCGGTTTATTTATTAGTTTTCTATGCGGAACCATGTCAAAGGCTTTGCTAAAACCTAAATACACCACATCTAATGCTCTCCCTTGATCCAACTCTCTGGTCATCCAATAAAAGAAATTAATCAGCTTTGTCTGACAAGACCTGTCTCTAGTGAAACCATGTTGCCTCAGTTCCTGTAATCCATTGGATTCCAAAACCTTTACTGTTCTCTGTTTTAAAAGTGTTTCCATTAATTTACTTACCATAGAGGTTAGACTTACCTGCCTGTAGTTCCCAACCTCTTTCCTACTTCTGCTTTTGTGGAGATGGACCATATCTGCTCTTCGCCAGTCCTCCGGAACCACTCCTGACTCTAAAGAAGCATTGAAAAGATCAGCCAGCGCAGCCGCTAGAACCTCCCTCAGTAATTTCAGATGTATGCCGCCTGGCGCCATCGCTTTATCCACCTTTAGGTTAGCAAGCTCCTCATGAACACAGTCCTCTGAAAATCATTCAGGGACTATCACCCCTCCATTCCTATTTGTGTTTGTCTTCTGTGGTCCTGCTTCTAGTCCTTCAGCTATGAACACAGAACAGAAATATGTGTCAAGCAGTTCCGCCTTATCTTTATCAGCTTCTACATATTCTTCCCCTTCATCTTTCTCTGAATGCCACTTTTGCACTTCTTCCTATCACTAACATATCTAAAAAAATGTCCCCCCAGTTTACCATATTGGCAATTTTTTTTCTTCAGTTTTCATCCGTCTTCCTCTTACTGTGATCTCTTGTAATTTATGAACGCTAACCTCTTTTTTTCCTACCCTTTCAGCTACTACTTTTGAGAACCAAAGCAGCCTCCTTTTCTTCTTTTATTTACTTTCCTTATACAAAGGTTTGTTGCCCTTTCAGTAGCTCCTTTCAGTTGGCCATTCAAAGGATGAAATCCAGTGTGCAGTCACCCATCTTGACAGAACTCCTGATTCCATATTTGATATCTATCAAGGCTTTTGTTGTCAGTTATGGACAGTAGTAAATCATGTATGTGCATGGAGATATGGTTTCTATCTTTTAACCAATTCCCAATCCATAACAGAACATTGCCTCTTTTCTCAGGAGCCTCTCCTAAGGGACATTGTCAAAAGCTTTCTGAAAATCTAGATACACTACATCAACTGGCCGACCTTTATCCACATGCGGGAGAGAATTGGGTTAGAAGGGTGCGTTTTCAATAGGGCACCTAACTACAAAACTACTCATGTACATTATAGGCCGCACAATGCCAGTTGAGTTGTAAATGCAAGCTACCCGTGCACAGTTTTTGAAGGCTGGCTTATTTGGATAGAAGTGTGTGTCTGCACTTTCCCTTGTCAAATGATAGCACAACTGGTGTGCTCTTTCTACTGCTCACAACATAGTTTCCAGCTGAGCCTCTGAAACATCCCCTGAAACACTTTTCTTGTGCTACCTAAATGCATACAGGTGACTGGAAATCCATTGATGCTGATTAAGTCCATCTTCCTGACTCCTTATCTCATGTGCATGGATCCCAACTGAGCCCTTGAAAATTTGCCCCTTTGAACTCTCTAACTGTGATTTGACTGGGAGAGGGGGTTGACCGTCTGCAGGTTACAGCAGTGATGCCCAAACTTTTTACTATGATGGCGCCTCTAAAATATTTTTTTCATACACTGAGGAACCCTTAATTTATGTAATTATATATATATATATATATATATATATATATATATATATATATACCTGATTCTACAATCTTATTTCTTGAGGAACCCTAAGAGAGTTCAAGGAACCCAGTTAGGGAATCATTGGGTTACAGAAACATCAGTCTGGGGTGCTAAGGATAAAGGGGATCCACAGAATGGACTAGAGCCATGTATCCCATAAAAGATCACTTCTCAGGACCTCCCTTGGTGGCACTAAGTACATCCTTGTTATCTATCATGCTCTTAACTCATGGTAAGTATTTTTGTGCTTACTGCAGGGGCAGATGCAGGGAATGCCCCCTTAAAGTAAATGCAAAGGCTTTGCAGTTATGCAGTAAAAATTATTGCATGGTCAATGCAAACTTTTACCTCACTAAAAGTGCGCCTTAGTCCTGGAGCCTCACCTGCTTTCCACAGGGAATAAATCTCCTTAAATGGTCAAAGTCAGCAAAGGTAACTCCATGTATACATAATATTAGACCCAGCTGTTAAATTATTCAATCAATTTGTAACAAAATTCAAATCTAAACTTCACTTTTATGTTCCAACCATACAAAACTTTATTCATTAACGTCCAAACACATTCTTATATTTATAGCTTCCTGCTTTGTATTCTTCAGTTTGTAACTTCATACTTTAAGGTGTATAAAGACACGCAAGTGTTTTCAACTGAAATGAGAAGACATTTTAAAGTATGAAGTTACAAACTAAAGAATACAAAGGAGGAAGCTATAAATATAAGGATGTGTTTGGACGTTAATGAATAAAGTTTGGTATGGTTGGAACATAAAGTGAAGTTTAGATTTGAATTTTGTTACAAATTGATTGAATAATTTAACGGCTGGGACTAATATTATCTATCCACCGGGAATAGGCATGAGGATGCCAGTGTGTGCATATTATAAGGCTCTGCTTAACACTTCAGGATGCAGGTGAAAGCTTGGCTCTTCAAACAGGCCTTTAATGGAAGACGTAACTAACTTGTTAGTCTCACTCACACCCAAAAATTGACTCGAGCTGCACATACTGCAGTGGGACATGTTTATCCACTCCTACCATAGCTGAGATAATAGTAACATAGTAGATGACGGCAAAAAAGACCTGCACGGTCCATCCAGTCTGCCCAACAAGATAAACTCATATGTGCTACTTTTTGTGTATACCTTACCTTGATTTGTACCGTATAAGTCTGCCCAGCACTATCCCCGCCTCCCAACCACCAGCCCCGCCTCCCACCACAGGTTCTGGCACAGACCGTATAAGTCTGCCCAGCACCATCCCCACCTCCCAACCACCAGTCCCGCCTCCCACCACTGGCTCTGGCACAGACCGTATAAGTCTGTCCATCACCATCCCCGCCACCGGCTCTGCCACCCAATCTCGGCTAAGCTCCTTAGGATCCATTCCTTCTGAACAGGATTCCTTTATGTTTATCCCATGCATGTTTGAATTCCGTTACCGTTTTCATTTCCACCACCTCCCGCGGGAGGGCATTCCAAGCATCCACTACTCTCTCTGTGAAAAAATACTTCCTGACATTTTTCTTGAGTCTGCCCCCCTTCAATCTCATTTCATGTCCTCTCGTTCTACTGCCTTCGCATCTCTGGAATATTTAACCATCTGACCTCGTACAACTTTGTTTAAATCAGTTACCTTACTTTCTAACTCTCTTACCTAGCTATATGTTCCATCTTTGCTTTACCCTTCACTGTCAATTAAAATGTTCTATTATGTATTTGACATTGTAAGTACTGTAGTATACTATATATTGTTATTTGAATATTTTTACTGCTGTAATTGCCTATTGCTCATGTTTGATTTATTCTACGGCAGAGGCTCAAAGGTTCTGTTACAGCTGAGAAGTCTCTGTACAGTTGATCACCAAGCTGTTTCTATGGCCCTAAAGGGTCCAAATTCAGACCAAAAACTTGAATAAAATGATGCTAGGATGAGATGTGCAAGCTTTGAAGAAAAAATATAAATGGCAATGTTTTTCTTGAAGCCCAGCTTTCATGATCATTTGTGTGCATGGGAAACAGCAAGGGCTCATGTTGGTAAATACAGAGAGCAATGTGATCTGGCTTATGTGCTGTGTTGTCTCCTTCAGCCTGTAATGGGGTTCTTTTGCTACGACCCAATGAGCTTGTTTTTATGTTGTTTACATTCTCTGTCAAAGGACCAAAAATCCAAAGGAGGCAGTGATATCTGCACTTGCAGTGTTGAGGCCCCATGATGACTGCTGCAAGTTGAAAGAGGGCTGAAGGGTACCACTCAGGTCCACTTCAGTGGGAACAGGCTGAATTGGTCCTGCCCCATGGTAGAAACTATTACTGTAATTAGGATCAGGATTAATGTTAATCAACCAATTAGGCAAAAATCAGGCCTGGCTGGAGCTGTGGGGTAGGCCTAGCTGGTCTGCAGGGTCCTTGCTCTTCCTTCTAACATTCCTGCATCTGAGCTGTGCCATGGCCCATCAGAGCCATTTCTGTAGTCTGTCTGCACGTGTGACATTCATCTCCCATGGGATCAAAGAGGAGAAGCAGTGTGAAACAAGACTTTATTTAACTCGGTGACATAAGATTTGTATAACGACAATCATGAAATAAAATGTCAATATTTGAATTTTGTTTCTACCATCTTCTTTGTGAAATGCAGATGAAATTAGGCTCCAAATTATGACTTTGGAAAGGTGCTAATAAGGAAGGGGCAGCAGTTCTAGTGCACCACCAAAGGCTCTGCCGGCAACATCACCAAGCAGCTTTGTCCAAGTTCAGTCTTTGAGGGCTGCAAACAGGCCATCCCCAAAACTTGCTTCCCCACGACCTTCCTTGTATGTAACCTCTCTCATGCACATTGATTAGCGACATCCTGAAAATCTGACCTGTTTATGGCCCTTGAGGACTGATCTTGGACAAGCCTGGGCTGCACAAGGAGATGTGCGAACATTTCATGATGTCTCATTTCCTTCTTCATTAGAAGACATTTGTACATGTTCATGTGATTTCTGTGTAAATACAGACTTTAACTATTAGGGACTGCTTTGTTCAGTAGGAAACCTGGCAAGAAATGGAATCAGCTGATGACCACAGACAGCAGCCAACAGGAAAGCCGCTTTAAAAATGATTAATGACATCAAAAGGTGCTTTGACTTTGAGATTTCAATGGAAATGGCCCATTTCCCTTCTCAACCCAGTCCTCGGGCCCTACCCAGCTAGTTAGATTTTCAGGCTATCCGCAACAAATATGAGCAAGATAGATTAGTGTAGAGTGGAGATGGAGTATGCAAATTTAATCTCGTGCTTAGGTATCCTGAATCCTGATTGGCTGGATGTGTCCTGAGAACTAGGTTGATAATCTGTTTCTTACAGGAAAGAAAAAGGAGGGGGATTCCAAGTACCAGGGGCATCAGGGTGACATGAAAAGTGTGAACCACAGGCCTCTGGCTGATTTAGTATCTGTGACACACACGGGAACGGGATGAATTGTTAAGTTCCATATCATCATGCTGATCAATCCATAGACTGGTGGGTTGTGTCCATCTACCAGCAGGTGGAGATAGAGAGCAATCCTTTTGCCTCCCTATATGTGGTCATGTGCTGCCGGAAACTCCTCACTATGTTCTCTATCTCAGCAGGTGGTGATCACACACAGCAGCAGCTCTGGCTAGGTCTCCAAGCCTAATTCTTAGGTTTTGTTGAGTACCTGGGGTTGAGGGCTCTTCTTGAGCAAGTGCAAACCTGGTGATGCCAGGTCCCTCCTTTTCTCCCTCCTCCCGCTGGCTCCGTTTAAAAAAAAAAAAATTTTTGGACGTCCTTTAAGGGCGTTTATTTTAACGTTTATATCAGCGTCAGGGGCGTAGCCAGACACCCAAGTTTGGGTGGGCCTGGACCCAAGGTGGGTGGGCGGGCAACACTCTGCCTTGTCCTACAAGTGATTTGGTTTCTCCCTCTCTTGCCTGCATACCATATGGTCTTTCAAACATCCCCTCTCCCCAGTATACCTTTTAAATACCAGATTTTCACCGGCAGCAAAAAGATGTTGGGAGTTTTGGGCTGGTGGGGCTTGGGGTCCCTGCCAGCCACATTATAGGTATGCTGCTACTTGGTGGGCCTGAACCTAAAGTGGGTGGGCCTGGGCCCACCCCAGCCCACCCTTGGCTACGCCACTGATCAGCGTTTATTACAGCTGCTCACTGGGACACCAGTTTGTTACAGCTCGGAGCGAGAAGCAGGTAATTTTACCTTTTTATAGCGGGCAGGGGTTCCCCGTTCGGTCTCCACGTGGCTTATGGCGTCGGAGGGCGAGGGCACGAAGATTCGCTCCCCGGACCGCGTGTGTGCGTCTAGCGGGGATGCGGGGGTTTCAAACCCTGAATCGCCTTTGTTGGGCATCAGTTTGGAGTCCGGTCAGTGTCCCGATTCTTTCTCCGGTGCAACGGTTTTTCCCGCCATAAGCGCCCATCCCCCGCTGCTCGCCCACTCCATGTTGGCCGGCCACTCTGCTCGGACGGCTTCTTCTTGGGCCACCCTCGAGCTGGGCGACGTTAATACTATGGTCGCCCTTGATTCGGGCGACGGCAAGAAAGCGGCCAAAGTTAAGCGCCGTTCTTCCCACGCGGCTCCTCGGAGTTTTGCGCCGGACGCCATTTTGGATGCGCAGCATGTTTCTCCCCCGCTCTTGCGAGCGCTGGTTGAGGGTGCGTCTAGGGCCGTGGCCCAGGCTGCAGAAGTGCACAGTTTGGGGGGTTTCTCCCCTGAGTTCATTTTGCTGCTGCATCAGGCTTTTCTTATGCAAAACACTGCCCCTGCCCCCCGTCTGATAAAGGGGTTGAGGCCTCTGGAAGCAAATGCCCTCGGGTGGATTTCCAGGCCCTAGAGGACTCGGTCTCCTCTGATGTAGATGAGGGCAGCGTATCTGAGTTCTCCCAACGGTCCTTTGGGGATTCCTTGGAGGAGACGGATTCCCGCTCGGATGGAGCGGATGACCCCTCTGCAGCGCGGATTTTTCGCTCAGAGGATTTGCCCAACCTGTTAGTGCAGGCCATGAGCATTTTAAAGATTTCCTCTCCGGAGGACGTCTCTCCCTCAGCCTCTGCTGGCTCTGCCATTATGCTGGGGACGAAGCGCCCGCCTAAAACCTTCCACGTGCATGAAGCCATGCACACCTTGATTTCGGCTCAATGGGATTTCCCAGAAGCGAGCCTCAAAGTGGCTAGGGCTATGTCCCGCCTCTATCCTCTCCCTGAAGGTGAGCGGGAGGTCTTTCTTTGGCCTACAGTGGATTCTTTAATCACTGCGGTGACTAAGAAAACGGCGTTGCTGGTGGAAGGTGGCACGGCCCTAAAGGACGCCCAAGACAGAAGATTGGAGGCGGCTTCAAAGTCGTCCTTCGAGGCGATTGCTTTAAGTTTGCAGGCCTCAGTTTGTGGCTCCTATGCGGCCAGAGCGTGCCTGACGATTGTGCAGCGGGCCTCTCCCTCGGATCCTTCCTTGAGGGCTGATTGGCCAGCCCTGGAATCGGGCTTGGCCTACTTGGCAGACTTGCTCTATGATGTCTTAAGAGCCTCGGCTAAAGGTATGGCTCAGACAGTCTCTGCACAGCGCTGGCTTTGGCTGAAGCATTGGTCTGCTGACCACGCCTCTAAGTCTCGCCTGGCTAAGTTGCCTTTTAAAGGCAAGCTGCTCTTTGGGGTCGAGCTGGACAAGATTGTGACCGATCTCGGCATGTCTAAGAGCAAGAGGTTACCGGAGGTCAGGGCTCAGGCCAGTGGTGCCCGCCCCGGTCCCTCGAAAGGACGGTTTCAGGAAGCCAGTCGGTATCGCCCGGGCAAGTCGAGCTCCTCTCCCTCCTCTTCCTTCAAAAGGAACTTCTCCCCCAAGCAGCATTCCTTTCGCAGAGACCGCCGTCCCGGAGGTGCCTCCTCCGGTCCTCCCCCAGGGTCTCGTACCCAATGACGGGGCGCTGGTCCATGGCCCAGAGCAGATTGGAGGACGCCTATCCTCGTTTCTGGGCGAGTGGACCAGGGTAACTTCAGACGCTTGGGTGCTGGAAGTCATCAGAGACGGCTACAAGCTAAGAGTTCTGCCGACCCTTAAGAGACGGGTTTGTGCACGCTCCCTGCAAGTCTCCGGTCAAGCTGTGGCAGTGCAGCAGACTTTGGACAATCTGATCCACCTGAGTGCGGTCGTTCCGGTGCCAGAAGTTCAGCTTGGCAAGGGCTGTTACTCCTTTTTCTTTGTGGTACCTAAGAAAGGAGGTTCTGTCCGGCCTATCCTCGACCTCAAGGGGTCAATTGGGCCTTGGAAGTTCGGCAGTTCTGGATGGAGACTCTCCACTCTGTTATAGCGGCAGTGCAGGCAGGGGAGTTCCTGGCATCCTTGGACATCAAGGAAGCTTCCTTGCATATTTCCATCTGACCTCCTCATCAACGCTTTCTGCGTTTTGCAGTTGTGAGCCGACACTCCCAGTTCAGAGCCCTCCCGTTCGGGTTGGCTACTGCTCCGCGGACCTTCTCCAAGTAATGGTGGTCATCGCGGCCTTCCTACGCAAGAAAGGAGTACACGTTCATCCTTATCTGGACGACTGGTTGATCCGAGCCCCCTCATGCAGAGTGCGGCAGAGCTTCAGACCGGGTGATTGCTCTTTTGAGCTCCCTGAGGTGGATCATCAACCGGGAGAAAAGCCAGCTGCGCCCGACTCAGTCCCTGGAGTATCTGGGAGTTCGATTCGACTCCCAAGTGGGCAGAGTGTTCCTGCCAGACAATCGGATTGTCAAGCTTCAGGCTCAGGTGGACAAGTTCCTAGCAGCCTCTCCTCTTCGGGCTTGGGACTATGGGCAACTGTTGGGCTCTATGACGGCCACGATGGAAGTAGTGCCCTGGGCCAGGGCCCATATGAGACCTATACAGCTCTCTCTGCTGCAGCGATGGACTCCAGCTTCGGAGGATTACGCTGTGCGCCTTCCCTTGGATCCAGCGGTGCGCAAGGCGCTGAGCTGGTGGCTGAGGACAGACAAGTTGTCCGCAGGAATGCCTCTTTTGACCCCGGAGTGGGTTGTCATCACGATGGACGCCTATTTGACGGGCTGGGGAGCCCACTGCTTGGGAAGGACAGCGCAGGGGCTCTGGTCTCCTGCAGAGGCAAAGTGGTCTATCAACCTCCCGGAACTCAGAGCCATTCGGTTGGCGCCTTTGGAGTTTATCCCGGTCCTGGCGCTGAAGCCAGTACGGGTCCTGTCGGACAATGCCACGGCTGTGGCCTATGTCAATCGCCGGGGAGGTACCAGGAGCGCCCCTCTACCCAAGGAGGCCATGAAGCTATGCCTGCGGGCGGAAGCAAACCTGGAACAGCTGTCGGCGGCCCACATTGCGGGAGTCATGAATACTGCTCAGGCGTTCTTGGACATCACGAAGCGCTGGGGCCAGCCGAGCCTAGATCTGATGGCATCATCAGCCAATTGCTAAGTGCCGCGCTTTTTCAGCAGAGGACGGGACCCTCGATCTCTGGGAGTGGATGCTCTTCTCCAACAGTGGCCGACACAGGAGCTTCTCTATGTGTTCCCGCCTTGGCCCATGTTGGGCAGGGTGCTAGGCCGGGTGGCAAAGCATCCGGGCCGGATAATCCTGGTGAGTCTGGATTGGCCCAGACGTCCTTGGTATGCGGACTTGATCAGGCTCTCAGTGGACGGACCTCTGCAGATGCCAGCGGAGCGGGGCCTGTTGCATCAGGGTCCCGTGGTGATGGAGGATCCCTCCCCCTTTGGTCTTACGGCCTGGCTATTGAGCGGCAGCGTCTGAGGAAGAAGGGCTTCTCAGACAAGGTCATCGCCACTATGCTGAAAGCGAGGAAGCGCTCTACTTCTACTGCTTACGCTAGGGTTTGGCGTACCTTTGCATCGTGGTGTGAGGCAGGCTCTCTTTCTCCCTTCACTGCTCCAATTTCTTCAGTGTTGGCATTCCTGCAAGAAGGTCTGGAGAAAGGCCTGTCGCTCAGTTCCCTTAAAGTCCAGGTACGGGCTCTGGCTTGCTTCAGGGGTCGCCTGAAGGGTGCTTCCCTGGCTTCGCAGCCAGATGTGGTGCGCTTTCTCAAGGGAGTTAATCACCTGCGCCCTCCTCTGCACTCAGTGGTACCTGCATGGAATCTCAATCTGGTGCTAAGAGCCTTGCAGAAGCCGCCTTTTGAACCCTTGTCGAGGGCATCTCTGAAAGACCTGATGTTGAAAGCAGTCTTTTTGGTGGCTATCACTTCAGCCAGACGAGTTTCAGAGCTCCAGGCGCTATCATGTCGAGAGCCCTTTCTGCAGTTCACTGAGGCAGGAGTGTCTATTCGCACAGTGCCTTCCTTCCTGCCCAAGATTGTTTCTCGCTTCCATGTGAATCAGCAGCTCTGTCTTCCGTCCTTTCGTAGGGAGGAGTACTCTGCTCTCAAATATCTAGATGTGAGACGAGTCATCATCAGATACTTGGACCAATGATTTCCGGAAGTCGGATCATCTGTTTGTCCTGTTTGCAGGTCCTCGTAAGGGTCTGCAGGCTGCTAAGCCTACAGTGGCAAGATGGGTCAAGGAAGCCATTGCAGCGGCTTATGTGGCCGCGGGGAAGGTGCCGCCTATCCAGCTGAAGGCTCACTCCACTAGAGCTCAGGTGGCCTCGATGGCAGAGGCCGGGTCCGTCTCCTTGGAAGAGATTTGTAAAGCGGCAACTTGGGCATCGGTTCATACCTTCTCCAGACATTACCGCTTGACTGTGGCTGCTCGGGCGGAGGCCCGGTTTGGAGCTTCAGTGTTGCAGTCAGGGATTTCTATGTCCCGCCCTGGGTGAGTACTGCTTCGGTACATCCCACCAGTCTATGGATTGATCAGCATGATAATATGGAAGGTAAAATTATGTATCATACCTGATAATTTTCTTTCCATTAATCATAGCTGATCAATCCATAGCCCCTCCCAGATATCTGTACTGTTTATATTCTGGTTGCATTTCAGGTTCAAGTTTAGTCTTCAGTTCCTGTTCAGGAGGACTTCGTGTTCAAGTTTTTTCAATTGAATTCTTCAGGAGTTGAGACGATTTTGTGTTACAGTGAGCTGCTGCATTCCTCTCCCCTCCGTTTTACGGGGCTGGATTGAGACCTAAATTCTGCCGGCGCTCCCTCCCGCTTTGTGCGGCTGTAGGGCAGCTTTGTACCCCTCCCGCTTCAGTGGTGTTAGGGTCAGTCAGCTCCTCCCGCGGTTGCGGTTGCAGAATAAGCCAGATCCCCCCGCATCGGCGGGTGTGGTGTCCCTCCCCCGCTCCGCGGGGATGAGCTGGATGGATTCCCCTCCCCCACTTGTGTGGGGATGAGCTGGGTTGATTCCCCTCCCCCACTTCGGCGGTGGTGAGCTGGGCAGAGTGTCCCTTTGTGGGTGTAATTCTCTAAGTGCTGAGTCCTGCGGATGGAGCTTTGATATCGACATACTGAGGAGTTTCCGGCAGCACATGACCACTTACAGGGAGGCAAAAGGACTGCTCTCTATCTCCACCTGCTGGTAGATGGACACAACCCACCAGTCTATGGATTGATCAGCTATGAGTAATGGAAAGAAAATTATCAGGTATGATACATAATTTTACCTTTTACTAAAGGGGACCTAGACCAAAGCAGACATCATAATCTTAGAAGGCAGTGATTTGCAACCGGGTCCTTAGGACACATGTAGCCTATCTGTAATGAATATGAATGAGAAAGATCAGCATACAATGAGGCAGTAAATGCAAATCTATATCTCATGCATATTCATTATAGGCATCCTAAAAACCTGACTGGCTGGATATGTCCTGAGGACTGGGTTGAGAACCCCTACTATTAAGACAGCTGTGGAATGTGTTGCCAGAGAATGAACTTAACGACAGTAGTACAGCTAAGTGCTGGAAAGGTCTAGAGAAATTTTGAAAGGACAGGTCTATTACCAATAATTCACTAAAACAGCCTGAGTGACAAATAGGAAATGAGTATGCACTGGACCTTCGCATGCTCTGTTTAACTGCATGCCGTACTTCGGTCCCATTTTTGGCGCCATCGGTTTAGCGCACCACTAATAAGTGCAAGATTCACTTATATGCATGGTTTAAGACCTCTTCTCTGCAGGAAAGACTCCGCATAAGCGCACGCACGGAATATGGAAGCCGAGATTTCAAATTTACCACCCCTTTAACTGCCACAGGCAGAACAAGCAAAAAACACTGGGGTCGTTGTCGTCGTAGCGGAACTGTAAGATTTTAACACTGGCTGAACAAATAGAAGTTCTTAAAAAATAGAAGTTCTTAAAAAATTAGAAAACAAACAAAGTCAAGCATCTATTGCTAAAGAATATGGTGTCAATCCCAGACAAATGTCACGTGTCTTGAAGCAGAAAGACCAGCTTCTGGAAGACTGGCAAAACAATACAAATCCACAATGGAAACGAAAACGGCGGGAAAAGCTGAGGAGGTAGAAGATGCTCTTCAGTGGTTTTCTCGAGTCAGGAGCAGACAGTTTCCTGTCAGTGGTCCACTGCTTATGGAGAAAACTAACCAGGTAGCTGGACTAACTGAATTCAAAGCCACTGTTGGATGGTTGGAAAGATGGAAGGAGAAGAACATAAAATTCAAGAAACAGCATGGTGAGAAACAAGACACTGATGACTTTGGTGCTGAAAATTGGGTTGCTTCAGTTCTTCCTACCATCTTGAACGAGTTTGCACCTTGTGACATTTTCAATGCTGACGAAAACGGTCTCTACTGGCGAGCGATTCCTGATGGAACACTTGCATTCAAGCATGCCGAAACTACTGGAGATAAAACGCCGAAGGACTGACTCACTCCCATCCATATTGCAGCAAAGGAGGATCGTCAGACGTTGGAACCCCTCATCATTGGAAAGAGCAAACAGCCCAGTTGCTTCAAGAAAGTTAAGCGACTTCCTGTGTCATATGAGGCTAATGCAAATTATGGATGACTGGGGAAATTTGGAAACAGTGGCTAAAGAAGTTAGACACTAGAATGCGGGCACAAAAGCATCAGATTTTGTTGCTTTTTGATAATTGTGCTGCACACAGGGATGATGTCAGGCTGTCTAACGTCAAGGTGGTCTTCCTGCCACCAAACACTACCTCTCTGATCCAACCTATAGATCAGGGCATAATAGCCAATTTCAAACAACATTATCGGGCTCTTGTGCTACGTCGTCTGATGAGCGTTATGGATGACCAGAATGGCAAGGATAAACGTGCTGTTGAACTGGCTCGTATTCTATCACTGTTGGATTCCCTACATATGCAGAAAGAAGCCTGGAATCATGTTACACAGGCAACCACTGTGAACTGCTACAAGCGGGCAAGCTTTGTTAAGGATGTGGAGAGGGACGAAACAGATGCAGCTGTTGCAAACGCATCAGATGAACAGGTTATTGACATCCCAGCCAGTGTTACTGAAGAGGAGTTCCATTGCTACGTAGCTGTTGATTACGATCTACAAACAGCTGAAGACAGCACTGATGTCCAGATATGTGCCTACACGCAGGCAACAACGGCTGATGATGGAACAGATGATGAAATGAGCAGCGAGGCACATGCTGATGAAATTCAACAGCCTCCTCCTGTCACTTTTGCAAGAGCACTGGAGAGTCTCAACACTGTGTAGGCCTATCTGGAGGCCACTGGATGTCAGTGCTATGACAGTTTTTACCGTCTGGCAGACGTAGTCTATGGAACTCACAGACCCAATAGTGTACAGAGGACTATAATTGATTACTTCAAGTAAGCCTAACCTCAGTTAACGGAGACTGTATACTGTACGTATAATAATAAACAGTACTGTGCATATGTTTATCAGATGTCAAGCTTCTTTGGGTCACAACAGTTAAGTGCACACTCCGGTTAACTGCATGCATTTCTTTGGTCCCAGACCCTTGCACTTAAGCGGATTGCCCTGTATATTCATTTGCATACAGACATAATCATTATGGTTCTTCAAAACACACACACCCCAGACTAAAACACTGTATTTGAAGCTAGTATATCAAAGCAATTCATTTATTTATTTATTTTTTTAAACTGAAATGATCCAGCACCAAGGGAAACTTCTCTCGCCCTTCACATTCACACAAATTAGCAAGGGGAGAGGGCAGTTTCCCTAGGCCTGACACAGCACCATCTCTGTTCACTTTCTCCAAATCCCAGCTCTTTCTTCTTCCTGATCAACAACTCTCCATACCATGCCACAGATAGAAAAAATACACCCCCCCCCCCAAACACCAGTATACCTCTACTGGGAAACTGGAACAATCTGGACTGTTACACATTCCTACACAGACACTACATGCTAGCAGAATCCTTCACCTAAGTTGCATGTACAGAACATGGACAAACCCCTCACAAGATACAAAATAGGGAAAAGAGGGAGAGTAGTGGAAAGATCTTCCAACATAGGATATTATCATGCAGGTAATTGCCAATAAAGCCTCTTGAACAATTACCTGTGTGTTAGTGTCCTATGTTGGAAGACCCTTCCACTACTCTCCCTCTTTTCCCTTCTAGACTATTCATAGTGGTCATCTGTTCCCCAGTGCCTTAGCGAGGGTGCCTGACACCCGGGGCGGGTCGCCGCTGCGCACCCCCCCCGAAACGCACCCTACCTTGCAGCGGGGGGCAGGCAGGAGGGCCGATCCGCCCCCAGTGCACGTCACTGGGAGCTGCGTTGACTCTGCTGCTTCCTTGCTTTCTCTGCCCCGGAACAGGAAGTAACCTGTTCCGGGGCAGAAAGAGCAGATAACCAGCGAGCCGACACCCCCCCCCAGCGCGTGCACCCGGGGCGGACCGCCCCACCGCCCCCCCTTCCTACGCCACTGCTGTTCCCCCACCTCAGTGGGGTTTTTTTTATCACGATACAAAACAGGGAACCACAGGAAAATTGAAATAGAGATCTCTCTCAAGAAAGCCAGACTCTAAGGAGTGCAAGCACTGGTAAAAGAGAAACAGAAATGTATTTTCTCCTGCACTCTGCAAAATACAAAAATAGAAAAGATGTACATTTTACAAAGCAGGACCATCTCAGTCCTTAAAAAGTATTAAATAAAAATAGTTTTTTCTTTTTTACTCTTATTGTCCAAGCACTTTATTTTCCTAATTGGCCTGGTCCCAGTCTCTTTTCTACTTTCCACGTGTCAATCTTCTCTAAATTCTTTTCCACGTTGGCATTTCCATTTCTTCTCTCTCCTCTTGGCTTCTTCCTTTCCTTCTCTACATCTGTCTGGCAGTGACCTTTCATTTCATGTGCCCCCCCTCTTATTTGTGTTTAACCCCCTTTCTCTCACTTTAGTCTCCGTTTCACTTCTCATCTACCTACTAGCTTTTACCATTGCTCCCTGTCTCTCACTTATCCAGACTCCTAAACTCCTATCTTTCCCCATCTTTCACCCACTTAGCCCCCATTCCCATTCTCTTAGCCCTCATCTACACTACACTGGATCTCTTCACCCTATCAGTCCCCAGCTCTATCCCTGCTTCCAAGGCATTCTTATATGTCCTACCCTGTACCCCATGCCCTTCCTTCCTCTCCCCCCCCCCCCTTGCAAGGTCCAGTGCCGCTCTCCCTCCAAGGTACAGCCTCCCCCTCCCTCCCAGGTCCGATGTTGCTTTCCCTATCTCCTTTCCCACAAGGTGTGGTGTCAGTGTCACCCGCTGCTCTTCTTCCCTCCCTCCCTCAAAGTCCGGTGTCATTCACTCTCCCTCCATTCCCCCCCCCCCCCCCCCCCACTGCCAGGTCCTGTATCACACACTCTCCCTCCCACCCCCTGCAACTTCAGGTGTCACACTCTCTCTCTTTCCCCTTCTTGCCCTCCTCCCAGCTGCAGTCTTTCCATCTTCTGGACTGCTGGCAGCGTTAGCAATGTTAGCACGCTGCCTTTGCTTGGCCCAGAAGCCTTCTCTCTGCAGCGAGCAACATGCCTACATAGAAACAGGAAGTCACAACAAAGAGAAGGCTTCTGGGCTGCACAAAGGCAGCATGCTAACATTGCTAACGCTGCCAGTAGCCCGAAAGATGGAAAGGCTGCAGTGGGAGAAGAATAGAGAGGAGGAGGAGTGACACCGGACCCTGCAGGGAGGGGTTGGAAGGAAAGAGAGAGAGAGAGATGCCATGCCATGCAGGATAAAGATGAAGAGACAAGCCGTTTGGGGGGGGGGGGCAATGATCCCCTCGCCCCCCAAACTATGCCCATGCCTTTGAGCCTATCTGCTCGTGGGGGCCCTGCTGGTACTGACCCTCTGACACATACATGTCAGAAAGAGCAGAACGAACAGGGCTTTCCTAAGTGCATGTCGTTGGGTGTGAAGGCTCCTCAGCATTGGTGCCAGGCCTTGTACTGGCTGATTACTGCCAGGGGCTCGGACTCTCAAGCAAGCAGGCAGGCAGCAGAAGAAGGAGGAAGGTTTGAGGAGAATTGCTGGACATGGATGGAAGGGGAGGGCATGGGAGAGGGAAGAATTGCTGGACATGGATGGAGAGGCGAGCAGGGGAGAGAGGAGAATTGCTAGACATGGATGGATGGAGGGGATTCCAGGGGAAGAGAGAAGAAATGCTGGACATGGATGGAGGGGAGGGAAGACAGAGGAAGGAGATGCACATGGATGGAGGAGAGGGAAGACAGAATAAGAAGATGCACATGGATGGAGGGGAGGGGAGAGAGGAGAAATGCTGGACATGGATGTAGGGGAGGGGAGGGAAGAGAGAGCATGCAGATGAACATGGATGGAGGGAAGGGGAGAAAGGAGAAATGTTGGACATGGATGGAGGGGAGGGGGAGGGAAGAGAGCTTATCTATTCTTGATTGACGATTGTTAGGATGTATTATTGTAAGCCACATTGAGTCTGCAAATAGGTGGGAAAATGTGGGATACAAATGCAATAAATAAATAAATAAATAAGCAAGGAGATGCACATGGATGGAGGGAAGGGGAGAGAGAAAAAGTGAAATGAACATTGATAGAGGGGAGGAGATAGAGGAGACATACTGGACATGGATGGAGGGAGAAGAGAGGAAAAACTCTGGACATGACTGGAGGGGAGGGAAGAGAGAGGAAGGATATGCATAGGGATGAAGTGTTAGTTGTAACTGGAAACAGTGGCGTACCAAGGGGGGGCGGTGGGGGCGGTCCGCCCCGGGTGCACGCCGCTGGGGGGGTGCCGCAGCGCGCGCCTGTTGCCCTGTTTGTCCAATTTCGCAATTCGCATGTGTTCACTGCTCCCTCTGAGTCTGCCCTGGAACAGGTTACTTCCTGTTCCGGGCAGACTCAGAGGGAGCAGTGAACACATGCAAATTGCGAAATCGGACTGAAACAGGGCAACAGGCGCGCGCCGCAGCACCCCCCCCCCCAGCGGCGTGCACCCGGGGGGAGGGGTGTCATTTTACCAGGGGGGGGGAGAGAGGTGTCATTTCACTGGGGGGGGGGGGGGGGGCGCATCGCCGATCCGTCCCGGGTGTCAGCTAGGGTCGGACCGCCACTGACTGGAAAGGCTGGTTCTGTAGTAGGAGTTGCAGTAGACCATTACTATTTTGAATAGCTGCTTGGTTGAATTTGCAACCTGTTCAATTATTGATTTTTGGCTACTGTTAAGGCCTGATGGTACATTGTTATATGTTTCCTGCAGATGAGCTTGTCTACATCTGGAGGGGGAAGGGGATTTCTGGTATTTTCTTTATATCCTTGTTACTTAAGGAACTGTAGTTCTGGGGAAATTGACAGGGAGCACTTGTACCTCGACCATAGAATCTTCTTTTATGTGGCTGTTTTTCCTAAGAGCATTGCTAAGTGTGCATGCCAGATGTTACTACTGGGGAAATTCTGTACTACTGCACAATGCAGACGAACAGAATGCCCCATCTCTACAAGCTGCACAGAATTCAGAGCAGTCTACTTTTGAAGTGTAGAGTGGCACAATTTACTTTCCAGCTGCTTCCCTCCCAGCACAACAAGAGGAGAGGCTGCCCAGCCACCCAGCAGCCTACTTCCTCTTTCTCTAGAGTCTTGGTCCCCACTTCAGTTCCTTTTAGCTGCACCACTGTACGGAGGATAGCAAAACTTAGGAGGCACCAGCCCTTATAACGGGGGAATTCTGCACAAGAAAATTGCAAATAAAATGTGTAGAATTTTCAAAAGTTTTTTTGAACAGTATTCCCCCAGGGTAAGATGTCAACCTGTTCTGACACTGTAGTCATTTTGTTTTTCATCCACATAGGGACAAGACCTCTAGGAAACTCTCAGCAGTCAGATTCCTCATGGCTCAAGTTTCCTTCCAAACTCTGGTAGGATCCTTCTGGTTTAGGTTTTCCTTTATAGAAAATTTTAGTAGGAAATGATCTGTCCATGATAGAACTATTGTCTTGATAGCAGCCGTGTGTTCAAATATGCCGAGTCCTTTCTAGACCATCTAGTCTAAGACATGTCCCTTTTCACGGGTTGGAAATTTGATCACCTGTGCAAATCCTAGAGCCACCATCATGTCAAGGAAAGCAGCAGTTGTGGTGGCTGGAGTTACAATATGTAGGTGAACATGTCCCAAGATCTCTGACCTAGGGAAGCCCAGGATTACCTCAGTCACCAGATTTAGCAGCTCTTGCATAGATGATGTGTTATTGTGAGATACTCTGAGATCACAAACAGCCACATTGATTCCTTATCTCCCAGCTAGAGTAAGGTGCATTCTGCCTCAGACAGGTGTGGGATGGAGACTCGCACAGTATGATTGTTTCTTGGATCAGGACTGCTATTCCTCCCCAATGCTTCCCTGGGCTTGGTTGATACTGCATGGGAAATTCTGTTGGATATAATTCAGTCTATGGGCCTGCCAGACTCTGTTCTTCCCCTTTGTAAGCACCACAGAGCAAGGACTTTCTTTTATGTGGTTGTACAATGCTGCATACATCTAGTTCTGCTGTAGAAATAGATACTAGTTTAGCAAAAATTAGGATATATTGTTTGGCGTGGAGATTTTATTTTGAAAACAGTTTTACGTTTGGTCTCAAGACAGGTTGTGTGCATGCAAGTTTCCACATCAGATACAACAGACACATTAAGCAGTGGTTAAGGTTGGATGCTGGAGTTCAAGGTTATTTTATTTAATAAGCTGCTTAAGGGCAGCCATTAGAGTACATAATAAATAAAATAGCAATACAAGTAAAATACTCAGAAAAGGAATGTCAGCTATGTGAAAGAAAAGAGTAAAGAAACAGAATAAACACAGCGGTCAAAACAAAAACAGAGACCAGAAAGAGAGGGCAAAAATAAAGTAAAAAGCAAATTATCGGCTGGCTCACCAGAGCTCCAGCCCCCAGCATATTATACCCCAAACTCCACTTGCTGCACAAGGGAAAAAATATATATAATAAAATTAAAACGGAAGAATCTCACCTCAAAATACACAGGGCCCCTTTTACCAAGCTGCGGCAAAAGAGGGCCGGCACAACAGTGCGGCACTTGCTATGTGGCCATTTCGGGGGGGGGGGGGGGGGAGACCTTACCGCCACCCATTCAGCTGGCGGTAAGGGCAGTGCCGTAGCGAGGGCGGCTGACACCCGGGGTGGGTCGCCGCTGCACATCCCCCCAGGTGCAGCACGGCGCCCCCTCTCCTCAGCGTGCACCCTCCCCCCGGAGCGCATTCTTACATTGAATTAGGAAGCGAGGGGCGGGTGAGAGGGCTGATCCACCCCCGAGAACATGTCGCTGGGAGCTGCGTCGGTTCCGTTGGTTCCTTGCTCTCTCTGCCCCGGAACAGGAAGTAACCTGTTCCGGGCCAGAGGGCAGGGAACCAGCGGAGCTGACACCCCCCCAGCGGCGTGCACCCGGGGCGAACCACCCCACCACCCCCCTTCCTATGCCACTGGGTAAGGGCTCCCACATTAACCCGGTGGTAACCAGGCAGCACACGGCACTGCCCAATTACCAGCCAGTGCTACTGTTGCCACCCCTCTCGGGTGGACTGTAGTGATGTGCTTCCAGATACCTGATGTTTGTAGTCGTGGCGAATATCCAGGGAACACACACTCACAGCCGAGGGAGTGGAACAAATAAACTAACCCCGTCCTTTACTCTTAAAGAATAAAGGAGGAAAAGCAGCTAAATTTAGGAATTGTTCCTGAACTGGAAGAACCACACCTTCAGATTTGCAAATTATCTTTTTCTTTATTGAATACAAATGCAAACAAATTTTCATTCAAATAAACTCAAATTCACAATTAGTGTGTGGCTTAATAGAACTGCAATAACATATTCAACATTCAAATGTAGTTTTACATGTATACCCTTAACTTTTTGTTTCTTTCAACAAAATCACCTAAAAAGGCAGAAAAGAACCTTTTCAGATAAATATTTAAATTGTCTTTTTATCAAAATCAGATATTTATTTCTATATTCTTTCCTTGCTATTGATGTCAGAATTTGAGTCTTTATGGGTATTATAGATGTTTGTGCAAGGATCTCACTTGAACCCAGAACACTTAGGCAAGTCAGGAAAACATGGATTTTTTTTATATTTGATGTTGTTCTGTTCTTTAGTTTTCCCTTAAAATGTTGTGAAAAAATAATATATTTCTTTCAACACCCTTGGCAATGTCACTTAGCTGTAGTTGAATTTACTTAGATGATGTCTTTCTTGCGTTGGAGCTCATCTGGAACCCTTCAGAGGATGATCTACAGAATTCTTCTTCCTAAAACCTCACTTATAAAGAAAATAAATGGAGGCAAAGTCCTTAAACTCCCTGCTTGTCCAGGAACTGGGGACTATTAACCAATTCTCAATACTGTGGCCAAACTCTCTAATTGAAATAAAATAAGTTAAAGGAGTACTCACTTCACAGCCTATTTCTCACTGTTAATTCCGTTCTAAACGCTCCAGCAGGCTTCAGCCCTGTATTCAGAACCACCACACAGTAACACATATTCAAATAGTAATACAACATTCCATCTCACAGACTTCACATAAAAACATAACTTTTCCCTTCACAGCTATCAGATCAATCTGGAGAATACAGCATACTCATACAAAAGCAGTGCTTAATCTGCCACCTCAAACCTTGCACTGAACTCAGAGCACTCACAAACAACACACCTTCCACAGAGACACAGCTTATTGACTTTTTTTTTTCAAAGATCCAATTCACCTCTCAGTCCTTCCCCTGTGTCACACTTAAAATCCTTACACACTTTTTCCTGACACCCTTATAGGCTCTCTCATTTAGTACAATTCCCACCACAAATCAAAGCCTCTCTCACCCTAAAATGGTAAATCACTTATCTCTGGAAATTCAGTGCTATACTGGAACATCACACTCACCTCAGCTCACTTTCAATATCAAAGTACCCTTTTCCAATGTCACTTATTTCACTTTAAACTCATAAAATATACTTTTATTTCTTACATTTCACGCACACTCAGCATACGTTTCTTTTCTTTTCCAGCTTTCCCTTGCTCTCTAGTCTCTGCCAGTCAGGGTTGCCAGGTAGAAATTTTTTTTCCAGCCCAATCCAGGCCAGAAACCAGCCCAAAACCCGCCCAAACACAAACCCCGCCCCTGACACCCCCACCCCCGCGTCACCGGCCCCGCCCCCGCCGTCACCGGGCCCGCCTCCCCGTCATCAGCCCCGCCTCCCACGTCATCGGGCCCGCCTCCCCGTCATCAGCCCCGCCTCCCCGTCATCAGCCCCGCCTCCCACGTCATCGGCCCCGCCTCCCACGTCATCGGCCCCGCCCAAAACGTCACTAACCCCGCCCAAAAACGTCACTAACCCCGCCCCCCGCGGCCGAAAAAAATCAAAAAGCCGCCCAAAAAGCCGCCCGGAAGCCCCAAAAACCGCCCAAAAAACCGCAACCCGCCGCGGGCAAAAATTTCCCGCGGCGGGTCGCGGAAAACCGCCCAATTGGGCGGTAAAACCGCCCACCTGGCAACACTGCTGCCAGTGTGGCAACTCCCCCCCTCTAGAGGAACACCTGATGTCCCTCAACCAATCAGCTTGTCAGCTAAAGACTGAGTTTTTTTTTTCTCTGATCTGTTTTAGAATCTCCCTCCCCCATAGAAGTAAATGCAAAACTTCCTATATAGAGAATTTCAAAGTCAATTTTAACCTGACTTGTACCCAAAACTGAAAGGAACATTTTAAAGTACAATCCCCACCTAATCATGGTTTATTTCTTGAAAAATAAAACCATATTTAAGAAACATCTCACACTTTCTTCTGCTAACTCCGTTAACAATTCCCAAACTAAACTTTAAACCTTTTCCAGCCAGCAACATTCACCAAAACCCTGGAACAGCCCCCACCAGAGCCCCAGGAAAAAACATTTAATATATGTGCTGGAAATGATGGCGTACTTGGTGTGGGAAGTAATGCCGGGCTGCTGCAGTACAGTAAAAGGAGCCCATAGTAACATAGTAGATGATGACAGATAAAGACCTGTATGGTCCATCTAGTCAGCCCAAGTAGATAAACTCATTTCATAAAGGTATGAGTTGATACAACATGTGTATACCTGATCTTGATTTATTCATTCCATTTTCAGGGCACAGACCACAGCGGTCTGCCCAGCCCTGTCCTTGTTCTAAAACTTCTGAAGATGTCATCGAAGTCCTTAAGGGAAGACCTCCTGAAAAAAAAATACGTCAATTAAAAAGGTTGGCGAACTGGCTCCACAGTGTAAGTCCTATCACGCTCAACATCATGGTATGCTGTGTTTCAGACACAGCAGTTTATTCCTCCTTCTGAGCTAAAAGCACAATCAGACCTATGGCTAGAAACTAGTGTCACCAACTATTTTGAGGATTTCCCCCTCCCCCATTTTTTTTATCCCCTCACAATGTGCTTTTAGTTTCAATAATAGTTTACAGCTGGGAGTCATACACCAGAGCTCCTTCTAGGACTTGAAATAATAGGCCCTAAATCTGGCCACTAGGTGTCACTATTGTCCAATGATTTGTTTCTATTGCTGTATTTTTGAAATTTTACAGTAAATCAACTATTCTCATTTTAAATTTAAAAACCATACCATGCTGCACTATTTATGATAAGCTTCCCTCTATCACAACTTGGCTGGCTTCTCCTCTAAGATTGGAATAGCTGGACAACAAGCATAGTTTTGCAAAATCAAGGAAAAGAAACTGGAACTAAAAATTCCAGCCAGTCTCTTGTGTTCTAGGACACTCACAGTGCATGAGATATACATATAGGCATCTGCAGCCTCAAACAGTCACACAGACCACATTTATCTTCTAGGTGAGGCAGAAGAGGGAATGCAGACAGAAAGGGCCCAAGAAAAGCTATTTCAGTTCTTTGGCTCTTTTTGGCAGCCTTGGTCAGATCAGCACCTTGCCCTAACACTACCTACTCAGTCTGCCAGTACTTTGGAGGCTGTTCCTCTAGGAGGCATTCTGCACAGTAAATGGCAGCAGATAAAGACAAAAATGGCTTATCCAGTCGGCTATCTATCTATCTATATATCTATATATATATATTCCCTTATGTAATCCACTCCAATGCCCATCTTTCATGATCTCTCAATCATTTGCCCACCACACCTGTTTCAAGCATGTCCAAAATCTTTTATAGTTCTGGCCTCCACCACCTCTGGTCATTTCAGCCTACTCATCTTCAGTTTTGATTCTTCCAAGATCAGTAAGTAATCTAGCACCCAGCCTTTCCTATGTCTTATTACCAAGTTTTCTACTAATCGCCACAGCTGCAACAGTTTAGATTTGGATTAATTGGGGGAGGGGCTCAATCAGATGATTTTTCAGGATATCCACCATGAATATGCAGGAGATGAATCTGTAATCTTATTCTTTAGAATAGCTTCTACTATTGTGCCCTGCCCTGACATCAGGGTTACCAGTCTATAATTTCCCCAATCACCTTTGGAACCCTTTTAAAAAATTGGCATTACATTGGCCACCCTCAATTCTTCTGGTACTACGGACAATTTGAACGACAGGTTACAGATCATTTAATTAATTTGTTACATTTGTATCCCACATTTTTCCACCTTTTTGTAGGCTCAATGTGGCTTACATAGTACCGGAGAGGCCTTTGGAGGCTCCAGTGTGAACAAATACAGGGTGATGTGGTAAGATCAAGTTCATGTGGTACAGCCACATTAGGAAATCGGCGAACGGAAGAGTTGTGTTACGTCCATTACGTGCTTTAATTTGGTTGTGTTGCAGAGATTAGGTATTTAAGTTGGATCAGTAGGGTATGCCTTTTTAAATAGGTTGGTTTTTAGTGATTTCCGGAAGTTTAGGTGGTTGTACTTCGTTTTCAAGGCTTTTGGTAATGTGTTCCACAGTTGTGTGCCTATGTAGGAAAAACTAGATGCATAAGTTGTTTTGTATTTAAGTCCTTTGCAGCTTGGGTTGTGCAGATTTAGATAAGATTGTGTTGATTCGGATGTATTTCTAATTGGTAAGTCGATCAATTTGTCATGTAACTCGGGGCTTCTCCGTAGATGATTTTGTGAACCAGGGTGCAGATTTTGAAGGTGATGTGTTCTTTAACAACTAGGGCTGTACAATTAATGTGTTAATACTGCAATTAATGCACTGACCCCCAGATTCTATATATCACACTATTTCCATGTGGAAATCGAAGCATATTCCATAACAAAGCGCATAACCTAATTGGTTAACAATCTAATCAGAACTGATAACTGGATGTTAACAAGCAATTATCAGGATTAAATGGCAATTAGAATTTATGCACACTACTTGCTAAGTGTATTCTGTAACGTGGTGTGCATAAATTCTAATATGTGCTGCCAAAAAGGGGGCGTGGCCATGGGCTTGGAATGGGCAGTTCATGGGCATTCTCCGCAACTAACTTATATAATGTTTTATTTAACGTAAATGGATGCACCTAGAGTTAGGCACTGGCATGGCCGCTAGGCTTATTCTATAAACTGTGCCTAATTCTAGGCAGTTTATAGAATATGCCAAGGTGGAATTTTTTGGCACCAATTTTTCAGGCACCATAAATAGAATCTAGTCCTAAATGTTAACTCGCATTAACATTTTTAATGCTAGATAAAATTAGCAATTTGTCAAGTCTATCTTCCTTTTTATTTTTCCTGCCAGGACCTTACCTCTGCGACGCTCTGGCAGACCCCTCTCCTCTGCATGCTCCAAGCCTCTCTCTGTAACAAGAAGTTCTGTCAGACGGGGAGTAACTGCCTGTTACAGAGGCTTCAGGCGGGTGAGGCAGGAAGGAGCTGGGGAGCCAAGAAGCTGCTGCGTGTGAAGAGTTGCCCTGTGTGAAGAGCTGCCATGCCGCAAGAACCTGTTGTGAGAACAGAGGAGCTGCTGGCTGAGACCCATGAGGGCTTGAGGAGCAGGGAGAGGAGCTGCTGGATAAGACCCACAGGTCCTTGAGGGAGTGGTAGAACTAGAAGAGATGCCAGAAACCTCCCTGACCAAGATTAAAAAAAAAAAAAAAAAAAAAAAGGGGGGGGGGGAGAGAGATGACTGCTGATAGTGGGAGGGGCCTGCCACAGGAGAGAGAGAGATGCAGAGGGAGGGGAACCACAGCAGGAGAAAGAGGGGGGGGGGAAGAGAGCGATGGGGGGGGGTGTTAGAGGCACAGATGGAAGAATTAAAGGGAGATGGTGGCCACAGAGAGGAGAGGAAGAAAAGGGAAAAGTGGTGATCATGGATGGAGGGAAGGGAGGAGATAGTGCCAGGGGAGGGGAAATGATGGAGAAGATGGTGCCAACAGAGGGGAAGGAAGGAAGGAGATGGTGCCCATTGGATCACATGACTAATCATATGAGTAAAATTTTTAACTGATGTACAGCCCTACTAACAGCAGATTAGCAATTTCATGTTTGAGTTCATTCAGTACCCTGGGGTGTACACCACCCAGACCCGGTGATTTATAACAACATGTCAATTTGGCTCAGTGTATCTTCCAGGTTCACAGAGATTTCTTTCAGTTCCTCTGCATCATCACCCTTGAAAACCATTGCCTGTACGGGCAGAACTCATATCTTCTGTAAAAAAAAAATGAAGCAAGGAATTAATTCAATCTCTCTGCTACGGCCCTGTCCTCCCTAGGTGTCCCTTTTGCTCTTTCATAATCTAACGGTCCCACGGATTCCCCTCACAGGCTTCTGATGTACCTATGATTTTTTGTCTCTGCAGCAAGTTTTTCTTCATATTCTTTTAGCCTTCTTTATCAGTGCTTTCCACCTAGCTAGACAGTGCTTAATGTTGCTTCTTAATTTTCTTCATTTGGATTTTTTTTCATTCTTTGAAGGATGTTCTTTTGGCTCTAATAGCCTTTTTCACTTCACCTTTTAACCATACCAGCTGTCATTTGCTCCTTTCCGGCTTTGCTAATATAAGGAATTCATTTGGTCTGGGCTTCCACGCATGCCCATGGTAAAATCAGAAATGGTCTTGCATGACACCGGCAATGCTGAGCCACACATGCAAAATCCCCCAAATCACAAGTTTAAGGGCACACAGTCATATGCACACACTGATCTGCAATGCCCAGCTTGCATGCTGCATCCCACCAAACACAGCCAAATGCCAGCAACTGTAGGGCTACTGTCTCATTGTTCTTCGATGCAAGGCCCGAGGACCAGCGGCAAGGCAGCTCCTGGAGACCCGTGGGCTGGCCTTCATCATTCTGGCTCTTTTCTGCTACACTCCGCCTTTCTACCCAAGCTGATGACAGAAAGGGGGGAGTGGATGTGAGAAGAGCCACATGCTTGAAGGACAAGGCATTTATTTCTCAATAGACAAACAGAATGTATTTGGTCATGACCATCTCTTTAAGAATACACACAATAAAAAAAAAAGGCTGGTGGTGTTGATATCATTGACACATCGTGATCAGCACTGTTGTGGCCTCGCATGGGAAGATATTTGATGGCTCTCCTTCAGCTCATTTAGATCCAAAGTGGCCCCGACTTAGAAATTAGTGAAGACCACTGCTCTGTTAGAGCTACCAGTTTCAAAAAGCTAAATAAATCCTTCTGCTGACAGAGCAGGATGTGGGCGGTGAGGGAGTCTCAGCATTACCAGTGTCATGCACAACCATTTCTGTTCCCTCCTGTACCAGATTTTGTGCTAAAGCCTGAAAGCAAAAGACAACCACTTTATGTGAAATAAAAAAGTAAATAAAACCAAATAAAGAACAGAAGAGAAAGACATCATCCAGTATATATATATTATTGCAATTTATTTATTATTGCCAAAGTTACACTCATAGAATAGACACCATCTTCCAAACACAAAGCCATTTGTAATGAATCATTTTCATTAAAAAAAAACAAAAAAAACAACAACAGTAGTGTCTGTCAGACAAGTTGGCAGCCCAGATTGTTGGGAATGAGATCACAGTGACATCAGAGTGCCCTGGAGTGATGGGGAAGGAGAGGGGAATGAGAGATCCCTCTCTGTTGGGACTCTGGAACCCAACTGTGATGCTGTGGGCACAGGGAATGATGGGCTAATCAACTCTCAGCCTTGTCTGCAACAAACAGACCCTGGCTCTCTCCTACATCAAAACAGTGAAAACATCAAATGTGGGTTTGTACAAAATGGTAAAAGCACAAGGAAAAATAAAAGGGTTGCCATTCGTAGTAGGCCTCTGTACACTGAGAGGTGCAGGATAAGCACAGCTGGGTCACATGATTTTTGGAGCTAGAAGGGTTGAAAAGTTGGTTGTGGCAGGTTCTGTACCCACTGGGTTTATCCCTATTCCCATTTCCATATTTTGCCGGTTTGATGTATCTCAGAGCCTGGCATAATGTGCTTTCTGGATGGCTTCTAGCACCAGAAGGGAGAACTCAAAATATACTAGTTTCTAACATGTAAATCTGAGCTCAGCTAATACCTAATCACACAGCTCAGTTTCTCTAAAAAATAAGAAGCAACCCTCCCCCTCCCATACACACAAAAAAATACCTTAGATATATGTCCATGTTCCAACACTTTAACACCAAAATAAAGGCAGTATGTCTTTCCCACCCCCTCCCTCGAATCCTGATACCCCAGCTTCCATATGGGCACTCTTACCTTGACAGACTTGTTCTCGCATTATGTGCTTAGGAGTTTCAGAAGCTTTCAGTGTATTATAAAAGATCCCCAATAATGTGGGGTGAATGTCTTATCTAACTTCTCCCTGCCACATCCTTCCACACCCCCTGGGATACAGCAGACAGAAAGACTTAGTTTTGTTTTGTCAGATATGACAAGAGACCAAGAGAGTGAGAATGGCAGTATGGCAGGGAACTTAATTTCTGTCCACAGTGTGGAGCAGGCAGACACAGCACATGGGTCATCACACAGCCTGAACAACAAAGGGCCATGTCCATGTTTGCGAGGAGGCAGCAAGAATTTGTGACTTCTATACTCTAATTCCCCCATCCTCTCCTAAACACCCCTCCCCCCACACACATATGTTCCAGTTTCATACCTCATAGATACAGTCAGCTAACTTGAGAGCCATTCTGGGTGGGAACAAGGGCCACATCTCAAAGACCCAGTAAAATGCACTGCAGGATTGAGTACAAAATTTCTTGTCTTTCTAAGTGCTGGACAACTGATCTCTGTGGAGGTGATGGCTGTCTATTAGGGGGTCTTCCTGCACAGGAAGAGGAAGGGCAGAGATAGGTGAGTTTTTCTTATTGTGAGACATTAGCATATTCTACTTCAATATGCCAACTAGGGCTCTCATTTCAGGATGGGCCTATTCAGTCCTGCTTTTACTACTGCAAACGTGAACTTGCAGCCCTGTTTTTCAGAGGGACAAAACCCTGTAATATAGCCGTGTGAACAGTAGGACAAACTCTGAAGTGGATCGCCCTATCCTGAAATACTGCAAGCATCTGGGAATCCTAACACCTAATGCCAACACTCGCATTGTCTATTAACCCTGATGCAAAGGGGGCAAAATCCATCCAAGCTGACCTAACAGCCCTCTCTGCTCTACAACATGACTGGCTTTCTTGTGCTACAGTTGCCAAACATCACCCTGCTGCCAGCGCTTTTTGGAAGACAAAAGCCATTCACTTCTGAGAGGTCTTTTCTGCCAAGTCTGCTCAACTTACTTGTCAAAGTATAACACTTCTCAGATTCAAGCAGCAGGCATAGAAAGCAGAAGTTATGACAGACTCAACAATGACCCTAGAAGATTTCTAGATGTCATGTTTCTGAAAAAATGTTTATTTCTTGTTTCAATTTTCAAAAGTATACTGCTTTTCATGGACAGTCCTGTTTGGGTCTGGATCTGCCACGCCTATTATAGCATCTCCAGGACTACTGCCTGCTTGTCACTTAGCCAATAGGATCTCCTATTTCACCAAAGAGATGGTACACATTTAAGGGGTTCTCTGATAGTCATATTAAAAATGGATCTTACTACATGATTATAAAATTATTGTTCTAATAATTTTGAAAGCCACAAATATATGTGAAAATTACAAGGCCAGAAAGACAGACGGTTAATGGAAACCTCAAATTTACCAAAATCTACATCGTCATTTTGTTGCTTTGTTGTCCTGCAGGACCAACCTAGCACTGAAACAAGCTAACTGTTTTCTCCTGTCATTCAGCACAGCCAGCAGTAAACATACAGCAATGGGATCTTGTTTCCTCTTTGATGGCTAGAGGAAGGTGGCGTGTGGACCTTTACACCTTCTGAGCAACTCTGCAGGAGTCTCCTCAGGAATTGTGCTGGATGCTGGATTTTTGTGGACACTCTGAACACATTAGATGGCTTTCAGACACTGAGAATGATGGAGACTGCTGCAAAACACAGAATGCGAAGGCTAAAAATGCTCAGAAAGGTAAGAACAAAGGCTGGCTTCCCTTAGCTGGCTGGGTCTTGCTCAAACCATGATCAATAAGCCAAGCAACTATGACAATAGATCACGAGAGTAAGATTTATGTAACAGAGACGACACAGCTTCTGCATTTTAAATTCCCTCAATCCCTCAATGTAAAAAATAAGCTTCAATAATGTGAAACAAATTCATCTTATAAAAGAAAATTCTGGTTCACGTTATAGACAATACAGACTCCCAAAGTCTTACATTGCCCTCCCAAAAGTTCTTTGCCACCACCTTCCTCCTCATAGTCACACCATGGTCCAGAGCACAGGCCTGACGGGAGCTTTAGGAGTTAATCACTTGGCCTGTCCACGTCTCATGCTTCGTGTGTGGGGCCAGATGGGTGATCACTACCTCCACCGCCTGGAACTTTTGGTTTTTTGGAGGAATGGGACACATCTTGTATGAAACTTCATCTCCCTCCACTGGGACGTACTCCCCTTCAATGCTGATGGAAAGAAAAGCAGAGAAAATAAATGGTAAAAAAAAAACACAAACAAAAAATAGGATAATTCCTGTTACAGGGACAACTTGGGGGTGGCTAGGAAAAGAAAGTTTCAGGAACGGCTACAGCATAGGTGTTGGAACGGGGGGAGCCAGAGGTGCCATGGCACCCCCAAAAATCTGGAGTGGGAAGGAGGCTCTCCTCATTCCCACAGGAGTCCGGTATTCATGTCTTCGGGAGGCCAAGTCTCCCCATCCCCAACCATGTCCTTCCTTACCTCCCTCCACCAATGTTGCTGCTTTTAACAAACAGCAGTAGCAATGCCTAAATAAAACATGACTGCCGGCTTTGCTGATCACATCCCCTCCGACATCAATTTCCTGTTCAAGAGGGGGCGTGATCACCACAGCCTGCAGTTGCCAGTCTGAAATCAGAGGTTCAGCACCTTACCACTTAAAAAAAAATACTGCTGCTTTTCTCATGATGCAGGTGCCATGGAGGAGGGGTGGAGAGAGAAATGGAGATGGTTGACGCTGGCTGGAAATAGAAGAGACATTCACTGCAAGGGGGTAGAGGCAGAGAGAGAAAAAGAGACACTGGCTAGAAACACTGGATATAAAGGGTGGAGAGAAAGAGGGAGATGATGCATGGAAAGGGAGGATAGGAGGAGTTGGTGGATGAAAAGAAGAGGGGAAATTCTGCATGGAAAGGGGTAGAGAGAAGGAAAAAACACTGGTCGAAAGGGTGGGGAAGAAGCTGCATGGAAATGGTAGAGAGAAGGGGAGATGCTGGAGGGTAGAGAACAGAAATGTTAGCTGTTAGGGGGAGATGCTAGCTGGAAGGAGTGGACAAGAGGGGGAGATCTGAATGGAAAAGGGGAGGGAGAGGGCAGATGCTGGATGGAAGGGGGAGAAAAAGAGGAGAGATGAAAGATTAAGGGGGAGAGAATAGAGTTAGCAATTGTAAACCCCCTGGTGGCAGAGCAAGGTATTACAATGATGGTACCAAATATGTCACAGTGTTTCCCCAAAATGACTCAACACCAACCAGGGAGTTTAACAATAAAAAGAAAATATTTGTTATTAGTGAATTATATTTAAATGTTAATGAAATTTTACCAACTTGCAAATTTAACATATGTATTTCAATTACAGGTTTGCAACACAAATCAGTTTAGAAACATTGGGAGCATTTTCAGATAAGTATAAATATTACGTACATAAATCATTTAAGTACATTCAATTCTGCAAAACACTAGATTCTTTAAACTTTCTTTTCTCCTGTCTTTCAGATTTCCAGAGACCTTCAAGGATCTCAATATGTAAGTTTTCCTCTACTCTTTTTTTTTTTCTTCTTCTTGTAGTTATCTCTCACTTATTGTTCAGGTTTCCTTTACTATTTTCTCTTATGTGCACTTTTTAAAATAGTTTCACTTAGCTGCTCTCTTTGTTCTCTCTCTGGCTCTCTTGAACGGTGGGCACCTTTTCTTTCAGGTGATGATCTCCAGCATCAACTTTCTTCCAGTCTTTTCCTAGTAACATGTTCTCACCAATAGAGCTCTCTCCCAACTGCCAGCCTGAGCTGTTTGTCACTCTCCAGTATGCGGAACACTCAGCGCATGCACACAGACCACTCAGTTTCACTGCACGGCTCACTGTCTCTACACCAGATCAAGAAGGAGCCAGGTAATCTTTTAAAATTTAAGGGGGAGAGAATAGTTAGCAATGATGGGGAATAAGAGGAATGGGAGAGCTGGTATGAGGGAAAGAGGTGGAAAGCTGTAGGTAGATGCAGTAAAAACTGGATTGTAAGAAAGAATCTGGATTAGAGAGGCACACAAATAAATGAAAGAAAGCTGAAAGGAAAAGATCAATATTGGGAGATGGATAAAGTGGAGAAAATGAAAACAGGAATGGCAAACTGACAGGAAAGCAAAGATACTTACCTGTAGCAGGTATTCGAGGACAGCAGGCTGATTGTTCTCACATGTGGGTCGACGTCCGCGTTGGCCCAGGAAACAGCAAATTTTTCTCAGCAAAAATAAAAAGGTTTACCAGAGTCTTCTGGTGCGTGAACAGCGTGCACCAAGCATGCGCGCACAACTTCCCACCTGTCGCATGAGCGTGCCTCTTCAGTTAAATCAAAAAGCATATAAACAAAGTAACAACAACTCCAAAGGGGAGGTGGGCGGGTTTGTGAGAACAAGCAGCCTGCTGGTCCTCGGAGAAAGCGAAGATACTTACCTGTAGCAGATATTCTCCAAGGACAGCAGGATGATTGTTCTCACATGTGGGGTATATCCTTAGAATCCAGGCTCACTCAAAACAATGAACATTGGTCAATTGGCCCTCACAACGGCAAGGACATAACATAGATTGACCTGAAACCATAAACAACTAACAGAGTGCAGCCTGGAACAGAACAAAAATGGGTCTAAGGGGGTGGAGTTGGATTCTAAACCCCGAACAGATTCTGTAGCACTGACTGCCCAAACAGACTGTCACATCGGGTATCCTACTGAAGGCAGTAGTGAGATGTGAATGTGTGGACCGATGACCACGTTGCAGCCTTGCAAATCTCTTCAATGGAGGCTGACTAAGTGAGCCACTGATGCAGCCATGACTAACATTGTGAGTCGTGACATGGCCCTCCAGAGTCTGACCAGCTTGGGAGTAAGTAAAGGAAATGCAATCTGCTAGCCCAGAGGTAGGCAATTCCAGTCCTCGAGAGCCGCAGGCAGGTCAGGTTTTCAGGATATCCACAATGAATATGCAGGAGATAGATTTGCAAGCACTGCCTCCTTGGTATGCAAATCTATCTCCTGCATATTCATTGTGGATATCCTGAAAACCTGACCTGCCTGCGGCTCTCGAGGACCGGAGTTGCCTACCCCTGTGCTAGCCAACTGGAGATTGTGCGTTTTCCCGATGGCGACTCCCCTCCTGTTGGGATCAAAAGAAACAAACAACTGGACGGACTGTCTGAAGGGCTTTGTCTGCTCCACGTAAATGGCCAATGCTCTCTTGCAGTCCAAGGTATGCAAACTGCTTTCACCAGGAGGATGAGGATGGGGAAAGAATGTTGGCAAGACAATTGACTGGTTGAGATGGAACTCCAACACCACCTTCGGCAGGAACTTAGGGTGCGTGCGGAGGACTACTCTGTTGTGATGAAACTTGATATAAGGTGCATGCATTACTAAGGCCTGAAGCTCACTGACTCTACGAGCTGAAGTAACAGCCACCAAGAAAATGACCTTCCAGGTCAAGTACTTCAGATGGCTGGAATTCAGTGGCTCAAAAGGAGCTTTCATCAGCTGGGTGAGGATGCCGTTGAGATCCCATGACACTGGTGGAGGTTTGACCGGGGGCTTTGACAAAAGCAAACCTCTCATAAAGCGAACAACCAAAGGCTTACCCTCTACACGGCGATGATAAGCACTAATCGCACTAAGGTGAGCTCTTATGAAGTTGGTCTTGAGAGAAGGTATTCAAGCAGGGTCTGTGTAGGACAAGAAAGAGGATCTAGGGCCTTGCTGTCACACCAGATGGCAAACCTCCTCCATTTGAAAGAGTAACACCTCTTTGTGGAATCTTTCCTGGAAGCAAGCAAGACTCAGGATACACCCTCTGAAAGACCCAAGGAGGCAAAATCTAAGCTCTCAACATCCAAGGCCATGAGAGCCAGAGACTGGAGGTTGGGACGTAGAAGCAACCCCTCGTTCTGGGTGATGAGAGTCGGAAAACACTCCAATCTCCATGGTTCTTCGGAGGACAACTACAGAAGAAGAGAGAACCAAATCTGGTGTGGCCAGAAGGGAGCAATGAGAATCATGGTTCCCCAGTCTTGCTTGAGTTTCAGCAAAGTCTTTCCTACTAGAGGTATGGGAGGATAGGCATACAGAAGGCCTGTTCCCCAATGAAGGAGAAAGGCATCTGACGCTAGTCTGTCGTGGGTCTGAAGCCTGGAACAGAACGGAGGGACCTTGTGAATGGATTGAAAGGCAAAAAGATCCACCGAGGGGGTGCCCCATGCTCGGAAGATCTTGCGGGCCACGCTCATGTTCAGCGACCACTTGTGAGGTTGCATTATCCTGCTCAACCTGTCAGCCAGACTGTTTACGTCTGCCAGATAAGTGGCTTGGAGCAACATGCCATGATGACGTGCCCAAAGCCACATCTGGATGGCTTCCTAACAGAGGGCGAGATCTGGTGCCCCCCTGCTTGTTGGTGTAATACATGGCAACCTGATTGTCTGTCTGAATCAAAATGATTTGGTTGGACAGCTGATCTCTGAAAGCCTTTAGAGCATTCCAGATCACTCGCAATTCCAAAAGATTGACCTGAAGACCTTTTTCTTGAAAGGACCAAGCTACTTGAGTGTGAAGTCCATCTACATGATCGCCCCACCCCAGGAGGGATGCATCTGTCGTCAGCACTTTTTGTGGCTGAGGAATTTGGAATGCACGTTCCAAGGTCAAATTGGATTGAATCGTCCACCACGGAAGGGAATTTCGAAAGCCGGTGGACACCACTGGGAAGCTAGGGCCCATTGAGCTGATCTCATGTGTAGACGTGCCATGGGAGTCACATGAACTGTGGAGGCCATGTGCCCCAGCAGCCTCAACATCTGCCGAGCCGTGATCTGTTGAGACACTCTAACTATGGACACCAAGTACAGGAGGTTGTCTGCCCTTGACTCGGGAAGATAAGCTCAAGCTGTCTGTGTTCAACAGAGCTCCAATGAATTCCAACTTCTGAACTGGGGTGAGATGGGACGTGGAGTAATTGATCACGAACCCCAGTAGCTCTAGCACCTGAATAGTCATTCGCATGGACTGTAGAGCACCTGCCTCCGAGGTGCTCTTCACCAGCCAATCGTCGAGATAAAAGAATACATGCGTAGCGACGCTGCGACTACCGCTAGGCACTTTGTGAACACTCTGGGCGCAGACGCCAGACCAAAGGGTAGTATACAGTACTGAAAGTGCTGTGTTCCCAGCCGAAATCGAAGATACCTCCTGGGAGTATTGAGATGTGTGTGTAAGCATCCTTTAAGTCCAGAGAGCATAGCCAATCGTTTTCTTGAATCACGGGAAGAAGGGTGCCCAGGGAACCCATCCTGAACTTTTCTCGGAATAGAAATTTGTTCAGGGCCCTTAGGTCTAGGATGGGACGCATCCCCCCACCCCCGTCTTTTTCTGCACAAAGAAGTACCTGGAATAGAATCCCAGCCCTTCTTCCCCTGGTGGAACGGGTTCCACTGCTTGGGCCTTCAGAAGGGCGGAGAGTTCCTCTGCAAGTACCTGTTTGTGCTGGAAACTGTAAGAATGAGCTCCCGGTGGGCAATTTGGATTCCAGATTGAGGGCGTATCCCGACCGGACTATTTGAAAGACCCACCGGTTGGAAGTTATGAGAGGCTACCTTTGGTGGAAAAATATCAACCTCCCCCCAAACGGCAAGTCGTCCAGTATGGACACTTTTAAAGAGGCTATGCTTAACTGGAGCCAGTCAAAAGCTCGTTCCCTGCTTTTGCTGGGGAGCAGCACGAGCCTTAGACGCACACTGTTGATGAGAACGAGCGCGCTGGGGCTGAGCCTGGGCAGGCTGTCAAGAAGCAGGAGTGTACCTACACCTAGGATAGGAATAGGGAGCACTCCTCTTCCCCCCAAAATACCTCCTAGATGAGGAGGTAGTAGCAGAAGACGCCCGGTGGGAGAGAGAATCCATAGCATCATTATGCTTCTTGATCTGATCAACAAGATCCTCTACTTTTTCACCAAAAAGGTTGTCCCCCCGGCAAGGAACATCCGCCATTCGCTGCTGGACCGAATGATGCAAGTCAGAGACACGCAGCCATGAGAGTCTACGCATCACTATACCTTGAGCAGTGATCCTGGATGCTACATCAAAAGTGTCGAACGTACCCCTGGCCAGGAATTTTCGACGCGCCTTCTGCTGCCTGACCACCTGGCGAAAAGGCTCGGCTTGCTCTGGAGGGAGTGCATCAACCAAGCTAGACAGTTGCTTTATCGAGCCCCGCAAGTGAATGCTCGTGAAGAGCTGGTATGATTGAATCTTGGCAGCGAGCATAGCAGCCTGATACGTCTTCCTCCCAAAAGAATCAAGAGTCCTAGCTTCTCTGCCTAGGGGCGCCGAAGCATAGTCTCTAGTACTCCTGGCTCTCTTGAGGGCGGAATCCACCACCATAGAATTGTGGGGTAACTGAGACCTCATCAATCAAGGTTCACTGTGGATCCATGCAAACGATTCCGTGATGTCTCCAACCTCGTCTCTATTCCCCTCCTCCCCCCCTCTTCCCTCCCCTTCTCATGCGCCTTGTGGAATGCCCACTCGATCTGCAACAAACTGCCCTTCACCCACGATCTCTTCATCTCTCATTCCCTCCAACTGCTCGCCCTTACTGAAACCTGGCTCTCCCCTGACGACTCTGCCTCAGTCGCGGCCCTTTGTCATGGAGGTTCTCTCTTCACCCACACTCCACGCCCAGATGGCCGCGGTGGAGGCGTCGGGCTACTTCTCTCGCCCTCCTGTAGTTTCCAACCCCTCCTCCTACCGGTCTCACTGCTTCTCGTCCTTTGAAGCTCACTCCATCCGGCTATTCTACCCATTACCACTCAGAGTTGCAGTCATCTACCGCCCCCCTGATAAGCCCCTCTCTTCATTCCTTACTGACTTCGACGCTTGGCTCACTGTCTTGATCCCGCATCTCCATCCCTCATTCTTGGTGATTTTAACATTCACGTTGACAACCCATCCAACTCCTACGCTTCTAAATTCCTCACTCTGATATCCTCCTTTAACCTCCGACTATGCTCTACCACCCCTACTCACCGTGATGGCAATTGTCTCGACCTCGTTCTCTTCTCTTCCTGCTCACCTTCCAATTTCTGCACCTCTGTCCTTCCTATCTCAGATCATCACCAAATCACCATCACCCTCCCCCTCAACCTCGCCCAACTATAACCACTGCCTTCAGGAATCTCCAAGCTGTCGACCCCCCTACCCTATCCTCTCACATCTCCACTCTCTTCCCTTCCATCTCGTCTTCTGAATCTGTCGACACGGCTGTCTCTACCTACAATGAAATTCTCTCCACTGCTCTGGATACCCTAGCACCATCTGTCTCTCGCCCCACTAAGCGCATTAATCCTCATCCCTGGTTAACCCCTTGCATCCGTTACCTTCGCTCCTGCACCCGCTCTGCTGAACGAGTCTGGAGGAAATCTCGCACCCCGTCAGACTTCACCCATTACAAATTCATGCTATCCTCCTTCCAGTCCTCCCTATTCCTTGCCAAACAGGAATATTATTCTCAATTAACCAATTCACTTGGCTCCAACCCTCGTCGCCTCTTCGCCACCCTCAACTCCCTACTTAAAGTACCCTCCGCTCCCCCCCCCCCACTCTCTCCTCAAAAACACTAGCTGACTACTTCTGCGATAAAGTGCAGAAGATAAACCTTGAATTCACTTCCAAGCCTTCTCCTCCCTGTGACTTCTTAACCCACTCCCTCAACCAACCTAACCTGGCCTCCTTCTCCTCCTTCCCTGAGATCACCGAAGAGGAAACTGCTCGCCTTCTTTCTTCCTCTAAGTGCACCACCTGTTCCTCTGATCCCATTCCCACCAATCTGCTTACCAACATCTCTCCTACAGTTAACCCCTCAATCTGTCACATCCTCAACCTCTCTCTCTCCACTGCCACTGTCCCTGACACCTTCAAGCACACTTTAGTCACACCACTTCTCAAAAAACCATCACTTGACCCCACCTGTCCCTCCAACCCGCTTCAATCCGGCTTTCGCCCACTACACTCAACAGAAACAGCACTCTCTAAAGTCTGCAATGACCTGTTCCTTGCCAAATCCAAAGGTCACTATTCTATCCTCATCCTCCTCGACCTATCTGCCGCCTTTGACACCGTCAATCATAATCTACTTCTTGACACACTGTCCTCATTTGGGTTCCAGGGCTCTGTCCTCTCCTGGTTCTCCTCGTATCTTTCCCAACGCACCATCAGAGTATTTTCTAATGGCTCTTCTTCCACCCCCGTCCCGCTCTCTGTTGGGGTCCCTCAAGGATCTGTCCTCGGACCGCTTCTTTTCTCGATATACACCTCTTCCCTGGGCTCGTTGATCTCATCACATGGTTTCCAGTACCATCTCTATGCTGATGACACCCAGCTTTACCTCTCCACTCCCGACATCACAGTTGAAACCCAGGCCAAAGTTTCGGCCTGCCTTTCAGACATCGCTGCCTGGATGTCCAACCGGCATCTGAAACTGAACATGGCAAAGACTGAGCTCCTTGTCTTTCCACCCAAACCCTCTTCTCCTCTTCCCCCACTTTCTGTCTCTGTTGACAACGCCCTCATCCTCCCTGTCTCTTCAGCCCGCAATCTCGGAGTCATTTTTGACTCCTCCCTCTCTGCCCATATCCAGCAGACAGCTAAGACCTGTCGCTTCTTCCTCTATAATATTAGCAAAATTCGCCCATTCCTCTCTGAACAGGCCAACCCGAACCCTCGTCCACTCGCTCGTTACCTCTCGTCTTGACTATTGCAACCTTCTCCTTGCTGGCCTTCCGCTTAGCCACCTATCCCCCCTTCAATCTGTCCAAAATTCCGCCGCACGTCTTATCTACCGCGTGAACTGATACTCTCATATCACCCCTCTCCTCAAATCGCTTCACTGGCTCCCGATCCGCTACCGTATACAGTTCAAGCTTCTCCTATTGACCTTCAAGTGCACTCAATCTGCAGCCCCCCATTACCTCTCTACCCTCCTCTCCCCGTATGTTCCCACCCGTAACCTCCGCTCTCAGGACAAATCACTCCTTTCTGTACCCTTCTCCACCACCGCTAACGCCAGACTCCGCCCCTTCTGCCTCGCATCACCTTATGCCTGGAACAGACTTCCTGAGCCCATATGCCATGCGCCCTCCCTGCCCATTTTCAAGTCCTTACTCAAGGCCCATCTCTTCTCCCTTGCTTTTGGCGCCTAACCACCTTCCCATTCCTGATACCTACACTGACTACATAGTTTTTACCTTTAGATTGTAAGCTCTCTTGAGCAGGGACTGTCCTTCCCCATGTTTAAACTTGTACAGCGCTGCGTAACCCTGGCAGCGCTATAGAAATGCTAAGTAGTAGTAGTAGTAGGATTCCGCTTTCTTCGGGACCACAGGGCCAGACAGAGGGGCCGACCAGTTTCGCATAAGGACTTCCTTCAATACCTTATGCAGAGGGACTGTCACAGCCTCTTTAGGTGAAGAAGAATAGTCCAGGATTTCAAGCATCTCAGTCCTGGGCTCATCCTCAACCTCCACAGGGAAGGGAATAGCCGTAGCCATATCCCGGACAAAAGAGGAAAAGGAAAGACTCTCTGGTGGAGGGGAAAGGTCAGAAGAAAAGTACCTTTGATCTTCCTCTGACTCCCATGAACCCTCCTGCTCAGTATCGGATAAGACCTCTGCCAAGGTACCTTAACACTGGACCTGCCTTGAAGCCGAGGAACGATGTCCTCGATAGCAATGTCCAGAGGCCGACGCCCGCTTGGACTGCGGCGAAGCTCCCTCCACTGATGTTGAAGGGGAGTCGACCTGGGTGGCAGCTGACGATGCCACAGGCGGCATCGCGGTTGGGGACCTCACCACAGGAGAAGGGCCAGACATCGCTGCAGCAGATGATACAGAAGGCGCAAGCACCCCCGACACCGAAGCTGACTGACATACAAGTCCCTCCAGAAGTTCTGGAAACAAGGCCCGGATGCGCTTGTCAAGAGCCACCATCAGAGAAGGCTGCGGGGTCGGTGGAACAGGCGGTGTCAGAATCTGTGGAGGCTCAGGAGCAGGTACTGGGCTGCTAGGAGACCGACGCATCGGCACCTCCTGTATCGAGGGGGAACTATCCTCTTGGCGCCGATGCTTCTCGGGTGCCAACTCTCGACGCCCTGGAGCTCCCAGCACCATGTGTCGAAGGAGAACAATGACGGTGCTTCTTTGCCTTTGCTCAACGCCAGTCATCGAGACTCCTCGGTATCAATGAGGACGTGGAATCCTCACGTCTCCTCGGGGCCAGGTCAGACGAAGGTCCGTCCCGGGGGGGGCCAGCATAACAGGATGCCTCGAGGCAGGTGGAGACCCACTCGACGCCTCGCTGCTCCCAGCGCGAGTTGGTCTCTCAGCAGCCATTACCTCTCCTCCCGACGTCGATGCTCCTTTCGATGCCGACCTCGGTACCGATGTCGAAGGACCGGACCGAGCCCCAAAAAGCTTTTCTTGTTGAGCTTCGAGATGCTTGGGTCTGTTTCTTCATACGAAGACACAGACTACAAGCAGCTGGGCTATGATCGGGCCCAAGACACTGGATACCCCAGGCGTGGGTATCTGTACCCGAGATGGTCTGGTTGCACTGAGTACAATGTTTGAAGCCACTGGATGTCTTCAATGACATGGAAGAGAAAAAGGCTTCGGTGAAATCAAAACACGATTGTGCCTGACAAAAGAAAAAGGGTACAAAAATAAGGGAATAACCCGACCGCGTGGCCTAAAAACTGGCCGCGATGAAAAACAAAGGAAACTTGAAAGGGGACAAAACTAAAAGTACACTATGGGAACTTTTTTTTTTTTTTTTTTTTTTAATGACAGTAATAATAAAATTAGGAGAAAAAACCCGAAAACTCGAAGAGAGGAGTGCAGAAAAAAACTACCGCACCTCAACGCGAAGAACAGAAAACTGAAGATGTATGCTCACGTGACGGGCGGGAAGTTGTCCGCGCAAAGTTGTCCGCGCAGTAGAAGACTCTGGCAAAACTTTTTATTTTTGCTGAGAAAAATTTGCCGTTTCCTGACCCGACGGGGATGTCAACCCACATGTGAGAACAATCAGTCTGCTTGTCCTCGGAGAAAGGAGTATTAAGAAAAAATAAAGGAAAGCAAAAACCAAAGGCTGGGACCAATACAATTAGAAAATTTAAATGACCAAACAACAAAGGTAAAAAGGCATTTTATTTTAAATTTAGGATACAGTAGTGTGGTAGTTGTGTTAATCTAAAAAAATAAATCAAACATTTTTACAAATACTAAATAAAGGGCCTCTTTAACAAAGCCACGCTAGTGATTCCTGCACGGCAAATGAGAGGAAGCCCGTTTAATTCCTGTGGGAATCGATAGTCCAGCTCAGTGGCGTAGCTACGTGGGGCCTGAGGGGGCCCGGGCCCCCGTAGATTTGGCCCTGGCCCCCTGCCCCACGATACCCTTCAACCCCCCTCCCGCCACCAACTCTCCCCCGCCGTCGCCGCCCGCCCCGTCGCCGCAAATACCACCTTTCTTGAAGAGAGAGTTCCTTCCGCGCTCGAGTAGCGCCTTTCTTCAACGAAGTTCCGGCGATCAGCTGTTTCGACGCTGGTGACGCTGCCGGCGTCCAAACAGCTGATCGCCGGAACTTCGTTGAAGAAAGGCGCTACTCGAGCGCGGAAGGAACTCTCTCTTCAAGAAAGGTATCATTTGCGGCGACGGGGCGGGCGGCGACGGCGGGGGAGAGTTGGTGGCGGGAGGGGGTTTGAAGGGGATCGTGGGCAGGCCGGCAGGGGGGGCGGTCCGATGTGGTGGTGGCGGCAGCGGCGGCGGCGGCTCGGGGGGGGGGGGCGGCTAAACAGTGCCCCCCCACCTCGGGCTCTGGCCCCCCCTCCTGGCGAGGTCTGGCTACGCCCCTGGTCCAGCTTTGTAAAAGAGGCCCAGAGCGATAACTTTTTATTGGACTAACAATATCTTTTTCTACTTGCGGCCAAATCTTTCCTAAGATCAGGACCATGTACCAGACTGTCCTGACCTAAGGAAAGAGGTTCACATGGCCAATGGGAATATGCTGGATGGGCGAGCTAGGGCTGACAGACAGACAAGTATTAAAGTACCTGCGTATATTTCCAGAACACAGTACTGCAAATACTTTTCTGTTTAACAAGCTGAATTGTTTTGCCATGCATTATTTTGATTTTTTTTGGTACATAATTCCCTGAAGTGTATTACAGAATGCATAATAACCATCAGTAACAGAGGTACTGGGGGAGGCAGCTGGTAGACAGAGAAGAAGTCCTTCCCTGCTGTATTCAAAAGTGCCCCTACGGTTTTTGTTTTTTTTTGTTGTTAGAAGTGGTGCTTGTACAGGGGGAGCAGTGTTCCCTCTAACCTCTGCTATACATCCAGTACATAAGAAATGCCACACTGAGAAAAGACCAAGGGTCCATCGAGCCTAGCATCCTGTCCACAACAGCGGCCAATCCAGGCCAAGGGCACCTGGCAAGCTTCCCAAACGTACAAACATTTTATACATGTTATTCCTGGAATTGTGGATTTTTCCAAAGTCCATTTAGTAGTTATTTATGGACTTGTCCTTTAGGAAACCATCTAACCCCTTTTTAAACTCTGCCAAGCTAACCGCCTTCACCACATTCTCTGGCAACGAATTCCAGAGTTTAATTACGCGTTGGGTGAAGAAAAGTTTTCTCCGATTTGTTTTAAATTTACTACACTGTAGTTTCATCGCATGCCCCCTAGTCCTAGTATTTTTGGAAAGCGTGAACAGATGCTTCATATCCACCTGTTCCACTCCACTCATTATTTTATATACCTCTATCATGTCTCCCCTCAGCCGCCTCTTCTCCAAGCTGAAAAGCCCTAGCCTCTTTAGCCTTTCTTCATAGGGAAGTCGTCCCATCCCCGCTATCATTTTAGTCGCCCTTCGCTGCACCTTTTCCAATTCTACTATATCTTTCTTGAGATGTGGTGACCAGAATTGAACACAATACTCAAGGTGCAGTCGCACCATGGAGCGATCCAACTGCATTATAACATCCTCACACCTGTTTTTCATACCTTTCCTAATAATACCCAACATTCTATTCCCTTTCCTAGTCGCAGCAGCACACTGAGCACAAGATTTCAGTGTATTATCGACGACGACACCCAGATCCCTTTCTTGGTCTGTAACTCCTAACGTGGAACCTTGCATGACGTACCTATAATTCGGGTTCTTTTTTCCCCACATGCATCACCTTGCACTTGCTCACATTAAACGTCATCTGCCATTTAGCCGCCCAGTCTCCCAGTCTCGTATGGTCCTTCTGTAATTTTTCACAATCCTCCCGCGATTTAACGACTTTGAATAACTTTGTCTCATCAGCAAATTTAATTACCTCGCTAGTTACTCCAATCTCTAAATCATTTATAAATATATTAAAAAGCAGCGGTCCTAGCACAGACCCCTGAGGAACCCCACTAACTACCCTTCTCCATTGTGAATACTGCTCATTTAACCCCACTCTCTGTTTCCTATCCTTCAACCAGTTTTTAATCCACAATAGGACATTTCCTCCTATCCCATGACCCTCCAATTTCCTCTGTAGCCTTTCATGAGGTACCTTGTCAAACGCCTTTTGAAAATCCAGATACACAATATCAACTGGCTCACCTTTATCCACATGTTTGTTCACCCCTTCAAAGAAATGTAGTAGATTGGTGGGGCAAGATTTCCCTTTACTAAAAGCATGTTGACTTTGTCTCATTAATCCATGCTTTTGAATATGCTCTGTAATTTTGTTCTTAATAGTCTCTACCATTTTGCCCGACACTAACATCAGACTCGCTGGTCTATAATTTCCCGGATCTCCTCTGGAACCTTTTTTAAAAATTGGCGTTATATTGGACACCCTCCAATCTTCTGGTACCATGCTTGATTTTAAGGATAAATTACATATTACTAACAATAGCTCCGCAAGTTCATTTTTCAGTTCTATCAGTACTCTGGGATGATTACCATCCAGTCCAGGAGATTTGCTACTCTTCATTTTGTAGAGCTGCCCCATTACATCCTCCAGGTTTACAGAGAATTCATTAAGTTTCTCCGACTCGTCAGCTTCAAATACCATTTCCGGCACCAGTATCCCACCCAAATCTTCCTTGGTGAAGACCAGGGGCGTATCTGGAATCCGGCGGTAGGGGGGGCCAGAGCCAGAGAGGGGGGGGCACATTTTTGCCTCCCCCCCCCCCCCGCCACTCTCCACCCCCCCCCCTTGCCGTCAACCCTCCCCCGCTGCTTACCTTTGCTGGCGGGGGGCCCCAACCCCCGCCAGCCGAGGTCCAACCCGCAGTCTTCATATTTTGTCTTCCTCCGACTCCTCCGTGGCTATGCTGTAAGTAACGCTGCTGATTCGTTGAATCCAGTTCGGAGTCTGACGTATTTTATTTCCTATGTATACTTACTTCAAGGCTAATATCAAATCTGATCATATTATTGTTGCAGGAATTGAGATAGGAATTTGTGATACTTCAGGAGTCAGACAGCACACACCAGAATGAGAGAGTAATCTTCTTTATTTGCCAGCAAACAAAGCAGGACATCAGTTCTAGCTCTCTTCTCCTCTGTCTCAGCTCTCTGTATATTATGGCTTTTTCCTCAGCTGCTTCTCTTCTGCTGTCTCTCCTGTTGTCTTCCAGCTTTCTTCCTTTCTTCTGAGCTCCTTCTGACATAAACTGCTTCTGCTCCTACTTAAATAGGGTCCTAAGCCCTCCTCCTAGCCTAGCCCCCTTTACTCCCAATTGGTTAAGGAATAGATTGGTCACCTTGCCTCAACCAATCATTACTTTTGAAATATCAGTTACATAGGTTTGGTATTCCTCAAACTGACCTCTAACCTGGGGCCCCTCAAGCCAGACAATATGGCACTAGAACTCTTATCTTCTCATCATGATTGATTTCTCATCTATAGCTTAAATTGCTTACTGGACTCTGGCATTCATTAAAGGGGTCAAAAGCTAATCTTATTTAATAGCATACGGCTATGGTCTGTTATTTCTTTCAAGAGGCCAGTCCTACACTTAGCTTATAATTAATCAAGGAGAAGAGAGCTAACTAGCCCTGACCTCGTTCACCTATCAGCTTATACATTGAACCAGCCAGAACTGCAGATAAGTCAAAACACATGTTTGACCTCTCCACTGCAGTCCTTGCTTAGAAAAATACAGCAGAGAGTAACATTAGGTTTAAAAAGGTATTCTACATTTAACTACACAGAATCAGTATTTCTTATAAGACATATTCTAAATATCAAAAACTTGTAAATACTAATCTATTGCCTCTCTCTAAACAGTATTTCTTCTAAGCATTTTAAACTAATCCTAAACAAACAGCCTGCTATATACCGGCTCATAATAGAATACATGTGTTTGCTCACAAGGGTGAAAGAAATTCCTGTGTCTGACCTTTCTAACCCAGCCCGGCAAACGTAAATAACCTAAACCAGATAACATTCCTTCACTTGCTAGCAGAACTGAGAATTTAAAATAATATCTGAGCACCTTTAAACAAAATTAACCCTTCATATGATTTCTCAGAATTATTCAATTTCTTTTGCTCACTGCCTCATTCCCCCCTTTGAGACTAAAATCAGCTTATGCAGAGATAAGTCTCACAACTCAGACTCTGGAGATTATAGTGGTCCTAACTAGGAATAGACTTATGAACCACCATTACCCTACTTGTTAAGGTCCGACGGCATACTGCCGAAGCACATGAGGCCAGGAAACAAAACAAAAACCCTGCTAAAACTAAAACTATTAGAGAAATGAACAAGGGACGTAGTGGCTTAAGAGGAAGGAGAAAATCGGGAACACACAATACAAGGGGAAGTAATCTTTGCCTGGCTAATTAATTCCTGGACAGAGTATAACCAAAGGTTGGAGCGAGTTGGGGTATTAGGAACAAGGAGGCAAGGAGTAGAAAACAACAAAAGCATCCAAACTACTAACATTTTCTTTCTTCCTAATCTAAAACAAATACAGCAAACTAATTAAGCAGTAATATTTCAACAGTCTGTGCTAATCACAGATTACTCTCATATAGTGTTCTCAGTCTTTGAGTTCTTATACCAGTTGGGATAGACCCTCAACTGATAAGGATCAAGCTTTCAAATTCCAAGAAAGCCAGAATCAGGCAAGAAAGAGTCTCAGTATGAAGCCGAAGTTCAGCCGCTCCTGCAGTATGCAGTTGACCCTTCTTTTCAGCTAGTAGATTCTTTGGTTCGGGTCAAGCGCAACTTCAATGGCTCCGCTGGATCACTTTCTGCTCTCCACTGTTTAGGCTCCGTCTGATCCGTGCTGGGCTCAGTCTGGTCAGCAGACTTAATTCGAGACCAATGGACCCATGGAGTAATCCCTGCGACCTTCACAGCTGCAGGGGTAGAAAGCAAAACAGTAAAAGGTCCTTTCCACCGGGGCCCCAAAGGCTGGAGCTTCCAGTCTTTCACCCAAACTCTATCCCCTGGCAGGAAGGAATGTACCTGAGCCTGGAAGGGGACAGGGTTTATTTCTCTCACATAAGACTGAAGCTCAGAAATGATCTTACCCAGGAGGGCTACCTGCTCCTGCACCTGGGCAGACCCTAAAATCCCTATGTCTCCCTTAATTCCCTGTAAAATGGCTGGGGGCTTCCCATACACAATTTCAAAGGGAGAAAGGGCTGTTCCTTTAGTTGGAGTGCATCGGAGGCGGAAGAGGGCTAGTGGCAGTGCCTGTGGCCATTTCAATTGGGTTTCCTGACAAATCTTTGCTAGGCTATTTTTCAAGGTTCTGTTTGCCCGCTCAACCTGCCCTGAACTCTGGGGACGATAGGCACAATGCAATTTCCAGGTAATGCGCAAAGCGCGGGACAGGGCCTGAAGTGTAGCTTCAACAAAGGCGGGACCATTATCTGAACCTATGGCAAGAGGCAGTCCATACCTGGGGATGACATCCCTAAGGAGGGCTCGAGCTACTTCTGTGGCTTTCTCAGTGACTGTAGGATATGCTTCCACCCACCCAGAAAAGGTACAGACCATGACTAAGAGGTATCGGAACCTACCACTCCTGGGCATTTCTGTGAAGTCTATAACTAGGGACTCAAAGGGTGTTAGTCCTCTAGACTGAACTCCTGGTGGAATACGGGGTCCCTGACGAGCATTATTCTGGGCACAGAGAGTACATCGGGCAGAGGCAGTGGCAACCAGACTATCCAATCCTTCCAGCACCACTACTCGATTGAGTAGGCGGGCTAGTGCTGTTTTCCCTAAGTGTGATAGGTCATGAGCTTGAGACACTACAGGCCAAGCTAGGTGGCGTGGCACCAGAACTCTGGTATCAGGGAGATGTAACCAACCATCAGGTCTCCTTACTGCACCTTCTTCTTGAGCCCATTTCTCTTCCACTTGGGTATATATAGGTGTCCATTCTTGCAGTCGGATTTGGAACAGGGGAGTCACAGTACTTGCTGGGGGTCCTCGAGCAGCTTCCTTGGCCACCCGATCAGCATGGCGGTTCCCTCGGGCCACTGGAGTATCTATTCTTTGGTGTCCCCTGCAATGAATGACAGCTACCTTCTTAGGGGCCCACACAGCCTCTAGCAGCTGAAGTATTTCAGGTCCATACTTAACAGGTTGGCCTGCAGCATTTATGAGTCCCTTTTCCTTATACAAAGCTCCATGAGCATGTAGAGTTGTGAAGGCATATTTGGAATCAGTATAAATGTTGGTTACCAGTCCTGCTGCTAACTCCAGAGCTCGTATGAGGGCCACAAGTTCTGCTTTCTGAGCTGAAGTTCCTTGGGGCAGGGCTCTTGCTTCTATCACCTTGTCTTCTGTCACCACAGCATAGCCTGCCAGTCGCTTGGAGTTCTCCACATAACTGCTTCCATCTGTGAAATAAATTACATCTGGGTCCCTCCATGGAACATCTTTAAGATCTGGTCGACTGGAATACACTTCATCCATGGTTTGGATACAGTCATGATCCGGTGGTCCCTCAGATGCTGGCAAAAGAGTGGCGGGATTGAATGTAGCCACTGTTTCCAGGTGTATCCGTGGATTCTCACACAAACTGGCTTGATACTTAACCATGCGGTTATTTGTAAACCAGTGATTGCCCTTATACTCCATGAGGGTAAGAACTGCGTGGGGGACTTTAACAACCAGTTCTTGCCCCAAGGTCAACTTATCAGCTTCCTGGACCAGTAAGGCTGTTGCTGCAATGGCCCTCATGCAGGCTGGCCATCCTTTAGCCACTCCATCCAGCTGTTTAGACAGGTATGCAACAGGCCTCTGCCAGGATCCCATCATCTGGGTCAGCACACCCAGAGCAACCCCCTGTCTCTCATGGACATACAATGAGAAAGGTTTCTCCACATCAGGAAGGCCTAACGCAGGGGCTTGGAGTAGGGCTTTCTTTATGGCAATGAAGGATTGTTGAGCAGTAGATCCCCATTCAAATGGTTCCTTTTCACCCCCCTTTGTGGCTTGGTATAGGGGTTTCGCCATCAATGCAAAATTTGGAATCCAAATTCTGCAGAATCCGGCTGCTCCCAGAAATTCCCTAACTTCCCTTCTGGACTTGGGTTGGGGAATTGCAGCTACTGCTTGCTTCCTACTAGCATCCAATCTCCGACTTCCCTGGGAAATGCAAAAGCCCAGATACTTCACTTCTGACTGACAAAGTTGGGCCTTTGAGCGTGAGACCTTATAGCCTGCATCCAAGAGTAGCTCCAGCAATTCTCTAGTAGCCTCAAAACACTCTTCCTGGGTCACTGCTGCAATCAGGAGGTCATCTACATACTGGAGTAAAACTCGCCTGGAAGGCTCAGATTTAAAAGTCTTAAGGTCTTGTCCTAGGGCTGTCCCAAAAATAGTGGGGGAATTCTTGAACCCCTGTGGCAGGCGGGTCCATGTATACTGAAGCTTCCTTCCTGTTACTGGGTTTTCCCATTGAAAGGCAAAAAGCAATTGACTGGCGGGGGCCACCCGAATACAAAAGAAGGCATCTTTTAAATCTAGTGTTGTGAAATGGGTAGCTCCAGAAGGTATCAATCCTAGCAGGACATATGGATTAGGCACTACAGGGTGTAATGAGATAGTGGATTTGTTGACCACTCGTAAGTCTTGGACTGGCCGGTAGTCCTCAGTCCCTGGCTTCTGAACTGGCAATAATGGCGTATTCCATGGAGACTGGCAAGGACGAATAATTCCATGGGATAACAGACGATTCAAATGTGCTTGGATCCCTTCCAGAGCCTTTCTGGAAATTGGGTATTGACGAAGATGGATTGGCCGGGCACTTGGAAGTAAGTCTACATGTACAGGAGGAATATTTCGGGCCAACCCTGGGGGATTATCTTCTGCCCATACCCCACTGACCTGAAAGCTGTCTGCCAGGGGTAGGTCAACTTGGCCCTGCGACTGATGCAGCCGCCATTCTTCTTCAAGAGGGCAACAGAAACTCAGTATACCCTTAGGGCTGGATGTTGGGGGCCGAAAGGAGACTGAAGTCTGGCCATCAGAGTCAAAGGAAATTTGGGCCCTAAGCTTGGACAGCAGGTCTCGACCTAACAAAGGGATTGGACAGTCTGGCATATACAAGAATTCATGAGTGACTATGTGTGAGCCCAATTGGCATCTACGGGTTGTCAGGAAGGGCCTCCGGTTCTGCACCCCCGTGGCACCCACCACTCGGACAGTTTTTCCAGACACAGGCGCTAATCGCTCCGTCACAACAGAATGTTCAGCTCCTGTATCAATCATGAATGGAATTGAGCGGCTCCCTATAGTTAACTTGACCATAGGTTCCTGGGAGCCCAGTTTGTAGGAACCCGGTCTGTCCTATTCGTCCCATTCTGCCATCTCGGCTATCCCGATGATGTCAGATTCAGGAGGCTCATATCTTCCCTCTCGAACTCGGCCTCGGCTTCCTCGATCTCCTGGTCCCCTTCTCAGTCCCTGGCGCCTCTGGGGGCATTCATCTTTCCAGTGCCCTCTTTCCTTACAATAGGCACACTGATCCTTCTCCAATCTTGGTCTGGGATTCTCCCCCCTTGGCCGGGATTGATTGAAGGAATCTCGGGGCCTGGCTGGTGGTCCGGGGTCCCACTTTGGCTTCCCATTAGCTAGAGGTCGACCTCGATTAAGAGTGGAATTAGTAATGGCTGCCGCTAAAAGGTCGGCCTTCTTCTGCATCTTCCGGTCAGCCTCTCGGCGCACCTCCTGATCTCTATTAATGAAAACCTTGGTTGCGATCTCAATTAGCTGGGTGGTATTCATCCCTGCGAATCCCTCCTGACGCTGCAACTTCTTCCGGATATCTGGCATACTCTGGGCCACCAATGCGCTATTCACCATTCTCTGGTTTTCTTGGGCTTCAGGGTCAAATGGGGTGTATGTTCTGTAGGCTTCAATTAGTCGCTCTAAGAAGGCCCCAGGGGATTCAGTTGCCCCTTGGAGAATTTCAGAGACCTTTGCCAGATTAATGGGCCTCTTTATGCCTTTCCTCATACCTTCCAGTAAGTCCCGGCAATAGCCAGACAACAGTTCATAGTGCTGCCCATCATTTGGATCCCAATCTGGAGCTGCGCGAGGAAACCGAGCTCTAACCCATCCCTCTGGGTCCTGTATCCCCCCGGGGACACGCTCTCGCGTGATGGCCTCAGCATTTTGCAAAATCTTCCGCCTCTCCTCAGTTGTGAAGAGGGTCAGGAGAAGTTGTTGACAATCAGTCCAGGTTGGGTTATGGGTGGCCATAATGCTAGTCACTAGGTCCACCACTGCCTGAGGCTTTTCAGTATAAGAGGGATAATGCGTCTTCCAATTCAGGAGATCGGTGGTTGTGAAGGGTACATACTGATAGGCCTGTGCCTGTATAACCTGACCCTGATTATTAGGATCCGGTCGAGTGGTAGTTACCTGACGAAGTGGCAGAACTCTCGAGGAGGTGGGAATGGAACCTGAGGTAGAGCTAGGAGCTACCCTCCTATCATGCTCAAAGGTAATTGCAGCGGGTCTAACCCATTCAGTAGAGGTAGGTTGAAATCCTGAGGGATGGGGAGGGGTACTCATAGACTGAGAGGTGGTCACAGGTGAGTCAGTCCATTGAAAGGGATGCCGGGCCCCTGATGAGTGGGTAGGGGTATTAGAAGGAGAGGCTGGGCTGTCGGGAGTTGAGGAGTCAGGGAGTGGAACCCAAAACGGGTCTTCAGAGGTTAACAGGAGAGGATTTGGCACAGAAGGGTAGAGGCCAGGTGAAAAGTCCAACCTAGGGTGTGGCAGGTTTGGCACAGGAGGGGAAGAACTATCCGGAGAAGCCTGTGCTGGAGAGGCTTGGGCTGGGCGGCGTGGATCTCTGGGGGCGGCACGGAACCCCAACAATGGGCCATAAGGTGGCGGCTCAAGGTCTGAGGGGTCATCAGAGAGTATGGGTTTCTCAGACAGGGTAGGGGCGGAAGCCACCGATTGGGTGGTAGGCTTCCTAGGGCTCTTTCCCTCTTCTAGTTTAGATTTTCTAATCTTTCTTTGAACACGGCCTAACATGAATTTTACTGGGGATCCCATATAAGTTTTCAACCAAGAGGGAGGGTCAGTCACAAGGCTGTCCCAGGAATCTATATAAGGGAGTTGTTCAGAATATTCTGGTCCTCCTACTACTATGCTGTAGACCTTCCGGATTACTTCAATATCTAAGCTGCCACTAGGGGGCCACCCCACTCCCATAGATGGCCACTCAACTTCACACAAGGTTCTTAAAGTACTTGAGCTTAAAGTCTGTCCATAATCATTAATTAAAAAGCCTTTTTTGAAATTTCTAAGCATACAATCTAGGGGGGTAGCAATTGTTCTAGATGATGTCCCACCCATAATGCTTACAGTTACAACACACAAAGAGGGAAGGAGTTTTTGAGAATGCAGTAAGGGGTCTGCACTCTTCTAACATTCAAGCATCACACATTCCATACAGAAAATCCCACCCAACAATTTCAAATTTCTCAGATACAGATAAGCTCAAGCGTTTTCGCTTCTAGTCCCCGCGACTAGAAGGTACTAGGGCCTTTGCTGAGAATTGATCAGATTCTCCTTCCCTCTTTCTTGAGGGGCTGGTTTACAACTTCCTAGCTAGGATTACAATACAAAATACAGAATACATACCCGGCGAATGTTCTCCAGTCAGTTGGGTGCTGGGATTAATGCAGGATTTATCCCACCTCTGCCACCAAGAATTGTTGCAGGAATTGAGATAGGAATTTGTGATACTTCAGGAGTCAGACAGCACACACCAGAATGAGAGAGTAATCTTCTTTATTTGCCAGCAAACAAAGCAGGACATCAGTTCTAGCTCTCTTCTCCTCTGTCTCAGCTCTCTGTATATTATGGCTTTTTCCTCAGCTGCTTCTCTTCTGCTGTCTCTCCTGTTGTCTTCCAGCTTTCTTCCTTTCTTCTGAGCTCCTTCTGACATAAACTGCTTCTGCTCCTACTTAAATAGGGTCCTAAGCCCTCCTCCTAGCCTAGCCCCCTTTACTCCCAATTGGTTAAGGAATAGATTGGTCACCTTGCCTCAACCAATCATTACTTTTGAAATATCAGTTACATAGGTTTGGTATTCCTCAAACTGACCTCTAACCTGGGGCCCCTCAAGCCAGACAATATGGCACTAGAACTCTTATCTTCTCATCATGATTGATTTCTCATCTATAGCTTAAATTGCTTACTGGACTCTGGCATTCATTAAAGGGGTCAAAAGCTAATCTTATTTAATAGCATATGGCTATGGTCTGTTATTTCTTTCAAGAGGCCAGTCCTACACTTAGCTTATAATTAATCAAGGAGAAGAGAGCTAACTAGCCCTGACCTCGTTCACCTATCAGCTTATACATTGAACCAGCCAGAACTGCAGATAAGTCAAAACACATGTTTGACCTCTCCACTGCAGTCCTTGCTTAGAAAATACAGCAGAGAGTAACATTAGGTTTAAAAAGGTATTCTACATTTAACTACACAGAATCAGTATTTCTTATAAGACATATTCTAAATATCAAAAACTTGTAAATACTAATCTATTGCCTCTCTCTAAACAGTATTTCTTCTAAGCATTTTAAACTAATCCTAAACAAACAGCCTGCTATATACCGGCTCATAATAGAATACATGTGTTTGCTCACAAGGGTGAAAGAAATTCCTGTGTCTGACCTTTCTAACCCAGCCCGGCAAACGTAAATAACCTAAACCAGATAACATTCCTTCACTTGCTAGCAGAACTGAGAATTTAAAATAATATCTGAGCACCTTTAAACAAAATTAACCCTTCATATGATTTCTCAGAATTATTCAATTTCTTTTGCTCACTGCCTCATTATGATCACTGTTATCAAGCGGCCCCAGCACCATTACCTCCCGCACCAGATCATGCACTCCACTAAGGACTAGGTCTAGAATTTTTCCTTCTCTCGTCGACTCCTGTACCAGCTGCTCCATAAAGCTGTTCTTGATTTCATCAAGGAAGTTTACCTCCCTCGCTTGCCCCGATGTTACATTTACCCAGTGAATATCGGGGTAATCAAAATCACCCATTATTATTGTGCTGCCTAGTTTGTTTGCATCCCTAATTTCCTTTAACATTTCTGCATCCGTCTGTTCATCCTGGCCAGGTGGACGGTAGTACACTCCTATCACTATCCTTTTCCCCTTTACACAAGGAATTTCAATCCATGATTCCAAGAAGTGCTTTGTTTCCTGCAGAATTTTCAATCTATTTGATTCAAGGCTCTCCTTAATATACAATACTACCCCCTCCACCAATTCGATCCACCCTATCACTACGATATAATTTGTACCCTGGTATGACAGTGTCCCACTGGTTATCCTCCTTCCACCAGGTCTCAGCAATGCGTATTATATCTAATTTTTCATTTAGTGCAATATATTCTAACTCTCCCATCTTATTTCTTAGGCTCCTGACATTCGCATATAGACATTTCAAACTATGTTTGTTGTTCCTATTTACATCATGCTTAATGCTACACCTAGTTTAAATATGCCACTGCCGTGGGGATATTCAGCAGCACTAACTGGTTAAGTGCCACTGAATATCAGCTGATAACCCCACATAAGTGATTTAGCCAGCCAGCAGCCATTTCTGGCCTGTTAAATCACTTTGAATATTGATCCTTACTCCTTAAATACTTTTCAGACAGCAGCAAGTTGCATGTGAAGACTTACACAAGGCACGTTATCTTACAACATACCTGATCCAAAGCCAACAGACAATCTGACACAGACTTTGTCCCTTTGAAGACAGTGTCAGGGAAGCGTCAGTTTTTTGTTTTTTTTTATAAATCACTGTCAGTTGTGAGCTTTTTTTTTTTTTTTTTTTAATTGCGGTTCCATTTGATTTGTTTTTTTCTGTTGTTCACTAATTTGATTTGTCACCAACAAGGAACATGGTGTGTAATTTGATAAATGAAAACAACTTGATACTTGAGAAAGAAACTCTGTTGCCTGATTAGTGATCAGCTCTTTCCTGGGTGACCTTTTTATTGGAACAGAAAAATCAGAGACTGTGAAACTTAAAATCTGTGACAATGATGTCTGAAGAAGGAAGCTGTGTGGTCTCTAAACTTTATGCACTGCAGTCTTTTTGGTCTGTCACTTAAAACCTTGTATAAAAATGCTTTGAAACCCTGTGAGGAATCCCTGTAAGGTGCCCCCTTCCCCATGATCTATTACTGTACAGAACTGGAGATCTCTAATAGCACTTCAGGAACGGTAAAGAGCAGCTGCAGCAGCAGAATTGTAATTTCCCCAGGAAGGGCTCATACTGAGGTGTCTATTATATCCCTGGGTTCTCCCATGTCTTCTGTGTTTTCAGGTATCCAAGGCTGGCGTTATAGGGGTGCAAGCAGGGCAATTGCCCTGGACCCCCATGCTGCGGGGGCTCTTAAGACTGCTTAAAGCTGAAGGAGATGCAGCCTGCTGGTGGGCTTTGGGGTCCCCCTCCAAGGTTCTGCTCTGGGCCCAGCATCAAAAACACCAACCCAACATGTACAACAGTACTGCAGCATGTGATCCCTGTCTCCCCAGCTTCTGGCCACCAATAACGTCACCTGTGATGAGAATTTCCATGAAAGTCAGCAGCAGGAAGTGAAAGTGTGATGGGGCACAAATTTTGCCAATGCCAGAATCTGATGTTTCAATAGTGGAGTTTTCCCACCCCATTTCAATGTTTTTTCCTGATTGGAGGAGCCCACCACCAACCCCAGATACCAGAGGTAGCAGAACACCTTTTTGGATGGAGAGGCAAGCAAACCAATCTTCAGCCCCACCCCCATGCTCTACAGTTGCTGATAAAGTGTTGGGCAAAATATTGGTGGGGCCACAGCCCATGTGACCCACTCCACACTGCTGCCTGAACCAGATATCCAGCACCAAGGGAGTTCAAGGGGACTTACTCAGAAATGTGTACGAATATGTCCTCACTGCCTTTCTCCGGTGTGATAAACCCATGGCCTTGCGAGCGCGAGAACTGCTTGCAGATGCCCTTGTAGAGGGGGCCAGCAGACGCACGGGCAGTTCTGAAAAGAGAGTAAGAGAAGCAGTAAAGTTTCCTACGACTAGTCATGTTGGCTTACATAATTCCAGAGGACACAGCCCTTTGCTGAGGGTTCACTGCTAGACACTCTGGAGCCAATTTTCAAAACCAACCAGAACACCTGACTTAAGCAGCTCTGTGCTCTCATATTTCAGATTCTATATGGTGTTGCCCTTGTTACTTTGCCTTCTCACAATTCAGTCTTTGGTGCAAGAGACTACCTGCGTCTTCATTTTCCTACCTGTAAGAAAGTAGTTTATAAATCTATATATTTCAGCTACTTTTTCATAAGTTTTTAAAATCTTTCCTTTTCAAAAACTTTCTGTCAATTGGCCCTGGTGCCTAATCTTCCCCCTTCCTTTCTCTCCATTATGCTTTATTATTGAATTCTTTATATATTTACGATTCTTTCCTAATTGATAAGTGTGGGTTTATGTATTTTGTTTCATGTTCTTTTTAGCTTGTTAGCCACATTGAACTCAAAATTGTGTGGTATAAATGTCATACATAAATAAAAAACACATTTTCAGCCATAACCCGACTGCACCGCAGTTAACACCATTCTTAAAATCTTGCAGGCCAAAACAAAGCCAGCTTTCCCTGTACATAGGGGTATTCGAGAGATGGGGAGATGCACAGGGAAAAAATATTTGGTTCATTTTTGCTTCATTCAGCCTCCTCTCCTGATTCTTGGACTTTTTTTCAGGTCCTCTCACACACTAACAAAACTTTTTAGCACACACAAATCATCTTTATAAATACAGTTTCTTAGGTTAATGTCCATGAAATCAATTTTGTATGCACTAAATTTACAAAAGCACATTCACAAACCAAAGGGTCATTTTACTAAGGTGCACTAACAGATTTAGCGTGTGATCTTGGGCAAGTCACTTAACCCTTTAAATTCTCCAGGGACAGGAAAATACCTACTGTTCCTAAACATATCTCACCTTGAGTTAACAAATGAAAAAGGTATGAGCTAACTCTAAAATCCCTTCTCCCCTTTCCCTTTCCTGACTTAAAGCTTCGGAACCCTGTGTAGATGTACATAGAACACTGCCAGTATGTTTTGCTGAAAAGCAATGGCTGGGATGCTGACCTTGGGACTATGACAGCCGACTCTGCAGTTTCTTTCACTCCAGTTAGCCCAAATGGCAAAAGCCAAGCTCAAAAATCAATTGAACCACAACTGTGCCACACTGCCACCAAGCCATCAGGCCAACACAGTGTCTGTAGAATGTACGAGTCTGTAACAGTCAGCTGATCGCTAGCTGTGTTCCTGAAAATGTCCAGCACACAGCTCTGAAAGCGCCTGCCATTAGTGATGGGAATTTTTGGATCATTTAATTTTGTAATAGTGCATACTAAACAGTGTCTGCTATTACCAAACACAATAGTATACTACAAAAAAAAAAAAACACACACACACACACACAGAAGCAAAACTTAAATCTTTAGCTGAAAGACCTGACTGAAAGCGGCACTGGCGTCCTTGAGGAAGGACTTGAAACAGCAATTTCTGTAGGACGTGGAGGAACGGACAGTAAAATTGCAACCGAATTGGAAAGTTAAGTTTTGCTTCTTTCCTTTTCTACATTTTCCGGTGCTTAGTGTCGTATCTATTATTTGTGAACTTTGACGAGAGATCGAATTAAAACCTCTGGGAGGGAGATTAATCCCCCGGGGGCAAAGTTTGTACACGGATGCATTTGAGCAAAAAGCATTATTATTTTAAAAGATGGGTTTATTACAGATAGTTATGGGATATCACAAAATTTAATTTTCATTCACTGAAAAAACACTGCGGGCTTGAGTTTAGAGAGTATTACATGATGTATAGAGCTTAAAAGTGAGCTGCTATGGCAGTTAGACTCACTGAAAGACACGCTCGGCTGTAGGTACAGCCTATACTGAACTCTTTTTCATGCTCTTATATATTTTTAAAAAAAAATTGGGGGAGCTATTTTGTCTAAGGCATCCGATGCAATTATGTAACAATGCCCAGCAGAGCAGAACAGCCTGGGTATCCAACGTGCCTGACAATTCCCACATCTCTTAATACTTCTTTGTATATCTATCTATTTCCCCATACACTGCCTGAATAATATATATCCCAGCACCCTCTGCCCAATTCATCTCTAACTCTCTCTCCCCCTCCCCAATTCCCCTACCCTTGAAGTATTCAACAGCCACGTACGCAGAATAGGTCCTGGTTCTCTTTGTGGGGAGGGGACTTGGGAGGTCTCCGAGCAGGTGGTGACTCCTCTCCCAGAGCCGGCTGCCCTCCCTGTGGAAGGGGAAGGAAGGAGAGATGGGCGACCTCGGGGACTGCAGGGGTTGCTCTGTGGGCGGTGGGGTGGTGGGATCAGAAGACATCGCACCCGCTGAGATCAATTCCGTCTCCCAAGACAAGGGGAGGCCAGGATGCTTCAGCCTCTTGCTGTAATCTAGAGAAAAAGAAGAGTTTTGGACCATTAAGAAAAAAACACCTTCAGAGATGACATGGAGGGCTAATATTACTAACAGAGAAATATAGGGTCAGGAAGCGGAACATAGGCAAGCGGTAAAATTATCTAGGTAACTTTAGGCCAGCTTTTCGCACGTGGACCAACTTTTTTTTTTTTTTACTTCATCCTTCCAGTGCTGACCAGATAAAGGTTTGTGCCACCCTGAGGATGCCTGAAAACCCACGTCTTTATTTGTCCAAATTTAGCCTACCCAGCTAAGCCACTGAATAAGGGGAGGGGATGTAATTCAAACAAATATTCAAATCTCAGGTTCTGTCCTACTAACTCAAAACATTAGCTGGACACACCCTCTGAATATTGACTGCTCCTCAAGTCCCTTCACTGGCTCCCTATCCGTTTTTGCATCCTGTTCAAACTTCTTCTACTAACCTATAAATGTACTCACTCTGCTGCTCCCCAGTATCTCTCCACACTCGTCCTTCCCTACACCCCTTCCCGTGCACTCCATTCCATGGATAAATCCTTCTTATCTGTTCCCTTCTCCACTACTGCCAACTCCAGACTTCGCGCCTTCTGTCTCGCTGCACCCTACGCCTGGAATAAACTTCCTGAGCCCCTACGTCTTGCCCCATCCTTGGCCACCTTTAAATCTAGACTGAAAGCCCACCTCTTTAACATTGCTTTTGACTCGTAACCACTCGCCTCCACCTACCCTCCTCTCTTCCTTCCCGTTCACATTGATTTGATTACTTTTTTTTTTTTGTCTATTCGATTGTAAGCTCTTTGAGCAGGGACTGTCTTTCTTCTGTGTTTGTACAGCGTTGCGTACGCCTTGTAGCGCTACAGAAATGCTAAATAGTAGTAGTAGTAATTTAGCTCATTAAATTTATTCATTTTGGATGTAAAGGGCAATACTTGGTTTGTTTTTGCAAATCACACAGGCATAACACACCTCAATAAACCCAGCAGCACAGAATGAAAATGAGTCCACACTGCTACAGCTGGTTCAATCAAAGAAAACTAGTTTACCGACCAAATATTTGGACTAAGTATCTATTTTAATCAAGTAGGAAGATATTTCATCTGGATTAGTGTTGACAGACATATAATCCTAGCTCTCATCATGAATCACCTTCTCTTCCTGTAATACCAGCCCTTCCTGTGACACTCTGATAACTATTCAGGCCTCTATGTTTGGAGTGCAGGTACTTGCTCTCATCTGGTACAGCACTGGACTTTTAATAAGCCCATAAAAAATAAAAAAAAACAGTTCTGTTGTTATTTCTTTATTTTCCCAACCTAGGGTTACCATATTTGCTCCCCCCCCCCAAAAAAGAGGACACATGCCCTGCCCCCACCAATCCACACCCTGCCCTACCAACCCCACCCTGCCCACTGTCACATACCACCCCACCCTTTCACACCCCCATCCCGCCCCCTAAGGGTGTCCTATCCTCCCCTCCCCTTACTGTGCTGCCCTGGTGGTCTAGTGACCTCTTCAGGGCAGGAAAGAGCCCCCTCTTTCCTGCCCGGAATGGCTGCAGACTGTCTTGCTCCCTCCCATATCGGTGCCAATTCAAAATGGCCACTGAGAGTGACCTTGCTAGACTTCTGCAGAAGTCTCGCGAGGCCGCTTCAACTCTCGGCGGACAATTTGAATCGGCACCAGGACCGGAATCAGCAAGAAACAGTCTGCAGGTGCTCTGGGCAGGAAAGAGGGGGCTCTTTCCTGCTCTGAAGAGGTCACTAGACTACCCGGGCAGCACAGTAAGGTAAGGTGAGGGGAAGATAGGACACCACTAGGCCCGCCTGACCACCAGCCTGCCCCTTTGCTCGCAAATCTGGACAAACGGGCAGGCTGGAAAAAACCACCCAGTTGCCCGGCCATGTCCTCAAAAAGGAGGACATGTCTGGGTAAAAACAGACATATAGTAACCCTATCCCAACCTGTTTTATTCTTTCCAACCCAGCTGCCCATCTGTTTGGGAGCAAAGTAACTCTGCCAAGTACTCGTACTACTACTACTAATCATTCTATAGCATTACTAGACATACGCATCACTTTACACTTGAATGTGAAGAGACAGTCCCATCTCAACAGAGCTTACAATCTAATCAGGACAGACAAACAGGACAAATAAGGGATAAGGGAAATACTTAAGGTGGGAATGATAAACAGACATGGGTACTGAACTATAGGAGTTAAAGCAGCCTCAAAAAGGTGGGCTTTCAGCCTAGATTTGAAGATGGACAGAGATGAAGCTTGACGTACCAACTCAGGAAGTCTATTCCAGGACTATGGTGCCTGTGACCTGGATTGGCCTCTGCTGGAAGCAGGATACTGGGCTAGATGCCCCAGTATGACTATTCTTATATTCTACTACTAATCATTTTTATAGAGCTATTAGATGTATGCAGCGCTGTACACTTGAACATGAAGAGACCGTCCCTGCTCAACAGAGCTTACAATCTAATTAGGACAGATAAACAGGACAAATAAGAGGATAAGGGAATTACTAATGTGGGGATGATAAAATAAGGGTACTGAACAAGTGAGTAAGGGTTAGGAGTTGAAAGCAGCATTAAAAAGGTGGGCTTTTAGCCTAGATTTGAAAATGGCCAGAGATGGAGCTTGACAGACCAGCTCAGGAAGTCTATTCCAGGCATATGGTGCAGCAAGATAAAAGGAACGGAGTCTGGAGTTAGCGGTGGAGGAGAAGGGTGCAAATCAGAAAGATTTACCCAGTGAACGGAGTTCCCGGAGAGGAGTGTAGGAAGAGATGAGAGTGGACAGGTACTGAGGAGCTGCAGAGTGAATGCACTTATAAGTCAATAAGAGGAGTTTGAACTGTATGCGGAAATGGATAGGAAGCCAGTGAAGTGACTTGAGAAGAGGGCTAATATGAGCATAGTAACACTGGCGAAATATTAGTCGTGCGGCAGAATTTTGAACAAATTGAAGAGGAGAGAAATGGCTAAGGAGACCTGTGAGAAGCAAGTTGCAATAGTCTAAGCGAGAGGTGATAAGAGTGTGGGTGAGGGTTTTGATAGTGTGGTCAGAAAGGAACGGGCGAATTTTGGTGATATTATAGAGAAAGAAACGACAGGTTTTAGCAGTCTGCTGAGTATGTTCAGAGAAGGAGAGAGAGCAGTCGAAGATGACCCCACAGTTATGAGCTGATGAGACAGGGAGGATGAGAGTTATCCACAGAAATAGATAATGGGGGACGAGGAGAGGTTGGTTTAGGGGGAAAGATAAGAAGCTCAGTCTTGGTCATGTTTAGTTTCAGATGGCGCTCAAACATCTGGGCGGCAATGTCAGACAGGCAGGCTGATACTTTGGCCTATATTCCTGCTGAGATTTCTGGTGTGGAGAGGTAGATCTGGGAGTCATCAGCATAAAGATGGTACTGAAAACCACGGGATGAAATCAGAGTACCAAGGGAAGAATTATAGTTGGAAAAAAGAAGAGGGCCCAGGACAAATCCCTGAGGTACATCAACTGACAGTGGGATAGAAGTGGAGGAGGATCCACCAGAGTATACACTAAAAGTATGACGGGACAGATAAGAAAACCAGGAAAGAACAGAGCCCTGAAATCCAAGTGAGGACAGCATATCAAGGAGTAGGCTGTAATCAACAGTGTCAAAAGCAGCAGATAGATCGAGAAGGATGAGGATAGAATAGAGACCTTTGGATCTGGCCGGGAATAGGTCATTTGACAAGTGCTGTTTCAGTGGAATGAAGGGGGCGAAAGCCAGATTGAAGTGAATCAAGAATAGCTTGACAGGAAAGAAAGTCAAGGCAACTGCGGTGAACGTGGCACGTTCAAGTATCTTGGATAGCAAAGGGAGGAGGGAGATGGGGCGATAGTTGGAAGGACAGGTAGGGTCCAATGAAGGTTTTTTTTTTTGAGTGGTGTGACTACAGCATGTTTGAAGGCATCAGGAACAGTCACAGTGGAAAGTGAAAGATTGAGGATATGACAGAGAAAAGGGATGACAGTAGGAGAAATAGTGTTAGATGGGTGGGAATAGATCGGAGGAACAGGTAGTTAGTTTTGAGGAGGAAAGAAGATGTGTAGTTTTTTTCAGTGATTTCAGAAAAGGAAGAAAAGGAGGCAGGGGTTGGAGGGTTGTGAGAATGGACTAAGGGAAGGAGAGGTGGAGGTGACCTGGCTGAGAATTCAAGTTTAATCTTGTGAACCTTATCATGAAAGAACTCAGAGTCGGAAGAAAGTGAATAGGGAATGGGAATGGTATACCGCCTTTCTGTGGTTTTTGTAACTACATTCAAAGCGGTTTTACATAGTATATACAGGTACTTATTTGTACCTGGGGCAATGGAGGGTTAAGTGACTTGCCCAGAGTCACAAGGAGCTGCAGTGGGAATCAAACTCAGTTCCCCAGGATCAGAATTCGCTGCACTAACCACTAGGCTACTCCTCCAGAGGGAGTTGGAGGTGAAGTCACTTTGAGGAGAGAGTTCAGTGTGGCAAAGAGACGTTGAGGGTTTGAGCTAAGAGAATTTGTCAACTGGATGTAATAATCCTGTTTGGCAAGTAAAAGAGCAAACTGGAAGGAGGTCAGCAAGAATTTGAAATGTATGAAGTCAGCATAGGCATGGGATTTCAGCCAAAGGTGTTCGGCAGAGTGGGCACAGGAACGTAGGTAGCAGATTCTAGAGGTCAGTCAAGGCTGGGGTTTGGTACGTTTTACAGAACGGGGAATGGGAGGAGCTAGAGTATCCAGAGCAGAGGAGAGAATAGTATTATAGGAAGAGACAGCCTCGTTGACAGACTTGGATAACATAGTGGTAGAGAAGAGAGTTGAAACACTGGAGGACAGAGTAGAAGGGTCAATAGCCTGAAGATTCCTAAATCTTCAGGAGGGTGTTTAAGTGTGAAAGTTATCAGATGATGGTCAGAGAGGGGAAGAGCTGAGGCACAGAAGCTGAAGAGTGAGCAGTTTGAGAAGAGGATAAGATCAAGATAGTGGCCATTCTGGCGAGTGGGGCTAATGGAGCACAGCTAAGATTGAAAGAAGATGTTAAAGCGAGAAACTGAGAAGCATAAGAGAAAGGGGGATCATCAGCGTGAATGTTAAAATCCCCAAGAATGAGGGAAGGAGATGAAGGCATCATATATGGCTCTAAAATGAACTACTGGATCTCCTATAGCGCAAACCTCTCCAATTTGTCTTGATCATTTGCATCTAATGTCTCATTTTATCTTTACATAAAAATGCACTTTAAAAAAAAAAAAAAAAAAGACAACAAAACAGTGACCAGGTCATTTATCAGAGACTGCAGATTACAGTGCTGTAGAGACTTGACCAACACACTGCCAGACCCTCACCAAATACAGAATAAGGGATCACAAATTAGAAATTAAAATATTTAGACAAAAACTGAGCTGGGAACCCCAAGAAGTTAAACTTAGCATGTAGAACAACACTGGAGAAAGAAAAACAGAAATGCATTTTCTTTTCTACTGAACACAATACAAAGACATTTGTATTGCTATGCACATTTCCCAACTCTAACATATTCCATTTAAAGCATTCAAAATACAATTCTTTTTTCTACCTTTGTGGTCTGGACATTTTATTTTTTCATCATGTTGGTTCTGATTTCTCTTTTCTGCTTTCATGTCTGCAGTCTGCTAATTCTCCTTCAAGTGACTGCTGTCCATTTGTCTTTTCTCCTCTCTCCTATTTCCTTACTACATCTGCCTCTGACATATTAATTGTTCCTTTCTAGCTCTTTCCTCTCTTTTTTCTGCTCTCTGCCAACTCAAATTTCATCCTCTATCAACCTTCTCCTCCTTTTTACTTTTTAGCCATCTATCAAATTTTCATCTTCTCTCACCCAGTAGCTCTCCCATTACCCATCTCAAACCTTCCTCAGCCCTCCATTCTCTTTCTTCTAATCTCCATTACCATATTTCTACTCTCTGTGATCACTATCCTCTGATTTCTTTGCCACCCCTTTCTGGCCTCTCTCACATGATTCCACCTTCCTCTGCACCCTTCTAGCCCAGCAACTGCTCCTTCTTTCTCCCTATCTCCACTCTCATAGCCGACATCTTCCTGTTCCTTTCTCTCTTTCCTTCTGCTTGCTCCCTCATTTCTGCAGTGTTTCTCCCTATCTCTTCTCTCACTCCCACTATACTGCATCTCTCCATCACTCCCTTCTTCTCCTAGATCCAAAATCTCCCTCTTTCTCTCCTCTCCCTCCCATTTACCCCATGTCCAAAATCTCTACCTCTCTCCTATTGTCCATCACCTCTCTGTTTCTCTCCCTTGAACCCCAAATTTCTATTCCTCCCCCCATGCAGCATTTTCTCCCTTCCTCCTGTCCACTACCTTGTCCAACATTTCTGCCTCTCTTCTCCATGTACCACCTCTCCTTCCTCTCCACCCCCATGTCTAACATTTCTCCCTTTCTCACCCCTCACCCTCCTCTCCACCCTTATGTCCAACAATTCTCCCTCTCTCTCCCTCCCTTCCCCATGTCCAACAATTCTTCCTCTCTCACCCTCCATGCAGCATCTCACCCCTCACACTCTCCATGCAGCCTCTCTCCCACCCCTCTTCTTCTTGTCCATTTATCCCTCTCACCCATCATCCCTCCCCTCCACCTTTATGTCCAACAATTCTTCCTCTCTCATCCCTCTCACCCTCCATGCAGCATCTCTCCCTCCCCTCTCACCCTTATGTCCAACATTTCTCCCTCTCACTCTCCATGCAGCCTCTATCCATCCTCTCCACCCCTATGCTCAACATTTCTCCCTCTCGCATCCCTCTCACCCTCCCCTCCACCCTTATGTCCAACAATTATCCCCTCCCCAATAATTCTACCTCTATCACACACTCCCACTCCACAGCATCTCTCCTTCCCTACCCCATAACTTTCCTTCTATGATCGGGTCTCTGGCAGTGTAAAGGGGAGTATGCTGGGTTCCCATGGTCCTGCATATCCTTCCCTTAAGCATCACTCTTACGTGAACAGGTCCCCGGCAGCAGCAGCGATTCTCATACGCTACCTGCCACTAAGCCAGAAGCCTCCTTTCTGCTGCATCCCACCAACTTTCTGCTGCATCCCACCAACTCAGGAAGTCTATTCCAGGACTATGGTGCCTGTGACCTGGATTGGCCTCTGCTAGATACTGGGATACTGGGCTAGATGCCCCAGTATGACTATTCTTATATTCTACTACTAATCTAGTCAGAATCAGGAGGTTGCAACAGAGGGGGTGGGATGTGGCAGAAAGGAGGCTTTCGGCTTAGTAACGCCAGCAGGCAGCGTGTAGGAATCACCGCCACTACCACTGCTGGGGATCTCGTTCACACAAGAATGACGCTTAAGGGAGGGAGATGCAGGACTATGGAAGCCCAGTCTGCTCCCCTCCACACTAGCTATGTTAAAGGTGCAGGACTGCTGGGTGGGCCTGAGCCCAAACTGGGTGGTGTAGGTTATGATAAACAACTCTTATCGGAGAATAAGGTTATTTATTCCAAGGTTCCTGGCTCAGCCTAGGGGAAATTATATAGAACCCTGGTTCTGGCACCGTGCCAACTATTACGGAGAAAATGAAACCAAGCCACAAATGATATATATTTTTTATTACAGATAGAAAAATAGAGAAACACTCTGCATTAGCTTATGTGCAATGAAAGTATCTCTTGCTGATAAAAGCACTACCAAAATATATTGTCTAACTATAGTGCTGGGCAGACTTATACGGTCTGTGCCCTGAAGAGCACAGGTACAAATCAAAGTAGGGTATACACAAAAAGTAGCAAATATGAGTTATCTTGTTAGGCAGACTGGATGGACTGTGCAGGTCTTTTTCTGCCGTCATCTACTATGTTACTATGTTACTCTGATTATCCTGAAACTAAGTACAGAAATGATTAGAACAGTACAAATGATATCCTAATAATCCTTATGAAAACTTGTCACCTCTTATGCAAAATACAAATTAGAAGCTTATTCTCTCTGACCACGAGATGACATAAACCACTCTTCCTTGCTTAGATAACACCAATAACTAATTCCAGACTAGGAAGTAAATCACTGTGATCTTACCACTGTCCTTATGACGGCTTCAGATAAAAACGGAACAGAATCTTCCCAGACGCTGTCCCAGCTGTCTGTGTCTTAGATATAGAGCAGGTCTCTCTCAGCAAGCAGGTTTCCATCCCTCCGTTGGATCTCAGAGCCAACTTCTCTGCCACACGTAATTACACCAGTTATGCAGGTCACAAGGTTGGTATCAAAACAGTCTCTGGCTCACTCCGAGCCTTGCTGGGTTCCTCAGGTCTTCTTACCAGTTACCCTTCCTTCCGAGGGTCTCCGACTTACTAACTTTCTTCAGTTTCAGCTTTCTTAGTAACTCTCGGTCAGGTGACTGCCGGAACCAATCATGGTCTCGTCCAGTTCAGTACATGGGCAAGAAGAGTTCTTTGTTTTGTGACCTTGGAGAATGGCTGCCTCCCTTCTCAGCTTCTCAGGGTGATAGAAGGGGGTGGTTGGAACACAGAATGTCCTTGGCTTCAACAAGCCTGTCAGTGATTTTCCAGAAGCTGAAGCTGGATCTTTCTGACACAGGTCAGAGGTGGTAGCATCCATTTTGTTTGTGCATAGGCTTGTATGAACCATGACCAGCTCAGGTAAGATCACAGGGAAATACCCCTACAGTGGGACCAGGCCCACCTGTGGCTACACCCCTGATTCTAGGAGCAGTATTGGGATCTGTTGCTGCACAATCATAGTTTAGTCCTAAATAGCTAAAAGGCAGTGGCATACCAAGGGGGGGGGGGGGGGGGGGTGGGGGCGGTCCACCCCGGGTGCGCGCCTGTTGCCCTGTCTCAGTCCGAGAGAGTTCGCAATTCGCATGTGTTCACTTCTCCCTCTGAGTCTGCCCCGGAACAGTTTACTTCCTGTTCCGGGGCAGACTCAGAGGGAGCAGTGAACACATGCGAATTGCGAACTCTCTCGGAGACAGGGCAACAGGCACGCTGCGCGGCACCCCCCCCCCCTCCAGCGGCGTGCACCCGGGGGGGGTGTCATTTCGCCGGGGAGGGGAGGGGGAGGTCGCGCAGCACCCGGGGGGGGAGGCGCATCGCCAATCCGCCCCAGGTGTCGGCTAGGGTCGGAACGCCACTGCTAAAAGGTGACAAATTGTGGTTGCTGTACAGTTAAAATTCTTGCAAGACAATTTGGGTTGCTGGCCAGGGTGGAGGGGATCCTCACCAGGGGTTAATTATAAATGAAAAATATTGCTTTAAGACAATATTTGTAACTGTATCTATTGGATTGTAGTCCTACTGCAATGTGTGCTGTGTTCATACAATTTATTTATGGCATTTATATCCCACACTTTCCCGCCCATGGGCAGGCTCAATGTGGCTTACATTAGTTCAAAAAGGCTAACAGCAGTATAGAAAGACACATCAATCTAGTAATAAACAAACAGACACATTAAGGGCGAGGCAGTCGGTGGGGAGAGAAGAGAGAGAGGTGGTAAGGAATGCAATATGGTCACATAAACAGTAACAGGTCAGAAAACACTAGGGCAGTGCGGGGCTGCAGCGTAAGCTTTCCTGAATAAAGCAGTCTTCAATGATATACTGAAAGCCTGTTGTTCGGAGGTAGCTTTAACTGAGTTGGGCAAACCATTCCAGAAACGTTCGCTGATGTAGGGAAAGGTAGATGTGTGGCTGGTTTTATACTTGAGGCCACTACACGAGGGGTAGTGGAGATGTAAGTAGGATCGGGAAGATTTGCACAAATTCCTTAGTGGTAAGATAAGATTATCCATGTAAGCTGGAGCTTCGCCGTACAGGATTTTGTGCACCAGGGCACAAATTTTAAATGTTATACGATCCTTAACAGGTAACCAGTGCAGTTTTTCAAGAAATGGTCTGGAGCTGACAAACTTCGATTTACCATAGATCAATCTTGCAGCGGTGTTTTGGGCAGTCTAATTTTTTAAGAAGTAGTTCCATACACCCTGCATAGATACCATTGCAGTAATCAAGATGACTCAGAACAAGAGAGTGCACTAAATTGCAGAATACTTCTCTAGGGACAAAAGGTTTTATACGTTTCAATTTCCAAAGAGAGACGAATACCTTTTGACGGCTGCATTAGTGTGTTCTACCAGAGGAGATTTCTGTCAAGTATTACTCCTAGAATTTTCAGAGACGCAGAGATTGGCAGGTCAAGCCCAGGTGCAGTTAAGGTGGTAGGATTGTACTTGGTGTAAGGTGATGTGAGTAGAAGGCAATGAGTATTCTCTGTGTTGAGCTTCAATTTAAAGGAGTTTGCCCATGCACGTACAGTTTGTAATCCAAGACAGATGGTGGCAGCTATTTCAGCTAAGTCCTTTTTGAAAGGAACGTAGATGGTGATGTCATCCGCGTAAATGAACGGATGGAGACCAAGTTTAGAAAGAGCTGCGGCTAGAGGAATTAGCATTAAGTTAAACAGTGTAGGAGAAAGCGGCGAACCATGTGGTACACCACAGACAGCTGGCCAAGGAGGTGATAAACTTCCTCCGGAGTTGACTCTGTAGGTTCTGGTGGTCAGAAAGCCCTTCAACCAATTCAGTACATTGCTACTGGTTCCGAAATAATCAAGGAGCTGCAGTAAAATAGTGTGGTTCACCATGTCGAAGGCACTTGACATGTCAAATTGCAACAAGAGAATGCTTTTCCCGACAGCTATCTCCCGCCTGAAGTTTGAGAGTAGCGTGACGAGCACCGTTTCTGTACTATGGAGGGGGCGGAAGCCTGACTGCGATTCATGGAAAATGTGGAACATTTCCAGGTACTCACTGAGTTGCTTGTTCACCACGCTCTCCATTAATGTCACAAACGGGATTGATGCTATTGGTCGGTAGTTTGAGAGTTCCTTGCTACTTTTCTTGGCGTCCTTTGGAATAGGGGTGAGTAGAATGTTTCCAGAGGCTTCAGGGAAGATACTGTTACTAAGCAAAAAGTTAAGATGCAGCGTCAGATCAGAAATGAAGCAGGGAGGTGCACATTTAAGCAGATAGTTTGGGCAAATATCCAATTTGAAGTATTTACTGGAAAATCTGCGCAGTTCCCACTTAACGGAGTCAACTGTAAGAGAAGCGAAGAGTGAAAACGTGCAATCGGCTGGATACTCCCCCGGGCCAGAGTCTAGGCCGTTGAGAAAATCACTTATTCCAACATTGTTCTGCGGCGGAGAGCACTGCAACTTTATGACTTTGTCTTTGAAATAGTTCGCCAGATCTGCTGCAGTTGGGGCGCCTATACTACTTGTTATGAGCGGAGCAGTATCAATTAGTTTGTTCACGTAAAAGTAAAGTTGTCTCAGGTCTACATAATCCGGGCCAATTTTGGATTTGTAGAAGTCCTGTCTAGATTGTCTAATAGCGTTCTTGTATTTCCTGTGTGACTGTTTCCATGCAAGGTAGTGTTGATCATCCTTTCTTTTTCTCCACGCTCTTTCCAGCCTTCGCGTAGTGGTCTTGAGTTCCTTGAGATCGTCATTAAACCATGGCGCCATGGTTTGCCGTTTCGCTGTCTTCGTTCTGATCGGAGCAATGGAGTCAAAATTTTCTTGCATCGTTCATGCCAGGCAGAAATGAAGTTTACCAAGTCCACCGGCTCAGGCCAGACAGACTCGTAAATAGAATTCCAGAATGACATGGGGTCAATACGTCCTCTCGTATTATACGTGGTGTGGTTTCGGATGCGCTGCTGAACGTTTCCTTGCCAAGACATAGCACAGCGTAACTGATAGTGATCCGACCATGGGATTGGCGACTAAGTAATGCTGGTTAAATTGCAAGTTAAGGCTATTGGCCGATTTATGGGAGAGGAGATCAAGCGTATGGCCTTTGGAATGGGTCGCCTGATGATTCCAAGCTGTTAGGTCCCAAGAGTGGAGAAAATCCAGGCAGGAGCGCGTGCTTAATAAAGTAGAATTTTCCAGGTGTAGGTTAATATCTCCTGAGCACGTTGGGGCTTGCCATGCAGGTGCTAGAGATAAAATCCATAAAGGCAGGTTGAGCATCAATCCAGTTACTAGGTGGTCTATAAAAAAGGATACAGGTCAGTTGACCACGCAAGACGTTCTTATGGATCCTGAGTGATGCAATTTCTAATTGCAGTGTGATGGATTCTGCCCTGGAACCACTCTATGCCAGTGCTACATGTTATTTTTGGTGGTGTACTCAAAACGTTTAAGTTTAAAAGGTGTACCTCCTTGTCAGTTCTGCAGAAGAGATAGAAAGGCAGATCTGCCAAGTCTCCCGCATTGAGAGGAGTCTCTTGCACTTCCCTCTGGTGAGCTGGGACCTCCCACTGAGCAGCTTCCCCTTCCAGCGGCAACAGGAGACACCTTATTAAAACATCTTGTCCTGCTGCTGCCAGACTAGTCTCACAATAAGGGCTGTGGGACTGGTCCCACAGCAGCAGGACAAGATGTTTTATTAAGGTGTCTCCTGCTGCTGGAACGGGAAACTGCTGCTGGTGCCGTTAACCAAGGTGTCGGGGTGGAACTGGGGGTATGCCCTAAATCTCCCGCTGGGAAAGCTGGCCCCGTTGGCAGCTCTCAAAAGGGGAAGCGATAACATACAAGATTGGTGAGGAGACGAGGGACACAGAGAGAGCACAGGAGGTGATCAGGTAGAACGTGCAGTAGAGGAAGTGACATGAGAAGCCCAAAGAGGAAAAGAAAACACATGGCGGGAAGTAACGGAGGACAAGCCCAGGAGGAGATGAGGTGGTTGATAATGTAGGAAGGAGGGATGCTGGTGGTCAACGCTGAAGATAGAGCATGAGGAGATCATGGATAGCACAAAGGAGGGAGAGATACTGCAGAAGCAAGTGAGCAAAATGGGTGGTGGGAGAGGAACAACACCAGAGAAACAACAGGGTTGAAAGCATTAAAGGCTAGAGTACAAGAGAACAGTAGGAAAAGAATAGAAAAGAATAAATAGACAGAGGAAAGGCCATACAGAGAGAAGAAAGTGACAGCTCTTTGTTTTTAAGGTTTCTGATTATATTTTGTGATATTACATAAATTGTTGTTGCAAACTACCTTGTAGCCTTAATAGAAAGATGGTATAGAAAAATGAGAACTGAATAAATAAAACAAGAATGGAGAGAGTAGAGAGACCAAAAGAGGACAAAACACCACAAAGCAAAAAGAAGAAAACAGGTATAGAACAGACGATGAGCCAGAAAATAAGGAGAGGCTCCAAAAGGATGGAAAAGTGTTTCATTAGATAGAGAAGCACAGTAATGAACTCCTCAGCACAAAATCTCCTGGGGCCTCATTAAGATAACAATGGCCTGCCTGGAGCACCTGCACAGAAAGAAATAATACAACTGAAATAAACAATTTAGTTGATTCAGAATTTTACAGCTTGCAATTATCTTTACTGCATTAGATAGGAGAGTTTGCACAGGCAAAAATTAATATTTTAAATTAAGTGCTTCTTTGGGGACCAGGAAATTGCATATTCTGAAATTATAACAGGTACAGGGAAACACTTAACATTTTAAATTGTTCCCTACTGATACTGCAGGAAAATGGGTCTCAGATACCCTCCCCAAAGGTCTGCAGTCTACCTCCTTCCAGCTTCAGATTGTGACTTCTTACTCGAAGTTTTTTTCCCCTGAAGGTGGTTTGTTTTGTTCTTTGTGCATTATGTATATTTTTCAGGTATCTAATTGTCTGTGCCATATTCCCTCCATCTCTCCTGTGCTCTACAGTATATTTATTTAGGTTTTTAAGACATCTCAGAGGGCTTAAGATGAAACGCTGCATCATCTTGATAACTGTCATTCTAGACCAGTGCTTTGTAACTGGTGTACTGTGAGTGGTGTGCATGTGCTCCTCGCTGCCTCCCTGTGGCCAGCAGAAGGCGAATGTCGCCACACACTAATCTGCCTTTTCTGCCAGCCAGCTTCACTTTGAACTAGCAGGGCACTCTAGTCTCATGGGACCCACCGGCACTGTAAATTCGAAAACCAGAGTGAAGCCAGCTGACAGAGGAGAAAGACATGGTATACAGTTCTGATGTCCTGCCAGCAGAGGAAAGAGAAGCTGAAGGTAAGGATGAAATGTAAACCACTTCGGCTGTACCAGAGAAAGGCAGAATACCAAGAATCTAACAAACAAACAAAAAAAAAGAAAGGTGGTTGGGTTACATGTGAAACAGAGAAATCGCATGAGAGGTAGTTCTGAGGGTAAGAGAATTGTGCGAATGGGGGTGATAGAAGACCACACAGAGTGGGTGGAGAGGTTGGGGTTAAGGAAGAGATAATAAAGGAGGATGAAAGCGTTGTAAAACACTTGTGCAAGAGGCTCCACAGTGTGTTGCTTTGCTTTTTGGTCATGACTATCACAGCTAGAGCTGGGACAAGAGGGTTTTTGGGGAGGGGGGAAGGGAGGAGTAGAAAGATGCTGGACCATTTGGGAGAAAGGAGAGATGTTGGATATGTGAAAGGAGACAATAGGGAGAAAAGGAGAAAGAGGGACAGATGCTGGAACAGGGAGAGGAGAGAAGTGGAGACGCTAGACCACATTGTGGGGGAGGGAGAACAGGAAAATGTTAAACCATTTGGGGGAAGGCATAAGGATGACAGAGGAGATGCTAGACAAAGAAGGAATAGGGAGACAGAGGGAGATGCTAGACTGAGAAGAGACAAGGATTGCTGATGATAGGGGTGGGAAAGGGTTTGATGCTAGGAACAGAGTACTGAGTTAGGTGAAGGGGGCTATTTTGGGAGGCGTCCAATGCTAAGTTAGAAGGGGTTTAGTTCTGGCAGTGCTGGAGATAGGAGTTGGGAGAAGGGTATGATGCTGGGACCTAGAGAAAGGGACTGGAGGCCGACAGCGGTTGGAAAAAAGAAGAAGTTGATGCTGATAGATGCTGGGGAATGAGCAGAGTTGGGAGAAGGGGGCTGCTTTTAGAAGAAGAGTTTGATGCAGGGACTGAGAGAAGGGGGATGACTAGCAAATGTTGGAGATGGGAGAAGGGGGCTGATGCTGGACAATGCTGGGGAGTGAAGGCAAAGGAGGACAAGACATGAGGGGTGGAGAGTCTTGGGGATATGCGATAGAAAGATGCAATGAAGGAGCAGATGGATGAATCCTGGAAACAAGGGGGAAAAGTTGGGAAATTAATATTAGAGGTAGGTGAACAGAGTGCTATAAAGAAGGTAAGACAAATCAAGGGGATAAGCCTTTGAAGGTGGTGAGAGGAGGAGGAGGAAATGGGGGCCTGTATAAAGGGGTTGGTTCAAAAAAAAAAGGACTGGAACTGAAGAGAGGATGAGTGTCAGAGAAAGCACTAGGGTTGGTGAGAAGATAAGAGTCAGGGGTAGATGAAGCTGGGTAGGGTACACGTACAGATGGTTGAGATGGGGGACTAGAAAGTGGCTGAAAGATGGGAATACAAGATTGGCAAAAGAATGAGACACAGGTGGGAATGGGAGAACTGGAGAGGTATATGTAGGAAAAGGAGGGAGACAGGGCTGAAAAAGGGAGGAGGAGGAGAAGAAATAAATGTAGTTTATGCCGCCAGACTAGACTCCACCAGGCATTCTGCCTATTATTTATTAGGATTTATCGCCTTTTTGAAGGAATTCACTCAAGGCTGTGTACAATAAGAATAAATCAAACATGAGCAATAGACAGTTATAGCAGTAAAAATATTCAAACAATACAAAGTATAGCATAGTATACTACTTACAATGTCAACACAATACGTAATTTTCATTGATAGTGTAGGGTATAAGGAAAAATGGAACATATAGATAGGTAAGAATAAGAGGACTTAGAAAGTAAAATGATTAATTTAAAGGGAGGGGAATGGGACTTGATATACCACCTTTCTTTGGTTTTTCAATTACACTATCCACTGTCATGCTCTATCAGTCTCTTTGCACCTTGAACTTTCATGTTAAATTTAAGTCTGCCCTAAAGACCTACTTATTTAGGCAAACTTTTGGGTTAGAGCAGGAGGTGCTCCATTTGCCAGGATCATCCCACTCCAGTGCTTGAATGATGCTGTTTGATTGGTACCTGTATGCTTGCCTACCTTCAACACTGTTTTCTGATTGGTTGTCTATTTCCTACTTAATTGACTTTCTATGAAGATTGGAGTTCATTTCTATTTTCTTTTTTAGTTGTACGCCACTGTGTTATGTTTCAAGTAAGTGGTATAAGTGTAATAAATCATAAAAAGGCAAATAAAAGACATGGGAAAAAAAGGTAGAAGAAGGGTCAATGTCAGAGACGGATGGAGAAGGAGCGAGAACAAACAAAATGAGATCTTGACAAAGTACTTAAACAAGAGGAAGTGATAAAATGAAATAGGACCAAACCAGCTGTAAAAATAAAGGAGTGCTAATCATTAGCATGCGTTAAAGAACCCCATTATATTCCTATGGGCATCTTATTTAGTGCACGCTGTTAGCGCACCTTAGTAAAAGGACCCGAAAACGGTCAGGCAAAAAGTACACATTTAGTTTCAATTTTAGGGAGAAAAAAAAACAGGTTTCAAAATGTGTATTACTTTGTTGCCTTTCATTTTTTGTCTGCAGATTTGTTTCTAATTAGCAGGGTTTTTTTTAGGTGACAGACTGTTTCCTCTTGTAACCAAGGTGAGGGATTCTGTTAACACAAAGGTTCTGTGTAGGGATCTCTAGAAGTTTAGCCTGTTCGCTTTTCCAAGCTGCAAGAGCTCAAGAATATTTGCAGTTGAGTTTTCATAGATGGTGTTGGTGCAGTTTGAGATCCTGGTCTTCGTGCTGCTAAGGTAGGGTAAGATTCTGAGAGACTATTTGCTGGGTTTTATGTTATTTCACACACAGTCTGGCAGTGGAGAGAGAGTGTGTAGGGTGGAGAGAGGAAAGGAGGAAAGTAGCGCGAGTGAGAGGAGATGGACACAGTTGAAAAATGGTGAACATTTTCCCAGCCCAATTCATGTCCAAAAGGCTATGTGAGGACTTCATGGGGGGGTCCATCTGTCCCTCTTTCTGCTCCCCCCCCCCCCCGGCCTGTAAGCACTGCCTCATCTGTGTGCTGCTGTACCTGGGTGGCTGGTGGACATCCGGATCGCCTGGTGACTTGCCTGCCTGGTGCGAAGGTGGCAGACCTCACGCATCACCTAGATAGGATTTTAGATAGTACTGGGGAGGAGTCGGCTGTCTTGGTACATGTGGGTACCAATGACATAGGAAACTGTGGGAGAGAGGTTCTGGAAGCTAAATTTAGGCTCTTAGGTAGAAAGCTCAAATCCAGAACCTCTAGGGTAGCATTTTCTGAAATGCTACCCGTTCCACGCGCAGGGCCCAAGAGACAGGCAGAGCTACGGAGTCTGAATGCATGGATGAGAAGATGGTGCAGGGAGGAGGGTTTTAGCTTTGTTAGGAACTGGGCAACATTCTGGGGAAGGGGGAGCCTATTCCAAAAGGACCAGGCTGTTGGCATCGGCATTTAAAAATGAGATAGAGCAGCTTTTAAACTAAAAACGGGGGGGGGGGGGGGGGGGGAGCAGACAGTTGCTCAAAAGCGCATGGTTCGGGATAAGGTATCTTTCAAAGATATCACCAAAGCAGGAAGATAAGGTATCTTGATAGGTTGCAAAAGAGACCATAGGATATCAGGTGTCCTTAAATAAAAATAAAAAAAACAGACAAAAGATTGCAAATTAATACTGTCAAGTACTGAGCATGATGTAAATATGGACAACAAACAGTTTGAAATGTCTATATACGAATGCCAGGAGCCTAAGAAATAAGATGGGAGAGTTAAAATATATTGCACTAAATGAAAAATTTGATATAATAGGCATCTCTGAGACCTGGTCGAAGGAGGATAACCAGTGGGACACTCTCATACCGGGGTACAAATTATATCGTAGTGATTGTCAACTATCGTTGTCTAGGGTTGGTCCCGGGGTCCACTTCACAGAGGCAGTGGGTTCCCAAAGAATACGCAATCCACACGGATTTGGATATATAAAGTATATTATTCACAGCATTTAGTGCAGGTAACTGGTATAGGCCTGTATCTGTGTGTGTTTAAGGAAGAGAGAGAAAGAAGTAGTGCATGCAGAGCCCAGTGTGCTCTGCTTGCAGGGAGAGGGCAGAGATGCCCCCAGACAGAGAGCAGTGCCCGGGAAAGAGAAAGGGGGGGAGCAGTAGACTCCAAGCTGAACTCTGTGCTCTGCTGCACAGAGAAAGACAAAGAGAGAGAGAGAGAGAGCCCTAGTGCCCTCATGAGCGCTACTTTATACCTAATAAGAACTGCGAGGGAACAGGAGCAGAGAGAGATCAAAAACTTCTCTCTTTCCCAGTTATTTCCTTTACAGAACTCCAGATTACTTTCTGAAGTCAGGAAAGGTGACAACTTTCACAGGTTGTCCTGTTTGAAATCCCTAGTGATGGAGCCTCTATGTCTGGCTCTGGTTGCTCTGAAGCCCTGCTCCCAGATGGAACAAAAGGTATGTTAATCAGGAGTAATTGAGAAACCAAAGGGCTATCAGGCCTCTCTGAGCACCATTTGGTCCATTTCATCCTCAATGGTTCCTGAAGGGGAGGGGGAGAGTTTATCGGAGGTCAGAAGGTGGTTTAATATTGTCAAACTGATTTCATATTAATATAAGTATGTCCAGCAATAATTTTGACCTCCTGCAATCCTGAGAGTGATAGGGTGGATCGAATTGGTGGAGATGTAGCATTGTATATTAATGAGAGCCTTGAATCAAATAGATTGAAAATTCTGCAGGAAACAAAACACTTCTTGGAATCACTATGGATTGAAATTCCATGTGTAAAGGGGAAAAGGATAGTAATAGGAATGTACTACACTCCGCCTGGCCAGGATGAACAGACGGATGCAGAAATGTTAAAGGAAACTAGGGACGCAAACAAACTGGGCAACGCAATAATAATGCATGATTTCAATTACCCCGATATTGACTGGGTAAATGTAACATCAGGGCACACTAGGGAGGTAAAATTCCTTGATGAAATCAAGGACTGCTTTATGGAGCAGCTGGTACAGGAGTCGACGAGAGAAGGAAATATTCTAGACCTAGTCCTTAGTGGAGCGCATGATCTGGTGTGGGAGGTAATGGTGCTGGGACCGCTTGATAGCAGTGATCATAATATGATCAGATTTGATATTAGCTTTGAAGTAAGTATACATAGGAAATCAAATACGTTAGCGTTTAATTTAAAAAAAAGGAGATGATGATAAAATGAGAAGAACGGTGGAAAAAAAAAACAGGGGAGCGGCTGCGAGAGTCAAAAATTTACATCAGGCATGCATGCTGCTCAAAAATACCATCCTGGAAGCCCAGGCCCAATATATTCCGTATATTAAAAAAAGGAGGACGGAAGACCAAACGACAGCCGGCATGGTTAAAAAGTGAGGTGAAGGAAGCTATTAGAGCTAAAAGAAAATCCTTCAGAAAATGGAAGAAGGAACCGACTGAAAGTAATAAGAAACAGCATAAGAAATGTCAAGTCAAATGCAAAGCGCTAATAAGGAAGGCTAAGAGGGACTTAAAAAAAAAAAAAAAAAAAGATTGCGCTGGAGGCCAAAACACATAAAAAATTTTAGGTATCTTAAAAGCAGGAAGCCGGCAAAAGAATCGGTTGGACTGCTAGATGACCGAGGAGTAAAAGGGGCAATCAGAGATAGCGGACAGATTAAATGAATTCATTGCTTCGGGCTTCACCGAGGAAGATTTGGGTGGGATACTGGTGCCAGAAATGGTATTCGAACCTGATGAGTCAGATAAACTTTATGAATTCTCTATAAAACCTAGAGGATGTAACTGGGCAATTCTACAAACTGAAGAGTAGCAAACCTCCTGGACCGGATGGGTATTCATCCCAGAGTACTGATAGAACTGAAAAATGAACTTGCGGAGTTATTGTTAGTAATATGTAATTTATTCTTAAAATCGAGCGTGGTACCAGAAGACTGGAGGGTGGCCAATGTAACACCAATTTTTAAAAAAAGGTTCCAGAGGAGATCCGGGAAATTATAGACCGGTGAGTCTGACGTCGGTGCTGGGCAAAATGGTAGAGACTATTATAAAGAACAAAATTACAGAGCATATTCAAAAGCATGGATTAATGAGACATGGAGGGGCATAATCGAACGGGGCGCCCAAGTTTTGCGGAGGATGTCCTCGCAGGACGTCCCGCAAAAGGGGGGAGGAACCTGTATTGTCAAAACAAGATGGGCGTCCATCTTTCGTTTTGATAATACGGTCGGGGACGCCCAAATCTCAACATTTAGGTCGACCTTAGAGATGGTCGTCCCCGGTTTTCAGCGATAATGGAAACTGAAGACGCCCATCTCAGAAGCGCCCAAATCCATGCCATTTGGTCATGGGAGGAGCCAGCATTCCTACTGCACTGGTCTCCCTCATGCCAGGACACCAACCAGGCAGCCTAGGGGGCACTGCAGTGGACAACTGCTCCCAGGTGCATAGCTCCCTTAACTTGGGTGCTGAGCCCCCCAAAACCCACTCCCCACAACTGTACAACACTACCATACCCTAAGGGGTGAAGGGGGCACCTACATGTGGGTACAGTGGGTTTGTGGTGGGTTTTGGAGGGCTCACATTTACCACCACAAGTGTAACAGGTGGGGGGGGGGGGGGGATGGGCCTGGGTCCGCTAGCCTGAAGTTCACTGCACCCACTAAAACTGCTCCAGGGACCTGCATATGACATTTGAGACTGGCAAAAAATATTTTCCAAGTTTTTTTTTTAGGGTGGGAGGGGATTAGTGACCACTGGGGGAGAAAGGGGAGGTCATCCCCGATTCCCTCCGGTGGTCATCTGGTCAGTTCGAGCACCTTTTTGAGGCTTGGTCGCAAGGAAAAAAATGGACCAAGTAAAGTCGTCCAAGTGCTCGTCAGGGATGCCCTTCTTTTTTCCATTATCGGCCGAGGATGCCCATGTGTTAAGTACGCCCCAGTCCCGCCTTCGCTGTGCTTCCGACATGCCCCCGTGAATAGGTATGGTACACTAGAACAGGCTAGACCACTAATGTGTGTTTGGAAAGGAGAGAATCCCTCAGAAACCTGACGGACTAAAAGTCCCAGGTTTACAACGGATATAATGAAAACCGTTGCTAAGTTTCTATCATGGGGATTCACTTAACTCTCCTTTTTTGTTATTTAAAGTGCTCGATGCTGTAATTCAAAATAAGCATTCAAACAGAACCTCTGTAAGTAGGTTATATGAAAGCGCCAATGGCTATGAAGCAACACTTAAGTCCAACGGCGCCACCGTTTCACCTTCAAGTGGCTTCCTCAGGGACGAGTGCTGCTATCCGTGCACGATTTTCTAGTCTGAATCTCATTTTTCCTAGAAAATCGCGCACGGATAGCAGCACTCGTCCCTGAGGAAGTCACTTGAAGGTGAAACGGTGGCGCCGTTGGACTTAAGTGTTGCTTCATAGCCATTGGCGCTTTCATATAACCTACTTACAGAGGTTCTGTTTGAATGCTTATTTTGAATCACAGCATCGAGCACTTTAAATAACAAAAAAGGAGAGTTAAGTGAATCCCCATGACAGAAACTTAGCAACGGTTTTCATTATATCCGTTGTAAACCTGGGACTTTTAGTCCGTCAGGTTTCTGAGGGATTCTCTCCTTTCCAAAAATAAATGAGTGGTCTAGCCTGTTCTAGTGTACCATACCTGTTTTGTATTTGATTTACCTTATCAATACTCTAGCTCTACTGCACTCTTTTATTGCAATGTACGAGAGTCCCATGGTTCCTTATAAAGGCCTTCATTAATGATGCCACAACTCCTGGTGCCCTGAATTAAGGCATAGAACGCACTGCAGACCACAGCAGGGGCACCTGGGAGAGGCTATGATACTGGGACATTAGACTGAGGCTTAGTCAGTCTCTGGAAGGAGGCTAGAATGCTGGAACATCAGTGAGGCTTGGATAATCTCTGGAATAAGGCTTGGAAACAGAGAAACAAGCAGTAGAGGTATCAATGCAAGAGGGACGCAGTGCTAGGGAGGTGGTCTGGAGAAGCCGTGGAGCCCAACCACCAGAAGGAAAGGAGAGTTGGGATATGGGGCCACGGCCACAGCCACATCCTTGACAACTAGAGAGAGAGGGGAGGGGAGGGGTGGGAAGGTGGAGTAAAGAGATGGAAAAAAACACAGAGGCAAAAATCAAACATATAAATGGCGAGTGACCGTACTAACCCGCAAATGCACAGTAGACTTCCCTCTCTGTCCCGCCCCCACGTCAATACGTGATGACGGGGGTGGGACAGAGAGGGAAACTGCGCGAAGGGGAGGGAGGGAACCGCCAACGTTGCTACTGCTCCCCCCCCCGAGGTCGCCGCTACCGCTCCCTCCACCCGGAGTTGCCGCCGCCGCCCCCCCCCCCTCCACCCGAGCACTCTCTTCGGTATTGAACTTACATCGCCGACACGCAGCAGGCAGATCAGCTGAGCTCTCGTCGGCCTTCCTTTCCTGCCTGTGTCCTGCCCTCGCCAATGTTACATCACACGAGGGCGGGACACAGGCAGAGAAGGAAGGCAAACGGGAGCTCTGCTGATCTGCGTGCTGTGTTTCGGCGACGTAAGTTCAATAGCGAAGAGAGGGCCCAGGCCGTGTGGAGGGGTGGCGGTGGCGATACCGGGGGGGCCTGCAGCGGCGAGGGGAGCGGGCCTTGGAAAAAACCCATACTAGTCCGTTTTAACGGGCTCAACGGCTAGTAATAAAAAGAAAAAAGAAAGGTTGAAACAAAAAGATTACTAGTAGAGATGGATGTAGTGGAGGAAGAGAAGACAAGAGGAGAAAGAAAGATGACAAATGGACAAGAAATTAAGAGAAGATAGAGGAAAGCAGAAACCAGAGACTGGGACCAACATGATTACAAAAAGTACAAAGATAAGGGGGAACAATGAAATTACAAGGAAATACTTTTAAAACAAATAGGAGGAAATATTTTGTTACTCAAAGAATAGTTTAATTTCTGGAACTTGCTGCTGGAGGATGTGGTAACAGTGGTTAGCATATCTGGGTTTTAAAAAATTTGGACAAGTTCCTGGAGGTCAAGTCCATAGTCTGTTATTGAAGTGGACTGGGGGAAGCTATTGCTTGCCCCGGGATTGGTAGAATGGAATGTTGCTACTATTTGGGTTTCTGTCAGGTACTTGTGACCTGGATTGGCCACTGTTGGAAGCAGGATACTGGGCTAGATGGATCACTGGTCTAACCCAGTATGGCTACTGTCATGTAATGTTCTTATGGCCAGACAACCAAGATAGAAAAATAATTTTATTTTTAATTTAGGATAAAAGTAAAGTGAGAGATGTGTTAGTTCAATCTGGGGGACTTTTACTAAGCTGCAGTAGCGTTTTTAGCTCGAAGTAGAAATCTGGTGGTAAACGCCGAGACACCCATAGGAATAAAATGGCTGTCTTGGTGTTTCCTGCCAGCTGATTTCTACCATGAGCTAAAGACGCTGCCATGGCTTAGTAAAAGATCCCCTTTAAATGTTAATAAATAAAAATAAAACAAAACAGAAAATAAGGTGACACACTGTTTGACTAGCTTCCGGAAGCCAAAACCCCCATCCTCAAGTCAGGACAGTATAACAGCAGTCCAATAAGATATCCCATTTTTTTTTGTTGTTTTAGTTTTATTAGTTAATTTGTAATGCAGTGATTGGGATGTGTCAGTTTTTGAAAGTTACTCTTCATATTTTGCACAGTAAAGGTGGACATGCATCACTGTTTCTCTTTCTCTGGCTTCTTGGTGGTTCAGTTGAATTTTTGTCTACATATTTCAATTTTTTTTTGTTTGTGGTGACTTATTCTATTCTTGGTAAGGGTCTGTGTTCGGTGTGCATGAAACAGACCAGATATGCTGTTAGCATCAAGGGCTGGATTCAGTAAATGGCGCCAAAAAAAATAGGTGCTTCACACTATTCTAGAAAGAACACTCTGGACTGAGCACACTTTACAGGATTGAGCTTAATGCCAGTTCTCATGCCCAACTTTGTGTGTGAGGACTTACATCAACTGAAACCTGGTATAAATCCTTGCATACAAGGTGGACATGCAACCCCCAAATTCAGTAACACTTTGCGTAACTTTCTGGAATGCCCCCCGATCCACCAATGCTCCTTCCATGGCCCCTTTATGGTTTGTGTGTGAGAAGATTGAGGTGCTGTTCATTATAGAATCACATACAGGCAGTTGAATACACAACTCCAAATTAGTATCAAGATTAGCAGCCATTTAGTGTTAATTGCTCATTAACTACTTTAATTGCAACTCAGAATTGCGCCCATATTTGGGCAACTTTTATAGAAACCGGGGGGAGGGGGGGGGGTAAATGTCTGTGTAGAATTGATCTGTACTAATCTGGCTTGTTTCGTTTTCTAATAGGTGTATTGTTTTTCTTGTCCCCACTGTAATGTTTACAGTCCTGCCTTTTCCTAGGTACGCCCTTGTTGTGCGATTCTTCAAAATTCGTGTTATTATAACAGGATTGCTCAACAAGTCCTGAGCTGACATTTGCTGAGTTTTGTATTATTTCACGGTATGACCACTACCGAATTCTGGATTTGAATTTAGATCATGCCTTTTTCAGTAGTAGCTCAAGATGAGTTACATTCAGGTATAGTAGGTGTTTTTCTGTCCCTGGAAGGCTTACAATGGAGAGTTAAGTTACTTCTCCAAGATCTCAAAGAGTGGCAGTGGGATTTGAACCCCGGCTTCCCTGGTTCTCAGCCTGTTGTTCAAACTATTAGATGCAGCTAATACAGATAACAGCTACCATATGTATTCAAATATAAACAGATTTTGAGTCAAAGAAAAAAAAAATGCCCCAAAAATAGGGGTCTCTGTTTATATTCAAATCCCCCTCAATGTTTTGTCCTCCCCTCACCACCTGAGAACCGGCACTACTGTCCCCTCCCTTCCCCAAGGTGTTATGCCGTGGCCAGCTCTGCCCCCAGCCTCCCTCCAACTGGAAACTCCTACTCACTCACTCCCTCCATTGTAAAGAAAACATCCCCCCCCCCCAGACCCACCATAGGCCCCCTCCTTGGGTCTACCTTACAGCTCTGGTGGTCCAGTGGTGAGTTGAGGCACAAATGATCCTCCTATGCTCCTGCCTGTGTAGTCTCTGTAGTGAAAATGGCTGCTGCAAGTTCCCACAGCAATCTCGCAAAACTGCAGCTGAAACCTGTGGCAGCCATTTTCACTAGGGACACTGCACAGGCAGGAGCATAGGAGGATTGCCCCTACCCCAACTCACCACCAGGGCTGTAAGGTAGGCTCGAGGAGGGGGCCTATGGTGGGTCCGGGGGGGGGGGGGTGCTTTCTTTACAACAGAGGGAATGAGTGGGAGTTTCTAGGGTTGGGGGGGCAGAGCCGGCCAGATGCCACAGGGGAGGAGGGGAGGGAGGGAAGGAACAAGAAAGGATTAACGGTACGGTACTAAACCATCGGTTTATATTTGAGTTAACGTTTTTCCCCTCCTTTTTTATTTAGGGGAAAAATGTTCTTGATTTATAATGCGGATGAGTTTATATTCAAGTGTACACAGTATTCTAAACAGTAAACTAAAGGCCAACAGATCTGGAGCCTAGTAGCTATTTGGCAACCTACCCAAACCACTGATAGGCAGATCATTTCAAGATTATTAGTAATCACAGGATTTCTGTTACAGTGCTGATGAACACCACTGTTCAAATGGCCAACAAGAAGATCTGGAACTGGGGAGCTACCTGCAGATACTTCCCATAAAACACTATTATTTTGGTGCATTATTCTGGTATTTTTGGTACATAATTTCCTAGATACACATCATCATCAATAACAGAGCAAATAGAGGTAGGCATTAGGTGTACTTGCACCTGAAACACAATGAAGAGGACCTTACCTGTTATGTTCAAAAGGGCCCTCTACAGCCCTCCCCCACACACTCAATAAGGATTTGAATTTGTCCCACCATACTCCATCTTACCCTGCAGTAGCCCCACCCTACTTTAGCCTTCCCAAAGTAGCTGAATCACCAACCGCCTATGGCAAGAATGGAGGAACAGAGGAAGAGATGAAGGAGTTATGGAGAGGAGGAAAGGAAGGATATGTATGGAGAGGAAAGGAGTGAGGAGTTAGTGACAGCAGAAGGAGTAGAAAAGAATGAAAATACAGGTAGGATAAAGGGAAACACAAGGGAATAAAATGAAAGAACATATGCAAAAGAAAGATGACAACAGGATGGAAAATCTAGCTGAGAGATTAAAATGAGTAACAGAAAAAAAAACCAAAACTTAGAACTCAGAGGAGAGAGAGGAAATCTGGAAAAAAAGATATACTAAATGAATCAGGAAATGGTAGAGAAAAATATAAATAAAACTATAAAAATATGGAACATTAAGAAATACAACAGTTTGAAAGAAACATTAAGAAAGACAACAATGAAAATATTTTGATGTATCAAGCTGCTGCCTTGGTGGAGGAGGGTGGGGGCTGAGAGTGATAAATTGTTTAAAAGTGTGCATTTTTTTAAGGGGGGAGGGGCTAGAACTCATCAATACCCAGCTAATGGGAGGGGGAGAGTTCGTCCATTCGGTTTTATATGTATGCCGACAATATCTTACTGGTTTCTGAGCAGAATCCTCTCGCCTCTGACATGTCATCTTCAGAACTGGCTGGGTGCTATAGTTGCCTGGCTGACCTCTAACAGGCTCCTTCTGAACCCTGCTAAAACTGAAGCATTTTAGATGACTCGTGTAGGACCCACCCAAATCTATCCCCTCTTTTGAGGAACTCTCCCATTACCTTGGTGAATTCTTTACGCTATCTTGGTGTTACCCTGGACTCCCAGCTTTCATTTGATGCTCTTGTTTTCTCAGTGATTCATTCCTGCTTCTTCTCCCTCCATCTTATTAGATCCTTGTGTAGCGACTCTGCTTGTGCCATTTTACTTTACTCTCTGGTCTCCATCTGTATCGACTATTGCAAGGAAGACACGAGGGGCAGAGAAGGGAGGTAAGAAGGGAGAAGGAGAAGATGCTGGACCGGTGGTAATTGTGTTTTGTTTATTAACCGTGGGAGCAAGACTTTTTGCCGTTCCCGCAGGGTGGTGAAAAGTTGTTCTCCTGCAGTAAATGCAACAAATTTTGTTTTTACTGTGGATTTACAGCGGGTCCCTGTACACGTGCCATTCTCTAGTGGCTACCCACTAGGAGCACCAGAATGAGTCTTGGAATAAAAAGAGAAGCTAAGCTACTGGAGCCCCAGAATATGGCTTCAATGAATAGCGAATACCACACACACTGCAAGAAAGTAGCCCAACCCCCCCCTCCCCGACTGCTCAAAGTTACTACTACTACTACTACTTAGCATTTCTATAGCGCTGCCAGGGTTACGCAGCGCTGTACAAGTTTAAGTTTCCTGCAGGGGCATATCTGCGTGGGGCTGAGGCAGCATGGGCAGAGAAATTATATTAATTGGTGTTTAAAAGTTTGGTTCAGTTCTGCAAGTGATGGAGGAATGCCCTCTGGTTTCAATTGCTCAAGAATGTCTAGCTTTTGCTAGACTAGAGTTTAAAAGGTCAGAGAGAAGTAATTATTTACCACATCTGAAGGCCATTGGGCATAGTGGATAATCTCGAGGGATCAACAAGCAAGCAGTGTTAGAAGATAGCTTTAAAAAGATTAGGCTAATGTTGATTAGAAGAAAATAGAGTACATTTAAATAATTCTTGATGAGTTAGATTTTGTTTTATAAGGAATTCTGATTTCTGCTTATTTTAGAATATGTTTTATTCTGTGTAATTAATAAGTTCTATTTCTATGTAGAATATCTTTTCAATTCAACTTTGTCTGACCTTTCAAGTGATATTTCTGCAAGTGTAAATAGATCATCTGGTTTGAATTATCCACAGTCCTAGCTAGGTGAAAGAGGTCAGGAAAAGTCAACTTTGTTCCTTGATGAATAGCTAAGTGTAGGACTGGTCCTGAAAGTAATAACAAACTATATCTGTGTGAGATTAAGTAAGATTGGCCCCTTGACCCCTTAATGAATGCCAGAACCCAGTTAGTATGAAGTTGATTGGGAAACTGATTATGTGAATAATAAAATGCCAAGAGATAGGTGCCATAATGTCTAGTGTGAGAGGCCCCAGGTCATAGGTCAGTTTAGGAAATGTTTGAAACCTATGTAAATGATATTTTTAAGTAATGTGTAAGTAAGGATTAGTTCAAGGTAGGGTAATCAATCTATTCTTTACCATCTGGAAAGTAAGGGGGGCTAGAGGGGTTTAAAACTGTATATAACTGGGAGCAGAAGCAGTTTACGTTAGAAGAAAGAAGGAGAGAGCTAAGAAGAAGAGAAGGAGCTGAGACAGAAGCCATTAGATCCAGAGAGCTGAGAAAGAGAAGAAGAGACTTAGTGCTGATGTTCTACTTTGTTTGCTGGCAAATAAAGAAGATTTCTCCCTCATTCTGGTGTGTGCTGTTTGACTCCTGAAGTACCACAGATTCTGCTAACAATAGTGGTAATTCCTGCAACAGCGCCACAAGGGCCTGGGCCCCCGCAGATTTCACCCTGGACCCCCCCCTACCACTGTCAACCCTCCCCCGCTGCCATTGTTTACCTTTGCTGGCGGGGGACCCCAACCCCCCACCAGCCGAGGTCCACTTGCCGCCTTTAAAGATATTTCAGCAGCTGGCGGGGGACCCCAAGCCCCGCCGGCTGACCCGACGTCTTTAAAGTTCTTCTTCGGCCTCCGTGGCCGTTCTGTAGTTGATAGCTGTTCAATCCAGTTCGGCGTCTGACGTCCCAGCACGTTGTGTACGTGCAGGACAACGTGCTGGGACATCAGACGCCGAACTGGATTGAACAGCTATCAACTACAGCACGGCCACGGAGGCCGAAGAAGAACTTTAAAGACGTCGGGTCGGCTGGCGGGGGTTGGGGTCCCCCGCCAGCAAAGGTAAGCAACGGCAGCGGGGGAGGGTAGAGAGTCGTTGGTGGGGGGGATCTGGCAATGGCGGGGGGGGGGGCTAAAATGTGCCCCCTCCCTCTGTCTCCCCCCCCCCACCGCCGGAGTCCAGATACGCCCCTGGTTTCCTGCAACCAACTTTCAAAAGCAGCCCAATTAGGCTGGAAAACCACAGCACTAACACAGACCCCCTGGTGGCCAAGGACTGTACAGTTTCTAGGCACATGTAGTTCTTGTCTGTTTGTTCTGAGAGTCTGTAGAAGCCAGCCTCGTCCTCGATTGTTTCACTGCTGTGCAGCTGTGTCTGCTGCCTCTCCGCCTGTCTTGCCTTTCTCTTCCTGGCTGTGGGTGCTGGCTAGTCCGTGGTAAGCAAGTTTCTTCTTTGTTTGCTTAGTCTTCCCTGTGGCTCTGTTTGTTACCTGGCTCTTATGAGCACTACTCCTTTACTGACTTGTGTATTAGAAGCAGCCTTTTCTCTTTAGCCTGCTTTAACTTTTGTCTGCTGTGTTTGCTTCCTGGCTCTTGTGAGCTCTGCTCCTCGTCTGACTTGTGTATGTAAAAGCATCCTTTCCCTTTTGGCCCGTTTTTTTTTCCCCCTTTGTCTCTAATGTCTGTTATTTGACTGTGGCCTTGCCTTGTTTTTGTCCCTCTAAGAAGTTGGACGCCGACCGCCGGGGGTCGCGTAACTAGTTAGCATGGAGGAGTCTCGTTTGTTATCGGAATTAACCAGACAAATTGCTCCACCAACTAAGAACGGCCATGCACCACCACCCACAGAATCGAGAAAGAGCTATCGATCTGTCAATCCTTTCCGTGTTTTCCCTTTACCTTAGAATGGCCATGTGGCCCTGTCTTGAGTTACTCCTCTGTATGCTTTCTGTTTGAGTCCTCTCTGTGAGGTTTCTGCTTGAGTGTGAGTGAGTTGCTCTTCTGTTTAGCTGTGACTACTAGCACAGCCCTGAACAGCCTTTCTGTGTGGCACGAGTGTGGTGTTCTTCTGTTTAGCTGTGGCTACTAGCACAGCCCTGAGCATCCTCTCTGTTTGGTTTCTATTTGAGTGTGAGTGAGTGGTTCTTCTGTTTAGCTGTGTCTACTAGCCCAGCCTTGAGCTGCCTCTCTGTGTGGCACGAGTGGCCTGCTGTTCCAGAGTGCTGGGATTACTAGCTCAGCCCTGAGCTACCTCTCTGTGCGATTCCTGTTTGAGTTAGTTAGGACTATTCATCCATATAGCTGTGGTTCTAAACACAGCCCTGAGCTGTATTCCTTCCCCTTCAGTCTCTTTGTGCTTGTGTGTAGGGTCTTTTGACCTCCTGTTTGTGGGTCTGTTTTGTGCAGTATGTGTGAACTATGGGTAGTATCTTCTCAGGGAATTCTGTTCTGTTTCTTTTTCCCTTCCCTCTGGTATGTGTGGGCTCCAATTCGGCCTTGCTGACTGCCTTTCCTTTGTTCCTGGTTCCTGCTTTTGTCAAGCTCCGTTCCTGGTTCTTGCTTTAGCCAGGATCTGTTTCTTCCCTGCCTTGAGTGTGCACTGTCTATTGCTATGTCTTGTGTCTTGTCTGGATTCAGTGTCTGGCTTGCCTCTGCTTTGTATCTTCGCAGAGGACTTGTTTGCTGCAGCCTGGCTGCAGTCCAAGGGCTCACCATCCCTGTATCTGTAACACCTGTGGCTTGAACATCTCAGTTCTCCTCCTCTTCGCAGCAGCAGAACAAAACAAAAAAAACAGCTGATAAAAACCATGCGTGGGGCCGTAGCACTGCCGGCTCCCTTCCTCCTTCTCCAAAACAAGAAGTTACAGCCTGAGGGGAGGGAGGAAGCCGGCAGCGGCGTGCACAGGTGCTATGGCCCCACGCACAGTTTCATGCTGTTTTTTGTTTTGCCTGCCGCCAGCGTGACAATCGCAGCTCGTGGTTCCATTCATGCCGCCGCAGTAAGGAAACTGGCAGCAGCAGGTGCAGGACTGCAGCTTAAGGTTAGATTGAAAACAGGAGGCACATGAAGTCAAGTTCATTCCACAGAGGTTTATCTCTTTCCCCTACCCCAAGGAGCTGTCATCCTTCAGGTCTCACATCCCCATGGAATGCGAGACCCGAGGCAGCATGGCTTCACTAGTGGCAGGTCGTGTGAGACTAATCTGACCATCTTCTTCGACTAGGTGTCCAAACAGTTGGATGTGGGAGGGGCGCTTGATGTGGTATAATTGGATTTCAGCAAGGCCTTTGACACAGTTCTACACAGGCGACTGATAAATTGAATGCCCTCGGTGCGGGACCTAGAGTAACTGATTGGGTGAAAAATTGGTTGAATGGTAGGAGACAGAGGGTGGTGGTAAATGGAGCTTGCTCTGAGGAAAAGGAGGTCGTCAGTGGAGTATGGCAGGGATCGGTCCTTGGGCCGGCTCTTTTTAACGTCTTTGTGAGCGATATTGCGGAGGGGCTGTCTGGTAAGGTTTGTCTTTTTGCGGATGACACTAAACTCTGCAACAGGGTGGACACCCTGGAGGGTGTGAATGACAGGAGGAAGGACCTAGCGAAGCTGGAGGAATGGACCGATATTTGGAAACTAAGGTTTAATACCAAAAAATGCAGGGTCATGCACTTGGGTCACAAAAATCAGAGGGAACGGTACAGTATAGGGGGTGTAGTGCTTCAGTGTGCGAAGGAAGAGCGGGACTTGGGGGTGATTGTGTCTGACGACCTTAAAGCTTTCAAACAGGTAGAAAAAGTGACAGCCAAAGCCAGAAGGATGCTTGGGTGCACAAAGAGAGGCATGACCAGCAGGAAAAAGAAGGTGATAGTGCCGTTGTATAAGTCTCTGGTGAGGCCTCATTTGGAGTACTGCGTGCAATTCTGGAGACCACACCTACGGAAAGATTATAAAAAGGATGGAGTCGGTCCAGAGGGCGGCTAGGAAATTAGTAAGCAGTCTTGAATGCAAAAATTATAGGGACAGGCTTATGAACCTCAACACGTATACGCTGGAAGAGAGGAGGGAGAGAGGAGACATGATAGAAACGTTTAAATATCTCAAGGGCATTTATGTACAGGAAGAGAGCCTTTTCAAATGAAGGAGAGCTCTGGAATGAGGGGGCACATGACAAAGTTAAGAGGGAACAGGCTTAGGAGTAACCTAAGGAAGTATTATTTCACAAAAAGGGTGGTGGAGGCGTGGAATAGCCTCCCGGTGGAGGTGGTGGAGTCGAGGACTGTTCCAGAATTTAAAAAGGCATGGGATAAGCATGTGGGATCGCTTAGGAACAGGAAGAATTAGGGGTTACAGAGGATGGGCAGACTGGATGGGTCATATGGCCTTTATCTGCCGTCAAGTTTCTATTTGTGCTATTTCTATTTCAAAACAAAGCAAACAGTCCTTTGAGCTGCTGCACGCATGTTATCATTCTTTAATGTTGGTATCATTTTTATTTAATCTCACTTGTATGTTCAAACATGCCAGCTTGTGCAGTATACAGATGTACACAGAGGAAGTATAATAGTGGAATAACTTTTCATAGGTAGAGTAGTAATTTGTTATAAATCGTAATTAGTGTGTCATTTGGAGGAGGGGCTGGTTATACGGACACTCTAGCATGCGTTGTATTCGTGCAGAGATTATTTTTCTCCTGGTAAAGGGCCACTAAAACAGGCATCATGTTATAAGCATCAGGTGCTCAATATCCAGAATTTCTATTTACTTTCTTATTTTAAGTTGTTTATGATATTTATATTATCCCACATTAAAAATGAATTAGGTTGAAACCTGGGAGATTTAAAGTCTTTTTTTTTTTTTCCTGTGCCTAGATCAAAAGAGAAAGATTGTCGACATCCCTGCCAGCAAAGGTATGCCTAGCATGCCCGCATGGGGAGGGGACAGTGAGGAATGCGTTGCCCCCCCAATCCACCTCAGACCCTCCCCCCCCCCAAAAAAAAAAAAATTGTACAGCTGGCTATGCCCAGAAAGAGAAAGCCTGTTAAAAATTTTCCAACACACCACTGCATTTGACCCTTTTCTGCTGTCATGCTTCTATGTTTTCACACCCAGTCCCTGAACAGACATGCATAAGTCTGCAAATGGAAGCACTAATCAGCTTGCATCTGCTGGTTATACCTCTCACTACATCACACAATCACCAGTCTCACGGTCTAGCAGCGATGAGATCATTAAATACAACCACCCCCATATCTCTCTCTCCTGTTTGCTGCTCCTCACTACTTATATCTGGTTTTCTGTGCCTAGCAGATATTTAGCATTATATCTTAAAACGTGCCACTCTTGTTTCCTCTTTCAGTCATGTTTTGCACTCATTGGAATGTTATCTACAAAAAGACATACTTACCATTTAGCCCCTCTGCAGCATCAACTATGAAAAAACAGTGCACAGGGCTATGGGCCAAAAAATGCTCAACTTAATAACACAGTCAAAGTCAGCCTGTTGGATTCAAAGTACGTCACTATCCTTTTGTTTAGCTATGATACTAACAAAGCCATCTCCTTTCTTCCTTCCCCCTTCACACAGCCTCAAACAGAAGCATATTTTATAAGGATTCTTCTGGCTCTGAACGCCTCTTACCTTGTTTATGTATTTATATATATTGCTTGAATAATCAATTAATGTACATTATATTTACACTGTTGTGCTATTTTGCCATGCAAAAATTTATTGTGGGATTCACTAACTTATGGCAGGTACCTCAGTAATTTAGTTTGCATTGCTGCAGGTGAGAATATCGCATGTTCCCAGAGCAGCAATGCAAAGATAAGGGCTGGTCTATAAGAGGGCCCCCCCCCCCCCCCCCCGCTCTCTCCACCCCTCTCAATGCTTAAAAAAAACAATTGTTTTGTGCTCTGGCCCCCTTCTACTCTGCTCCCTGACAGACTCTTTAATCCTGGTAAAAACATTTCTGCTCCCAGTCCCACTTTCCCTGATCCTTTTCAAAAAATATTTTATTTCCAGGCCTTCGCATCCCCCCACTTTCCCCAATGCTTGTTAAAATGTTTTTAGGGATGGTGGGGAGACTACAGGGAAGGAGGCAGTCTTCTGGGGGGGGGGGGGGGGGATAGCACATAGGGATTGGAGTTATTTATTTTTTTAACCTGGCAAGTATAGTACTTTGGACACCACCCCCAAGAGTATCAGCTTACTGGTTAGTGGAGCAATGCTCCCAGAGGAAACAAACACCTCTTGAAGTGTTAATAACTTTCAGTGAATAATGTAGCTTGTGAAATTTAATGCAAGCTGTGTTATTCATTTAAGTATAATAATGATTTCCTTTGCCTATATTTGCATTATTTAACATACATTGTGTTAAAAAAAACAACCACCACCACCCTGCTTCAAGCTGCATTATAGGCAAATTAGGCACATCACTGCCTTAACACAGCTTAGTGTACCTGAAATGTAATGCCCCTTGAACTACTAAGAAATGCACAAGCTAAATCGAAACAATATATTGAAAGTAAATATTTTACTGGAGTATTTCAGCAACTTAGATAATAATTAAACAGGGTCTAGGTATAAAGTGTACTCTGATGGGCAGGCTAGGTGGTTCATGCTGTACTGCTATACTACAGGTCCCTGGCACAATACTGGAGTCATAGGAGGCAACTGTTCAAAATTATTGGGGGTGCTAAACTGAATAGAAATGAGTACTTCCTGGACATAGTCAAGGAGTTTGTTCAATACTGGGGGGTACTTAAGCACCCACAACATCCACAGAGCTGGCTCCTATAGCTGGAGTCAGGCTTTCATTCCTTGGTCATCTGGGAATGCTATATGGACTGTAGAGGCCATGCACACAACCCCTGGTGAGGGGGGCAGAGGAAGCTATCATCATCATCGCTTAAGGGCAGTGGTGTTCCTGGCCTGGATGGCACCCGGGGAGGAGCGCCGATGCGCCACCCTGGGTGCAGCGCCCCCCCCCCCCCCCCCCCGCTAGATGACACCTTCCCCCCCTCCGGTGAAATGACACCCCCCCTGGGTGCATGCTGCTGGGGGGGGGGGTGCCGTGGCACGCGCCTGCTCCTCCGCGTTCGCTAAACTTCGTTCGTTCGCTGCAGCTCCCTCTGCCCCGGAACAGGAAGTAACCTGTTCCGGGGCAGAGGGAGCTGCAGCGAACTAACAAAGTTTAGCGAACGCGGAGGAGCAGGCGTGCCGCAGCACCCCCCAGCGGCGTGCACCCTGGGCGGACCACCCCCACTTGGTACGCCACTGCTTAAGGGCAACACCTAGTGGCAGGAGAAAATTACTGGATTAAAAAAAAAAAAGACACCCCCCCCCCCCCCCAAAAAAAAAAACAACACACAAAACTCAAACCTCACCATGATGAAGCAAACAATGTTAGGAATTATTAGGAAAGGAATAGAAAATAAGACAAAGAATACTATAATGCCTCTGCATTGTTCCATGGCGAGACCTCACCTTGAGTACTGTGGGCAAATCTGGTCGCTGTATCGCAAAAAAGATATAGTGGAACTAGAATAGGTACAGAGAAGGGCAACCAAAATGATTGAGGGGCTGGAATAACTCTTATATGAGGAAAGGCTAAAGAGGTTAGGGCTCTTCAGCTTAGAGAGAAGAGAAATGAGATTACAAAATCCTGAGTGGTTCCTAGAAAATTTAAAGATAACACAAGAAGCAATTCCACCAATTAATAAAATGTATTATATTCCAAATAAACCCAAAGGAGCAGAAGGAGAAAGAAAAGATATAGGAAAAGAAGATATTGTTGTGAATAATCTCTCAGCAATTTTGGAACAATCCTTAGAAAAAGTGACTGAAAGAGCTACTTTGATAGTCTCTTATTTTTGAGCAGGACTTGAGTATCATGAGATTATACTTTAAAACCACAAATTCTCAATTTGGTGGGGAAAAAGATCTGGTTATATCCTGACGTTACCAAAGCGACACAACAAAAGGAGGAAAGAATTTTTGAATTTGAGATCTAAAGTTATTGATTTAGAAGGCTTCTTTCTGCTAGCTTATCTCTGCAAAAGTATAATATGGTTGGCCCAGATAAAATATATTTTCTAAGTACCAGAACAGCTAAGACCTTTTCTAGATTCAAAATTATCAAAGTAGTTTATAGACCGGGAAGTAAGGCGCCTTATTATTGAGATGTTGATTCCTAAAATAATCTTCTCTGATTCCTGCCCCTCCTTCATTTTATTGTGGTCTAAGGAAGCTATAATTTTTTCTTGAGTGATGATTTATATGTTTTATATTTTGCTTATGGCTGTATTTCACTTGACAGTCTGAGTATAAAAACGTAATAAATAAATATAAAAAAAAAATACTGAGTGAAGTGGAATGGGTAAATGCAAATCGATGGTTTACTCTATCAAAAAGTACAAAGACTATGTCTCCATGAAGTTACATGCCAATACATGTATAACAAATAGGAGAAACATTTTTCCACCAATCACATAGTTAAGCTCTGGAACTCGTTGCCAGAAGATGTGGTAAAAGCAGTGTAGCTGGGTTAAAAAAAAAAAAAAGGTTTGGATAAATCAAGAAAGACCTCATAGGCGTAGCTTGACTTTCATTGGGGAAAGGGGGGGGGGGGGACCTGTGACACATTGGCATATACATCTAATACTTATTCATTAAGGTTATCTGTCTTAACATAGTAACATAGTAGATGACGGCAGAAAAAGACCTGCACGGTCCATCCAGTCTGCCCAAGAAATGTGCCACTTTTTTGTGTATACCTTACCTTGATTTGTACCTATCTTTTTCAGGGCACAGACCGTACAAGTCTGCCCAGCACTATCCCCGCCTCCCAACCACCAGCCCCGCCTCCCACTACCGGCTCTGTTATCCAATCTCGGCTAAGCTCCTGAGGATCCATTTCTTCTGAACAGGATTCCTTTATGTTTATCCCACGCATGTTTGAATTCCGTTACTGTTTTCCTCTCCACCACCTCCCGCGGGAGGGCATTCCAAGCATCCACCACTCTCTCCGTGAAAAAATACTTCCTGACATTTTTCTTGAGTCTGCCCCCCTTCAATCTCATTTCATGTCCTCTCGTTCTACCACCTTCGTATCTCCGGAAAAGATTCGTTTGCGGATTAATACCTTTCAAATATTTGAACGTCTGTATCATATCACCCCTGTTTCTCCTTTCCTCCAGGGTATACATGGTCATGTCAGCAAGTCTGGTTATCTGTCCTGATTTAGATTGTAAGCTCTTTTGAGCAGGGACTGTCTTTCTTCATGTTCAATTGTGAAGCGCTGCGTACAACTGGTAGTGCTATAGAAATGATTTGTAGTAGTAATCATCTCAAAAAAACAGACCAGATATATAAACCCAGTTTATTGAAGATTTCTTTTCACTGAAATGAGCTAGCACCAACAGACGTTTGTCTCATAGTGTCCCCACTCACATCCCATGAATTATCAAGGGCTGTGCATACTATCATTCTCACCTTCCCCTCACTACTGCAGCCTTCTCTCACTTTCTCCCTCTCCAAAGCTCTGCTCTCTCTTCCTCCCTCCCTTTTTAGCGAGCATTCCCCCTTCCCCTGTATTCCAGTATTTTCCCCATACCATGCCAGTGTGAACTTTAAAAATACACAGGCTCTAGCTGTAGAAATTATGTCTTTGGGAGGCAAAATGGCTGACAGCGACAGCAAGTAGTTTCTCATCTTCAGATGGGTTAGTTTTGTTTATTTCATAACAGTTACAGGAAAGAACTTCACTCTTAAATCAGAGTGTGTTGCCCAGAGATTATTTCAGACTCTCAGAAGTACTGTTGATGCTCAACACTTTCCATTATGTCAAAAAACAGCCTCCTTCAGAAGTTCGTAGGGTGTAACCAACATGCAATATATACACTTTGATACCTGCCAGCTTTTAGTTACCAAACATGTTTAGAATAGGAATCATCTGTATCAACAGTACCTAATGGTTAGAGCAGCAGGCTGCCAACCAGGGAAGCCAGGGCTCAAATCCCACTGCTGTACCTTGATTTCTTGGACAAGTCACTTAACACTTTCTTGTCTCAGGTACACACTTAAGACTGCAAGCTCTTCAGGAACAGGAGGTATCTACTGTACCTGAATGTAACTTGCCATGGGCTACTACCGAGAAAGGTGTAATCTAAATTCAAATCTAAAATCCAGTATCAGTCATATTTTAAAAGCCTACAAATGTCGCACAGGACCAGAGCAATTCTACCGTACCATAATAGCACACTTCCAGGAGTCACACAAGAAGGGCCTACCCAAGAAAAAGCTGCACCATAAGCATTATGGTAGGAACTAGAACATCAATATACCCATTGGAAAACTAAACAAGCCAGATTAGCACTGATTGATCTTGCACAGAAATCAATGCTAATAGAATACCTGGACTCTGTCACACACGCAGAATGCAAATAGACCCTCAAATATAGAATGAGTAGCTACCAACTAAAAATAAAAATATGTAGACAAAAATTAAACTGAATTCCCAAGAAGCCAGCCTTTGCACACACAAAAGAAACAGTAGCATTTGTCCCCCTATACTGTGCAAAATATAAATGATAGCAAGTATACATTTCAAAACCCAACCCATTCCAAATACTACATTACAAATTAAATATGGCATACTATCCTAACTGGAAGGAAGGAAGTTTTGGCCCCTGAAAGCTAACTGAAAATGTATTAACATGGACTATCGCCTTATTTTCCATTTTTTTTAAATGTTATATTTAATTTGTAATGTACTGTTTGTAATATGTCAGTTTTGGATATTTACACCTGCTATTTTTATATTTTCCATAGTACAGGGGGACCCACATCACTGTTTCTCTTTCTATGGTGCTGCATTATGTGCACAGTCTAGCTTCTTAACGGTTCAGTTTAATTTTTGTCTATATATTTGTTTTATTTTTATTAGCTGAGTAGAATAACACAGTTATGACACTACGTTATCCCAAATTAAAAATAAAAATTATTTTTTCTTATGCGATATCACTTCGTGCAGATAACATGGCCAGAAGGATAATTAGGAAAGTCGCTGAATTTTTTTCCGGTTGAGACTCCACAAGAAGCATCCATTTCGATGTTGCACAAACAGCTTTGTAGCCTGCTACCACATAAGGATTACTCAGAAACTATTGGACTTTGGCATGATGCGTTGGACATCAGAATGCCAAATAAGGATTTTCTCTACTTGCTGTGCCAGACCCCATCCTTATTTTGCTGCACCAGCGTGCGGGAATGCCATTTTCGCAAGTTGACGTGACAGATGATCTTTCTACTAAACAGGCATTTACAATTGGAGCTACCTCATCCCCAAATTGTCCCAAATGTTGAGCAGAGGCCTGGTTGTGCTAAGATACAACATTTTTGGTCTCAGATTGTTCGTTATTTGTCATCCTTGCTGTGGAAAAGTGTTACTTTATTGCCACTTAGATTATTGTTTGGCAAAACCAAGGACTGTGGTAACTTGAATAAAAGGGGAACGTTTGCTACTGCAAAACGCTGTATAATGCTGTATTGGGTGGACACAGAACCGCCCTCTTATTGGCCCTAGAGAAGTATAAGCGTACAACTTTGGAGAATAGGGATGCTCACCTATTCTTCAAACGGAAGAAATTGCTCCTGTCTATTTGGGAAGCCTTGCCTACAAGATTGATAAGTAGAAGTCTTATTGGGTTGGCCACGTAGCCCTGTCAACTATAAAGGGTTCTATTAATACTATATAGTCACCTCCCTAAGGTATGTTAGGGAGGTTATGTTTTTTGGGAGGGGGGGAGGAGAGTAAGATGCTTTAGGGAGCTGAAGAAGTGGGGGTGGGTGAGTTATAGTAGGAATAACCACACTGATGACTTGTTCCCTAGCAAGATCCCTAATGAGATTTACTGAACATGAGGGGGGTTGGGCAGGGACTGTTTAGGTTTTTTTTTTTTTTTACAATATTGAGCAGCTCAAGTGTTACTTGTTGGAAGGTATCTATTTTCTACCTGTGTGATCTGGTCTTTTAATTTTTCTGATTGTGTCAATTCCTCTGTCTTCTCTTAGCTCTTTTTCTCTCTCATACCTAATACTCAACAAGTCTTCTCAATACAAAACTGAGTCCTATTGCTAACATGGAATAAATTCTGGAATATTATAAAGATAAATATAACAAGATTAAAACTAAACCAAAGAACTTTGGTTTTGTTGGTGTTAACTTTAAGATGATGAAAAGAAGACCAGTCATTGACTTTTTTTTTTTTTAATACAATTGTTAATACTAACAAAAGAGGTCTCTCGATTTTGCTTGACAGGGACAGCATAAGAAAATAAGAACTCTCCTAATTCTAGCGTAAGTCCCACTGAAAAAAAAATTATATAAATAATTCTACAGTAATGGAGAAATGTGTGATCCCTGCGGAACTCCACAAGTAGATTTCCAAAGCGGAGAGAATACTTCCTATCCCCCTGTTCCTTTCTGCATCTCTTTCCATCCCTTCTCACATCTCCTTCTGCCTCCCCTTCCATTGTCTTCTCCTTCCTTCCATCTCCCCTCTCTCTCCTCTTCTATTCAGCATCTCTCATTTTCCCCTTCCATTCATCTCCCCTCTCTCCCCCCCTCCCTCCCCTTCTACCCAGGATCTCTTCTTGCACATTTTTCTTCCATCCAACAATTCTCCTCTCTCTCCTGTCTGCCATCCAGCTGCTCTCTTCCATCTAGCATCTCCCCTTCTCCCTCTCACCCCCTGCATCCATTCTCTCGCCCCTCCCCTCAACACCTCTACTATCTTCAATTCACCTGTATCCCTGCCCCCTGCCAGGACCAGAAGCGGCAATAAAAACAAGACAGTTGCAAGCCCCTGCCTCTAAGTGGCCTAGTGGTTAGGGTGGTGGACTTTGGTCCTGGGGAACAGAGGAACTGAGTTTGATTCCAACCTCCGGCACAGGCAGCTCCTTGTGACTCTGGGCAAGTCACTTAACCCTCTATTGCCCCATGTAAGCCGCACTGAGCCTGCCATGAGTGGGAAAGCGCAGGGTACAAATGTAACAACAATAAAATGCCTGCTATACTGGTCATACCCCCTCAGAAACAGGAAGCTGACCTCAGCGGGGGAGGGACCACAGAGCTAGTAGTCACACTCATACAGACTGTGGCCCCACAGTTTTTTTTTTGTTCTTTTGCCCAGTGGCATAGATAGGACTGAGCGGGCTCCAGGAAGAAAAATCAAGATGGGCCCCCTATAACACCATCTCTCCCAAAGCAGAGGAGATCCGGAGGAGGGGGGGGAGAGAACCCCTTCAGAGTTCCAGTAAAAAAAAAATCCTGCAAAAAGCAAACACATTCCAGACCTACACTATATAGAAAACCTGTTATAGTAATAGAAATAGAGACCAACATGCAAGATTAAAGAAATATTTCTAGTATCTCTTCATCACCCCCACCCCCCTCCACCGGTATGCAAATATACGGCGAGTCAGCAGCACAGGCAGCATTGGATACAGGCTGCCTCTGGGCTGGCTCCACCACAGCCTTTTCTGTGCCGCATCCCACCCACTGAAGTTGATCAGAGAGAGGTGGGACTAGCCCAGAGGCAGCCTGTATTCAGCACTGCACGTTTGCATACCGGAGAGGGGGGCTGGAGAGGTGCTGGACCCGCACAGATGTGTGTTTGTGTGTGGGTGGGGGGGGGGGGGTGATGGGAGAGATGCCAGACTTGCACGGTAGGGGGATGGGGTTTTTTCTTACCCCTGCAGTAGGAGCAGCTCGTTTTGTGGGGGCAATACCCCCTCACTTCCCCTCAAACTATGCCCAAGGTAGACCTGGGAAAAGCAACTGTTTATCCCGGTGATCATCAGTAGCATGGAATGTTTTGGGGGAATCTGCCAGGTACTTACTTGTAACCTCGATTAGCCACTGTTGGAAACAGGATACTGAGGAGAAAGACTTTTGGTCTGACCCAATATTTCAATTCTTATGTTAAGTAGTCATCTCTTCTATCAGTTTTGATGTATTAAGTAGGAAATCTGGCTTGTTTGTTTTCTTGGGAAGTGAGGAAGCAGACTGGCAGGAGAAGAATGATAAAAAAAGGTAGACTAGGAAGCAGGAAGTGTTCCCAGCAATTCTGACAACAACTAGCCGCCTTTATCACATAACTCCTGCTGCCTGTGACCTCCAGATCATCAGCAACCAGGGCTATTGTGAAGAGTGTGCAAGAAGGGTGACTGCCTGGAGCGCCAAGCCATCTTTTTGAGTTAGTCCAAGTCTGTAAGCATGCACATATTTTTGTTTTTGAAATTTCACTAGTAGCTGCACAGGGAAACAGGTCTGCACTTACTATTTACTCATGCACTCAGTTTTATAGTTAAGGCACTAATTTTATAACTGAGGTTCCTGTCTGCATTCCTTCTGGAGCTAGTTTGAAAGTGTGTTATGAAAGAGTCACAGCCAGGTCCCTAGGAGACATACTCCGGGTCTCTACAAGCAATCACGCTGGTCCGAGTTTTGCCTCTCTTCCCTTTTCATATTCCGGGGCTTCCAAGTTACTTAGGCCGAACACTTTTATGGTCCATCCTGATTCAGGGTTTACCTCCTAAACTGGTGTGGTATTTGTAGTCCCTCATTCTCTCTCCTGAATCAGTGCAGTGAGTCCCATCATACACCAGGATGGGGCTATCAGAAATCCAGGACTGGCCTCCAATCTCCCTCCTAGAACTGCACAGCCTGGCAACTCCGCTATTTTAACAATCACCAAGTAGGAAAAGAAGACAGGTTTGCTAGAGGATGAAAGGAGCTGCTCTCCCCTCCTCTGGTGAAAAAGTGGCCAGTTCTCTCTCTCTCTGGTTTCCTTTTCTCTGATCGAAACACCATGGAAACCAGCAGCTCATGGGACAAGCTGGGACTAAAAGGGAAGAAAAAAGATAAGAAAAGATTCTCCGATGACACTACTAAAAATGAACGTATAATTAAGGTCATCACAGAAGCAACAGCAAGCAGCAATTTTAGCAGGAGATGGATGCTCCCCTTTCACCCTATAAATGTCAGCGGTGGTGCAAATTGGTACATGCACAGTTCTAACTGTGATCAGTATAGATTTCAGGGATCACAGGGGTCAGCCGTGGGAGTGCAGGGAGGGGGTAATCTGTGATGAATTCAGTTCCCTCAAACCTCTTGCACGGCTTTCAAACAGGGCTCGTCTCTAACACCGTAGGAGGAGTCCAAATGAAAGAGTCGTCTTTTAAATGGCATCTACCCTTAAGTTGCTTTTTTTTTTTTTTTTAATTTTCAAGAAATGTGAAGCTGAACAGATCTACAGAAGTATGCACACACCCTGCAGGAGCTCCAAGCAATCCCAACAAGTCCCGGCACGCAGATAAGCATAGCAGGCTGACTACCAAGCAGGTGGAAAGAAGGGGTAACAGCAAATGGTGGCACAGAGTCACGATCAGGCTGCACAGTTACAAGCAACAGGAAAACTATTCACCTTGAATTGTGCTTTTTGGTTGTAAGTGTGAAGATGATACTTTAGGCCATCACTGGTGTAATATCACGTTTGCGATACATTCAGTAGTTCATAGCAAATTATTTCCAGGCTCCTTCCTAAGGAATGCATGAAGAGGGCAGACAAGCTTAAAGCTGTAGTATAAAGTAAGGTTTAAGAATCACCTGAATCTGGGCCAGCTATACTGGAAAATACATGCAGTAACTTATCCTTGATTCTGTAATTCTAATTTTCAGTTTCAGAGAAGGCAGTGGCTCTCAAACTGCTGGTGAAACGGATGATTTAGGGTCTCTTTCATGCACTCCCTGCTTTTCTCAAAAATAGCTGCTAAGGCAAGTCTCACCTTTAGTTGGTCTAATCTCACGCTCACACCTCTGTGGGTTAGCATTTTCAGGTCCTGGACACTGCATCAATGACCTTATGGTCAGAAAACTAAGAGGTCACTTTAAAACAATCCAGGAACGCAAAATCTTTGAACTTAAAATGATGGAATATTTTGATACCCACTTGACAGATCTTAACAGTGATCTAAGTTTCCTATTACTGGTACATTATAAATCATAAAATTATACTGCTTTAGTAAGTTAACATGTTAAAATTATGTACTTACTCTTATATGATATACTATACTGTTATTTCAAGAAAAAATAAAAAACTTTTGAACTAAAAAAAAAATTATACTGCTGTGTCACATTCTGATTAGTTATCTCTTTCTTCTAGTTTCTCACCCCCCCCCCCCCCCCCCCCCACACTGTATCCACCCCACCTCTTCCTTGAGTGCCACTGGACTGCTTTTAACGTCTCGTACATAAATTCTATATTGCTGTCCTTTCCTTAAATCCAACCTGAAGGTTCTCCCTTCAAAAACTTGTCTAAAAAATGTATTTAAATTAGTACAATACAAAAAAGAATCACCTTATTTGCCTTTGTTTTATTTCTACTACCTCACGCTCTTTGAGCCCTGTATCTCCCTCGTTGGCACTTCGGAATCACTGCACTGATCCCGATTACTCCTTTTATGAGATGGAAGCATAAGAGGAGAAAAGCCAAGCAGCCTAACTGATAGGAAGAAATCTGAGAACACCTTCCTTGTCATATAAAGGCCTTTTCCTATGCAGTGGCATAGCTACATGGGGCCATGGAGGCCTGGGCCCCCGATTTTGCTGGCAAGGGTCCTCAACCCCCATTAGCTGAAGCCTTGCCTAGCACCAGTGCTGCCTGCCCTATCTTCCCCTTACATCCAGCATGCGCCTTTTAATGTAACTGAGCATGCAGGGCGTGAGGGGAAGAGACAGCAGGGCAGGCAACGCGGCAGTGCCACAGACCGGCACTGGACAAGGCTTCAGCTGGTGGGGGTTGGGGACCCCCGCCAGCCAAGGTACTTACTGCAGCAGTGGGGGCGGCGGCGGTGCAGACCAAAATGTGCCCCCCCTCCACCTCGGGCTCTGGCCCCCTCCCACCACGAGGTCTGGCTACACCCCTGATCCTATGTACTCTGAAACCTAAGAATGAACTGCTAGCTATGAGAGAGGAAGGCACTTCCAGTCCAGAAAATGTATGCAATTGCTTATGTAACAAACATTTCAGATAACAAGGCTGAGAAGGGACCCCAGAGGCCAGCACACAAAATATCATTGACCTCTGTGACTAATAAATACTAAATAAACTCCTCCAAACCTCCATTCCCAATGAACACAGGCAAGGTATCTACTAATTGCAGGCTCTAACAGAAAAAAAATAATAATGAAACAGACAAGCACAGTAAAATCACAGGTGGAAATGCAGTAGAGACCATTCTGATATATTATTAAAGTCACATTTATTGGGCTCTCCAAAATGTATTAATCCATACAAAAGGGATAGGAAAACAATGAGGCAAAGTCCACAAAAACAAAGTGAAATAATTGCAAAGTACCAAAGTTTCACAGGATTTATAATCCTGGGTCTCCTCTGCACAGTCCATCTCTATTCTCATACATCTTTCAAAACTCTTTACAGACCAGAGTTACCCTCCCCCCTTACTCCCCAGTAATTTGCCTTTTGTCTCCTTCAATGTGATCAGCACCCCTCTCCTATCAGCCCCCCACAATTATACTCTAAACTTCTGGGTATAGATTAAGCCCTGTATTTACATCTTTCACTTTGTGGCAGGCAAGCAGATCTTCTGTGCTCCAACACCACTTTTTCCCCTGAGGAGTGTTGTATAGTAACTAAGTAAAAGTAACTAGTTACTGTTCTTAAGTAAATGTTTTATCACTTTTACTTGTAAAGTAGTACAGGAAACATCTGTTACTTTTACTTAAGTACAGTGGCATTCCTAGGGGGGCTGACACCCGGGGCGGATCGCCGATGCGCCCCGTCCCCCCGGGTGCAGCGCCCCCCGGAACAGCGTGACGCCTCCCCCCCCCCCCCCGGCAAAAGAACCCCCCCCCCTTGGTACGCCACTGCTTAAGTAATAATTTCACCAATTTTTTACTAGTTTTACTCAGTTACATCTGATGCTTGCAGTTAAAAGTAAAAAGTAAAAATAGAAGTGAGACGTAATTGATGATTCCTCAGTAAACCAAATAAAGCAAAAAAAAAAAAAAAAAAAAAGACAGGATTTTGCTAATGCTAATCTCACCGTACAAACAGTGGATCACCACATCTTAAATTTTGATGTTTAGGAAATGCAGCCTGTAAGAAAAGTGGTGTTGCTCAATCTCTAGCCAAATAAAACAGTGATGAGTTGGGTCACTTTGAAGCTGAAGGTGGTAACAATTTTTGGTGAACAGACATAGTACAAAAAGACTACTGGTCATCCCACATCGGGGTGACTGTCTATTGGATTGATAGAATCTTTAGAGAGGAAGTCTCCTCGTCTGGCCTCAAGAAGATTGAAGGGTATGCACGCAGTTGACATTCTTGTATCATTTTTTAAAGACATTCATATGGAGTTTGCCATCAGATGAAAAATCTTGTTAGAATAATGATTCCAACTTTGTGAAATCCTTCTCTGTAATTGGACATCATAACGATAATGAAGATGCAAGTGAAGAATTGGATAACATTACTTGTTCTGCCCCCATTTGCACGGAGACAGGCTGTTTACGCATATTCTAGGAAAAAAGGCCCATTTCTGAAACGAATGAAACGGGCGCTAGCAAGGTGTTGCTGTGTTTTATGGGACTCTTTCTATTGGCTTGCCTTGTTCTCTCTCCATGCTGGGCTAGTTGCCCCCGCCTTCTCTCTCCATCAGGTCTGTAACAATTAGTCTGGAGCATATCTCCTCTGTGAGCTGAAACAGCCTATGTTGTATTCTGTTGTATGATCACTTCAAGCTTCTGTGACTATCAAGATTTCACCAGTGTAAAACTATAAACAGCATCACTGCTCAGCGTGTTTGAATTCCTCCTAGCTTCTTTTGTTTGAGAGAGAGCTGGTTGAGAACAGTCTCCCAGTTTGCAAAGCAAAAACTCTTGTCCAGCACATTCTGAACTAAGTTATTTTTCCTTGTTTAATTACTGCATTAAAGGAGATTTTGGTTCAAGAGTTCCGAGTCTTTTCATAATGATGTTCTATACTCTGATTTAAACTCAATGTTAAGCCTAATGTAAGTAATACTTTGCAAGGACACCACTTCTAATACAGATGATATAGTGTTGATAAAGCATTCTTTGTTATAAGGAAGTCAAGTGAAGTCAGAAGACATCAGTAGTATTGCAGCCTGGTCTGATTTGAAGGAACTTTTTATCAGACTGAACCAGGGGCGGCCCAAGGCAATCTGCCACCTGAGGCAGGGATGAGATGCCCTCACCAACATCTTTCCACAGCAGGACAGGCTAACTTTGGCCAGTCCTTGGATCTTCCCTCTGTCACATCCTGCCTCCTCTGATGCAATTTCATGTGGGCTGGATGTGACACAGGGAGGACCCAGGTGCTGGCCAAAGGCAGCTTGTCCTACTGCTGCTGGCAATCAATGCAAACTTTACAGGACTATGGGAGAGTAAGAGATGTATTAAGTTAGTCCAATAAAAAAGGTATCTTATTTTCTTTTCTATGTTTTGATTTATTTCTATTTATTACCTTTACAAGTGGACTAACATGGCTACCACACCACTTTGCTTAAATGTACTGCAATTTCTATTTGGAACAGAAATTTACACATTTATTGGAAACAGTTTAGAAATAGAAAAAACTGAAAGGAACTGGGAGCCATGGCCTGATGAGGAATCCACACCCCACAGATCTGTGGTGATGGCAGCCCTCCCCCCCCAAAAAAACCCCAACCCTTCCTACTGCAGACAAGCTTAGTAAAGCAGGGACCAGTCCAGGGTCTGATGATAGTGGTGATGGCTGCCGATTCAAAGGGTGCACTATGCCTATCCCAGGCCTGGCCTCTTCCTGGTGGGGCTTGGGAGAAGAACATGTACTGATGGCCAAGCACAGCTTTACAGACCCATACTGCTGCCATTATTGCCACCATCAGACCTTGGACTGGCTCCTACTTTAATAAACACATAGGAGCAGGGTTACCATATTTGCAGTGACGAAAAAAAGAAAATATAATTCAGCCCCATCCCATCACACCCCTGCATCCCTCCCTGTCCCCCCATGTCTCCGCCCCAATCTTTTTTCCAGCCTCCCCTCCACCCACTTTTTCTTCTTCTTTTCTTTTTTTTTTTTTTTAAAGCTCCCTCCTTCCACCCATATGATTCCATTCACATCCCCTCCCCTCCTATACCTATTTATCATTGTGCCCTGGTGGTCTAGAGGCCTTTTTGGGGCAGGAAAGAGCCCCCCTCTTTCCTGCCTGGCGCTGCTACAGAGCTCTCGCTCCCGGCACTGCTTCACAATGGCTGCCGAGAGTTCAAGTGATGACCTCTCAAAACTTCTGCAATCCAGCATCTCCCTAGACCTCTCAAGCCCCCCCCCCCCCCCCCCCCAGGTGTACCTTTTAAAAGTTTTTCTTAGGCTGCTTAGAGCGGTTGCTGTTAGCGAGCAAAGATGCATACATGCTGCTCACTCACACCCTCCCCACAGCCTTCAATCTAATGCAACTTCCCATTTCTGCATAGGCGGGAACTGTCAGAGCGAGAGGACACAAGCAGTGTGTATGCATTGCTACTTGGTGCCGGACGCTGCTCCAACCATTAAAAAAAAAAGGTACAGCTGCGGTGGAAGGCTTGAGAGGCCAAGGGAGCCCGTTTGCTGGTTGAGGAGGGAATAGGAAGCACAGATGCAGGAACCTTGAATGGAGGAAGAAGGAAGGATGCGTACCGAGGGGGGGGGGGGGGGGGGGGGAGAAGAAAGGGACAGAGGGAGATGCTAACTAGGAGAGGAAGAGAAGCTGCACTGTTGGTGGGGGGGAAGAGGAGACGGAGTTGCTAAGCTACAAATGTGTGTATTTTTGGCTGGTTCAAACTTAACTGGCCAAGCCAATATTCAGCATTTGCCAAATAAGTTTGAACTATCCAAAGATATTCCCGGTATTGACATGGCCAAATATGGCTGCCAAACTCATGCTGAAAATCGGCAGATAGCCAGTTATATCACGTGAAATAACTGACTAGCCACTAACTGCAAGTTGTCAGCGGGTAATGGCCGGCCGTGTCCTGCTGAAAAATTCATAGATAACCGGTTATGGGGCATTTAACCAGCCAGATGCCGATCCTGGATGGTTAAATGCTTTTGAATACCGCAGAGTCAATTTATATGGAAACAGAATACTTAAAAATGTAAAAGGGAAGTACAGGAGGATTCCTACACCATCCTACACCATCACCATCTGGTGATGCAGTCTGACAATTTCATCTCCTGGAGACTGCCTAGTGTAAATCTTAGGAACACTGAGGAGCTGCTTTACCTCAGCCCAGCGGTAAACATCCTTCAGAAGAGGTGCTGTGCATGTCACCAGGGCTGTGGAGTCAGCACACCAAACCTTCGACTCCAGCTCAGACTACTCTATTTTTCTGCTGTCCAGTTCTGACTCCTACCGATATTTTGGCTTTACATTTTTTTTATTCTGGATCTAAAGTACTGTTTTTAGAAATAAATTGACCATATTTTTATTTATTTTGAAGTTGGATTCCGAGTCAGTATATTTTTATCAACTCAGATTCCACACAAAATTACTCCCAACAGACTCCACAGCACTGCATCTTACTGCACCAGTGCATTTCTGCAGCCAGCGAGAAGCACCTGTCCTCTCACTGATAGGATTACATCAGAACTGGATGAATCCTAGTAAGGATTTACTAACAGCATCCTCAGGATTCTCCTACACAGTTAGACAGTTAGTTCTCCACCTGTGTACAAGTTAAAGATAAATTTTAGTTTTCCAGATAACCCTTTGTCGTCTGTTTTGGTGTTTAAATAAAGTGCAAATGGAATACACGTAAGTGGGGAAAAGCCTGCACAGCAGAGCTCATGGAATTCTTTCCAACCCCACTGTATATGTACATGAGATTAGGTCTGTCTGTGTGAGTGTGTGTGTGGGGGGGGCGAAATTTAAGAGGCTGGGGCAGTGGAGAGGTAGTTAAAAAGGTACAGTTTCACTTTGTGCTGCAGAAAGTTTCTCCCCCAATCCAATTTGGGCCATTTTCAAAAATTCAGGGGCCCTTTTACTAAGTGGGGCTCTGCTCTAGTGGTGGGTGCCATTTTTGCTACAGGGTAGTAAACGTCTGAACACTGCCATGGCCATGCGGTAAGATTGCTCTTACCGCATGGCCATGCGAGGGGGAGCAGTTACCGCCACCTACTGAGGTAGCAGTAAAGGCTCCCGCACTAACCCGGTAGTAACCGGTAGCGTGCAGTGCCACACTAGAATATAGTCCCCTATTGTCCCTGGCATGGAAAATGGTGTGCGCTAGGGCTGGAACTCCTGCCGGTGCCCACGTTGGGCCGGTGGTACTTCCATATTGGCGTGCTGCAAGCCTGTATTGGGCTTACAGCCACTTTGTAAAAGGGCCTCTTAATGTGGCCGAAATTCAACTGGTGGCAGTCAGCAATTTGTTTTTTAATATCCGCCACCGGTTGTATTCCCGGATAGTCAATGCCAGGCCATGTCTGGGCACTGAATATCCAGTTTGAAGTTGGCTACTAAAGATTATGCGGTTAAGTGCAATATTCAGCCCTCGACTGTAATCAGCTGAACCACTTAAAGATAAGACTGCTATTTATGTGGCTCAATTTAAACACTTTATGCAGTCAAGGGTCGCATATTGGCTCTTAAGCACACAAGTGCCAACTCTGCCCCCAGAACGCTCACAAGTTAACCAGCTTCGGCGCTAACTGCAAATGTCAGTGCTGCCCACTTTAATCATTTTGATTATCAGCTAAAATGTGTCTTCTCACCAATTTTTCGCCACACCAAAATTTCATGCCATTCCATTTAATTTTCATAGGGTTATTTTTCACCCAGGCAGACATTTCTCAACCCCTTTGGTACAATTCTTAAGAAATTCTATTGGGTGGTAATAAAAGTGTTCTGTAACCTCATCTCCTTCAAAATGTCATGTTTTTCCACTATGCATATAATGAAAGATGTTTGTAAGCTACACAAAATTGTTAAAGGATATTTATTGCGAATCCTTCACTACATCCGTCCTTTTTACACACATACACAGACGTCACAGGCATCACAACAGGGAGAAAGGGAGACACAGGATGTAGCTACCACCACCCTGCTCCTAATGTCAAAGGAAGAGTAAAGAATGAAAGGTACTCCTTGCCTCCACAGGCACCTGCCTCCTCCTTCACAAACTAGAATGAGACAGTAGCTGCCCACAAACACCAGCATCTTTGCGTTCATTATTACATGCTGGACATGTGTCTAACCAAGGAGATGGATGAAAGACTGCAGGCAGGGCTAAGGATAGTATAAAAGCATGGGGAAGGGTGAAGCTGGCAAGTGTAAGACTGGGAGCTGGGGAGCGTAAGTAGGAAACAGGGAGATGAGGATAGAAATGAGGAAGGGAGAAACAGAGGAAACGAAGGGCGTGAAGGGGAAAGATGGCATGAAGATCTGGAGGGGCTAGTGAGGAAAAGAAAGGAGTGAGAGAGGGTGGGAACTGGGGAACTCTGGAGGGACAAGCAAAAAGGAGAAATGGGAGGCAGGGTACAGGTTGAATGCCAAGGAAAGGGGCGAGAGGCAGAGAAAAGCAGTTGAGGGCAGGAGGATGCTCAGTTTATCTAAAGAACAGTTGACCCACTCAGAGCTTTCGAGAATGGAAGGGTCGGAAGGCATAGGCGCCCCGTATAAGAGGCTTGGGGAGGCTAAGCCTCCCCAGCCCGTGACCTTCTCCGCCCATGGGCGTTGACCACCCCCCCCCCCCCCCAAACGTAGCCACGGGAGCCGGAACACCCACTTTCCCTCCAGGCCAGAGGTCCGCTCACCCAACACAGACCCAGACCTGCCAAGTCCTCTTCAGCGCAATAAAAAATGTAAAGAACAGCGGGGCAGCCTTCAAGCATGGGCTGTCTACGCTGCTCCTCTCTCTGCCCCTGGAGGAGCAGGAAGTTGACGTTGACTTCCTGCTCTGCTCCGGGACAGAGAGGAGCGGTTGCAGTGCCGATAGCCCATGCTTGAATGAAAGTTGCTATGGTACAGCCCCACGCTTGTTCCAGCAGCCAGATGTTGCTCCTGGGGGCTCCAATGTGGTTGCAGCTGTGTGGTGTCGGTCCTCCCAGCTGATTCCTGCGCTTTGGGGGCGTGCAACGCGTTACTTTTTTTTGTGTGTTGGGACTCGGGGCGCTGCTGGCGGCACGCCAACATCGTATTACAGCTTGCTTCGGGACTTTCGGCCTGACGGCATGATGTGCCCCGCCTCCTTTGACCAGCCCTCGCGGAAGCAGGAAGTTTGGTCAGAGGAGGCGGGCACATCATGCAGTGAGGCCGAAGCCCCGAAGCAAGCTGTAATACGATGTTGGCGTGAGTAGGAACTGAAATTTGACTTTTTTTGTTACAATTTGTACTGGAGGTGGGCTGGAGGGAGAGGAGTTGCCTTTACAAAGTATTCCTCCTTCTCCCAATCCCTTCTTTTAATACCAAATGAAAAACCAGCATTACAAATGCCCTGTCTGTAGTTTTGGCTTTGCATTTTTAGCCAGCTGATAAATCACAATCTGCTCTTCTGACGACGACCAGCAACAGATAGTTCTCTTGCAGATATAAGGTGTTTTTGTTTTCTTTTACCTATTCTGTTATCTTGATAATTAAATCTAAGAATACACACATACGCCTTTCACTTTCGATCTCTGGATTTCAAGCAGATGAACCAGTGGAAGTCAATGCACTTTATTTGTTAAAATCCAGTTTATGTTGGGATATGTGACAGTCTATTCGAATCTGTACAATCAACCTCTCCCTAAATTGACCCCCCTCCACATACCTTCAATTCTTTAACAGAGCACCAGCAGTGCAGTGGTACACCAAGGCTGCCTGAGGTCTGCTCCGGAGAGCGCCCTCTAACTCACTTCAACTTCCTGTTGAGGCATGGGAGGGACATGTTGGAGGACACGCTCTTGAGCAGACCTCAGGTGGCCTTGGTGTACCGCTGCACTGCTGGTGCTCTATGGAAGACGGTCTGCATTTTCCATATGGGTGGTATATTGGTGTATTAGGTTCTGCCCAGTGTAATATTTATGGTACAGTAAGGTTCTGAGTGTGTTTTTGCACAAAGTTGTGCATAGTGTTTTGCAGTTGACTGATTGTGGTTAGTATATGCTTTGAGCAACCACTTTATTCTTTGACATATGATACATATCTAATATCTAAATTTAGTAAAAGGTATTGTGACTTATTTTTATTTATTTTTCTGTGTGTTATCAGACAATTATGGATTTAAGCTCAACCCCTGGCTCCACCCCTGACCCCGCCCCCTTTAGCCTCCCCAAACAGTTGGGCCACCGACCGCCTATGTCGGAAGGCAACTGCATTGATAGCTTCAGCCTTAAGCTAGCACTGTTGGATACACTGAATAGACGAGTTTCAAAGCCATATGCAGCTAAATAGCGATTTATGCACATAAAATGGGCAGTTCCAACAGGGCACCTGGTAGGAGCCTATTCCATTGAGGAACACTGGCATCTACATTCCTGTACAGCATACTAGCATAACCAGGTATGTGTATGTATATATATATATATATATATATATATATATATATATATATATATATATATATATATATATATATATATATAAACACATCATTATGCAAGTTTGAGTCCTACCCAAGCTCAGTCCATGTGTACATCCCCTTGTAAACACACTAAATAAAGCAGATATTTGCATAACAGCACTTACGCCCATAGGTATAGACATAAGAACGTACTGTAGGGTGTGCTCTACTCTTGGACTTTTCAGGCAAAATTTAAATTTCTACTGAATATGTTTTTTTTTTCCTAGACAATTGTAAACTTTGCCCTTTTCAGACAGCTCCTGTAGGACCCACAATTCATAATATATCTCTAAGAGATTCAGGTTCTCTTGAAGATCTTCTGAAGCAGGGAGTAAGATGGCCAGATTAATCTCAGAATTATTTAGTTCCTCCTTCCAGTAGTGTGGGAAGACCGTGAAGAATGTAGACGTTAAAGAGAGGTAGGACCAGGCTTGGGGGGGGGGGGGGGGGTAAGTGGGGTCTCATGCCACAGGGAGCCTCAAGCCTGCCTGAAGCTAAAAAGGAAGTTATGGGCCCCCTCCAAAATTTCTGGTCCTGGGCCCCAGCATATCTGACAGTGCCCTAGTTGTCCTGAGGCCACAGCCCCATCTTACTTTATTGCTTCTACCTATATGGTGTTTATTTCTGGGGCATAGACACAGGTGGATAAGGGTGGGCCATAGCCCCTCCACTCTGGAGTCAGGTCCATTTAATCAGCAGCCAGAGGGGCAGCAAATGAGGGGAGAACTGGAAGTAATGTGAACACCAGCACTGCCTAGTGTCTACCCTGGGTAACCTCAGGCCCATTCCCATCAGTCCTGGCTAAGCAATTGGTTTGTCTTCACCCAACGTGAAACTTTTTACAGACTGACAGGAGTTGGAAAAGCTTAAGTAACCAGGCCATCTTCTGCCCAGTTCACCCTTTCAGAAAATTTCCCCGAGATTCCATTAAAGATGTTTAAAGTATTGATCCTCACAGCAGTCTGATGTTATTCTCTGGGGTATCAGGCAGCTCTTAAATAGAAATCTGTAACAGTAGCTAAAATGGAAAGCCCATTTCCCTTACCTGGCAGGTTGTGGAAACAGACAAAAATCTTGCCTTAGAGAGGAACAAGAGAAAAAAAAACCCTTCACAGATCTTTTGGTTATCCCAATTAGGAACAGAAAGAGAAAAACAACCCCCCCCCCCCCCACACACACACACACACACATATACACAAACTGCGGGCGTCCCAGGAAGATGGAGTTTGAGATTTGGAGGTGTGTCAGGAGATTAGCAAGGGATGGATTCTTGCTCATAGCTCTGTACCATGGTGTACAGTACAATTACTTTCTCTTTTGGGTTCAGAAGTATAAGCTTGTTAATAGGAAAAGAAACCAAAGGGAGCTGATCTTTGTGGAGAAGTGCAATCGATCTGTGGCTACCAGCCACTAGCACTCCATGGGTTTGCTGGAGATCCTGTGAGAGGGTGGAATCTGCTATGTAATGTTTCATGGGAAAAAATTCCCTAACTGGAAGGGATTTTATGGGAGGGATAAAACAATAAACTGTCACCTCTTTTTTTTGTTCTATAAACCTTTTATGGATATGTTGTGTTTTGGCATTTCTGTACTGTTGCATTTGGTCAGCAACTCAAAAAATGCTTTAAAAAACAATTTCCCCACTGGACCTTTAAAATACTCACAAACAAGCAGTGATGGTGTAAAAAATAAATATACATGCCAACAATATTTATTCACAAATTCTCTATGTGCTCAACTTCTCAGCATTTCTCTACCTTATATTATACAGGTCAACAGGACCAGAGAATCATAATAGGATCCATCAGATCAGCGTATCCGCCTCCACTTTGGCTAAATAAAGGAGCCAAGCATACTTTTTAGGGGCGGTACTACAATCCTCATCAATCCAAGTTTTAAATCTTTCACTATTAATCCTTATTTTGTTATCCAGACAATTTTTTATAATATTTTTTATATTTTCACAGACATCCTTAGCCTAAATTTTCTTTATATTATGCATATGAAAAAGATTAGCATAATAGTCAAATTAGTACTTAGCTTTTGAGCTACAGTCGAGGATACATGGTGGAGACCACGTCCGAAAAATATTTTTTTTAATTTCTGGCTCGCGTCAGATACATGCGTCAAGTGGCATTTGACGTGTGAAGGTCATTACCGCCTGGTTACTACTACTACTTAACATTTCTAGAGTGCTACTAGGGTTACGCAGCGCTCTACAAAATAAACAAAGAAGGACGGTCCCTGCTCAAAGGAGCTTACAATCTAAAGAACGAAATGTCAAGTTGGGGCAGTCTACATTTCCTGGGTAGAGGTGTAGAGGTTAGGTGCCGAAGGTGACATTGAAGAGGTGGGCTTTAAGCAGAGATTTGAAGATTGGCAGAGAGGGGGCCTGGCGTATGGGCTCGGGGAGTTTGTTCCACGCGTGGGGTGAGGCGAGGCAGAAAGGGCGGAGCCTGGAGTTGGCAGTGGTTGAGAAGGATACTGAAAGGAGGGATTTGTCTTGAGAGCGGAGGTTACGGGTAGGAACGTAAGGGGAGATGAGGGTTGAGAGGTAATGAGGGGCTGCAGATCGAGTACATTTGTAGGTTAGTAGCAGAAGCTTGAATTGAATGCGGTACCTGATCGGAAGCCAATGAAGTGACTTGAGGAGAGGGGTGATATGAGTATCGGTTCAGGCGGAAGATAAGACGTGCAGCAGAGTTCTGAACGGACTGAAGGGGGGATAGGTGGCTAATTGGGAGACCAGTGAGGAGTAGGTTGCAGTAGTCAAGGCGAGAGGTAACGAGAGTGGATGAGAGTTCGGGTGGTGTGCTCAGAGAGGAAAGGGCGGATTTTGCTAATGTTATAGAGGAAGAATCGACAGGTCTTGGCTATCTGCTGGATATGCGCAGAGAAGGAGAGGGAGGAGTCAAAGATGACACCGAGGTTGCGGGCAGATGAGACGGGGACGATGAGGGTGTTATCAACCGAAATAGAGAGTGGAGGTAGAGGAGAAGTGGGTTTGGGTGGGAAGACAAGAAGTTTGGTCTTACTACTAAGTCAATGGCTGGCAGTAAGGTCTCAGACCCAAAATGGACACGCAGCAATTTTCATTTTGCTGCACATCCATTTTCGGCAAAAATCTTTTAAAAACCACGTTTTTTGTAGGTGCACTGAAAAATAATTCTGCGCACGCCCAAAACATGCTTCTACACTACCACAGACCATTTTTCAGCATACCTTAGTAAAAGGACCCCTAAAGCAACAAGCTAAGAACCCAGGACACCAGAGTTCAAATCCCACTGCAGTTCCTTGTGATCGACTCTTATCTCAGGTACAAAGTTACCTCCCTGTTTACTAAGCCACACTAGCCATGGGGGGGGGGGGGGGGGGTTAGATTTTGAGCCGACTAGTGAAGTGCTTTTGAACTCAGTCCTTGAGGCACACCTAGCCCCATCAGGTTTTCATGATATCCACAGTGAATATGCATGCGATAGATTTACATACCATGGAGGCAGTGCATACAAATCTCATGCATAATCACTGTGAGAAAGATGTGAGGAATAATAAATGAATCTGTCCACCTGTGTTTATGCGATGTTTACCTTTAGTTCTTTCATCTCCTGTTTTCTGTAGGTAAGATAAATCCCCATTTATCATTGAAGATTCTTGTTTAGGCCGGTAATTGACAGTCCATAAAAATGCAATGTAGATTTACATCCACATGAGCAAACTTTGTATTCCACTGACCTGTTATATGACTGTGTCTGAATTAAACAGGTTTTGTTTATGTCTCTGGAACAGACCTTACTGGCAAAACACAGCTGTGGACAATTTTTATGATTTTCTGTTTTCGTGCCTTTTTCCATTATTCCATAAACCTGTATAACTATTGCTGGCATGGTTCCAGCCTTGTTTTTGTAAAAAGGTTTACGCTTTTGTTCTGCTTGGGTTTACCCCAACCCTGTTTATTTTTGGCCTGTTTTGTGCAGGCGTTTGCCTCTTTGTTTTCAGTCCGTTAGGCTGGTCTATGAGAAACACATATCTTGACAGTAGCAATACTCTCCTGAACATAGGGCAAGGCCCAGCAGGAAATTCCACAGAAGTCAAATTGTTTTTAATCATTTCCATAAGAAATCTAACTCCCTAATCCCTTATGTGGCCTGTCTGTCCGTCTTGGATAAAATGTAAACTCTTGTCAAGCAGAGTTTGTGTACATAGCTGCATACGTCCAGCAGTACCACAGAAGTAAGTAGTAGCAGCAGGTTGGGGCAGTTGGGAGGCATCTAATCCTCAGCACTAAACTCAGCTCTCCCCACATGAGGCCTCCAACAGGTAGTGCTAGTGTGGGGAGGAAGTTAAGTTCAGAGCTCATTAGAAAGCACTTCAAGGTTGTCATATTTAAGCTCACATATCTACTTGAGACAGTCAATAGTGTACAGGTCGCTCTCAAAGTTGGGTGAATCTGACTGTCTTCTTCGACTCGGTGACCAAACAGTTGGATGTGGGAGGGGCGCTTGATGTGGTATACTTGGATTTCAACAAAGCCTTTGACACAGTTCCGCACAGGCGACTGATAAATAAATTGAGTGCCCTCGGTGGGGGACCTAGAGTAACGGATTGGGTAAAAAATTGGTTGAATGGTAGGAGACAGAGGGTGGTGGTAAATGGAGCTTGCTCTGAAGAAAAGGATGTTGTCAGTGGAGTACTGCACGGATTGGTCCTAGGGCTGGCTCTTAACGTCTTTGTGAGCGATATTGCAGAAGGGCTGTCTGGTAAGGTTTCTCTCTTTGCGGATGATACTAAACTCTGCAACAGGGTGGACACCCTGGCGGGTGTTATTGACATGAGGAAGGACCTAGCAAAGCTAGAGGAATGAACCAATATTTGGCAACTAAGGTTTAATTCCAAAAAAATGCAGGGTTATGCACTTGGGTTGCAAAAATCCGAGGGAACGGTACAATATAGGGGGTGTAGTGCTTCAGTGTGCGAAGGAAGAGCGGGACTTGGGGGTGATTGTGTCTGACGACCTTAAAGCTTTCAAACAGGTAGAAAAAGCAACAGCCAAAGCCAGAAGAATGCTTGGATGCATAAAGAGAAGCATGATCAGCAGGAAAAAGGAGGTGATAGTGCTGTTGTATAAGTCTCTGGTAAGGCCTCATTTTGGAGTACTGCATGCAGTTCTGGAGACCGCACCTATGGAAAGATATAAACAGGATAGAGTTGGTCCAGAGGGCGGCTACAAAATTAGTAAGTGATCTTGAATGTAAAAATTATAGGGGCAGGCTTATGAACCTCTACATGTATACGCTGGAAGAGAGGAGAGAGAGAGGAGACATGATAGAAACGTTTAAATATCTCAAGGACATTTACCGTGTTTCCCCGAATATAAGACACTGTCTTATATTAATTTTTGCTCCCAAATGGCGCTAGGTCTTATTTTCAGGGGCTGTCTTATTTCGGGGAAACACGGTTGGCCCGCCCACCCTCCCTCCATCACTTCTGCAACTAACCCCCCACCCGAGATGGCCCCCCACCCGAAGTCGCCGGGCCACCCCTCCGTCGCTCAGAAACTAACCTGAAGCCTCCTTTCACTTGCCTTCCAGTTCGCATCGCAGCAAGCAGCAGGGCAGGCCTCTCCTTCCTTCCGTGCCCCGCCCTCGCCTGACGTTACGTTACGTCAGGCGAGGGCGGGACACGGAAGGAAGGTGTGGCCTGCCCTGCTGCTTGCTGCGATGCGAACTGGAAGGCAAGTGAAAGGTTACTTTCGGAGCGACGGAGGGGTGGCCCGGCGACTTCGGGTGGGGGGGCCATCTCGGGTGGGGGGTTAGTTGCAGAAGTGATGGAGGGAGGGTGGGCGGGCCAACCGTTACTTTCGGAGCAACGGAGGGGGGGCGGCGATCTCGGGTGGGGGGTTAGTTGCAGGAGCGACGGAGGGAGGGTGGGCGGACCAACCGTGTTTCCCCGAAATAAGACATCCCCTGAAAATAAGACTTTGCTAGGCCTTACTTTCAGGGGAGGCCTTATATTTACTAAGGGCACCAAAACCTGGGTAGGTCTTATTTTCGGGGGATGTCCTATTTTCGGGGAAACACGGTATGTACAGGAAGAGAGCCTTTTTCAAATGAAGGAGAGCTCTGGAATGAGGGGGCACATGACAAAGTTAAGAGGGAATAGGCTTAGAAGTAACCTAAGGAAGTATTATTTCACAGAAAGGGTGGTGGAGGCGTGGAATGGCCTCCCGGTGGAGATGGTGGAGTCGAGGACTGTTCCAGAATTTAAGGCATGGGATAAGCATGTGGGATCGCTTAGGAACAGGAAGAATTAGGGGTTACAGAGGATGGGCAGACTGGATGGGTCATATGGCCTTTATCTGCTGTCATGTTTCTATGAAAAGCCAAGATGTGCATGTAAGCTAACTAGTCAACTGGGCATTAACAACCAAATAATTGGAGTTACTTGGCACTAATTTGGATTTACGTATTTGCCTACGTGCTTAAAGTATCTCGTGTGCAACCCAAAAGGGGATGTGGCCATGGGAGGGGCATGGGCAGGTCAGGAGCATTCCAAATATTTAGCAGCAAAGATACACATCAGGATTCACACTCAGGAGGTGGAAGTCCTTGCACCTAAAGTTGGTCCTTGGCTCCAAGTCCTATTATTCAAATAGCGCTTGGTGTGGATTTTTCCCAGTGCCTTAATTGGAACACAATTTATAGAATTTACCCCTACATGTATCCATTGCCGGGTTCTGAACCTATGTTACAGGACACTTGTGTATATGCAGTCCTCTTCCTAATGAAAACTAGTGCTAAAGGTACCAAACCGGAATCAGGAAGGTTTTAGGGAAGCCACATATCAGTAAAGTTTGCTGTCTGGCACTGGGCCACTCAGAAGCTCCAAGGGCAAATGGGCTGGAAGTGATAATGTATTATACCGGGGGGGGGGGGGGGGGGAGCTGAAGAATAATTCTTATGAAACAAGATGTGATTTATGGGCTGTTCACAACTTCCTCTTACCCTGATACCGGAAAAACTGAAGGAATATGGGTATAATAACATATCTACTTTATCTGAATGTACCTTGTCTGGAGCTACCAATGAAAGGGCATTATGGGTTACATCTAAATTACCTGCACCCCCTGAACGTCATCTGTTATACTTGAACTTAGGGTATGGATAGTAGCAGTGGCACTTGAAGGTGGTGGGCTGCATTAACAGCCAGGACACTGAACACCAGACCATAGTAATGCTGGCGTCTTTGCCCCCTCCCACCCCGTTTACACCAGTGTAATGGAAACATCTCTGTCATGCTATTTATATTTCTATCCCATACTTTCCATGGTTCAAAAGAGGGTAAAATATGCATACATAACAATACTGATATACAAACATAAAACAGTTCTCCTTCCATCCAGAATAATAATAATAATAAAAAGTTCCTAATATCTTCGTATCTGCAATCATACATAATCACAGTTTTTCTCTTATCAATCACATGCTAAAAGAAAATGCTTCTTAAATTGTTATTGTCTACTACCCTCAAATCAGCAGGCAAATTATTCTATTCAAACAGATCACACAAAGTAAATGACCTTTGGGTTTCAACCAGACAGTACTGTCAAGAAGCAGGCAATCGCAGCTTCTTTGTATTTTCACACCTCAATGATTTTGAAGAGATATGTGATGTCAATGATGACAAAAATAAATATGATGGTGCATCTCCTGATCCAATAAATGAGATGAGAGAGTGGAAGAAGCTGTGATTGGAAAATATATTTAAAAAAAAAAAAAAAACCTACTAGAGAGAGACTCCCCTCCAAATCCTCCAAAGTCTGCTGAGAGAGAAAAACGCTTGTAAGTTGGATTAATTCCAAACTCATTCCTCAGTACAAAATGCCACAGTTCCTCCTCCTCTTGCCATGCAAAGGCCAAGAAGGGTGATGCACCTGGATCCCAATCTCAACCGCCCAAGCATGTGTTCCTGCATGTAGAACCCTACCTACAACAGCTGAGTCACTCATTGGCCCAGCGCCCTCCCCCTTCCCTCCAACCCCCCACCCTCTGCCCAGAACACAGGGCTACCTTCCAATGTGCAATTCCAGAACACAGCAAAAGCAGAAAGACCAAGGGGAACTTCATAATACCAGGGGACAGCACTGACAGACACCAAGGAGAACCACTCTGCAACACCACTCCAGAGTTACTGGGTCATATGTATCAGAGTACAGGTTTTAGTACTTGCACAATTGTGGAGAATGAGCTAGGCCCGGGGGCAGCCGCTCCCAAGACGGTGTACAGTAGGTACAGTTTAACATAAAACTTATAATTTTCTTAACAGCATAACAATAGTAAAATAATCAAGAACAAATACAATAAATGAGGTAAACTTGAAAACAGTAAATTGAAACCTAATAAAACTATTGTGAAACAGTATCAAAAATATACACTGAAGACAGTAGGTAGAGCTTGCTGCCACAAAGTCACACAAAACAACAGCAAACGCATATTAGAAATAACGGACTACCTATGCGTGGTCCATCTGTAAAAAGTTTAAAGCTGTTCCAGTAGGGTAGGCAGTGCCTTAAAATGTGGACGATAGAGGATTTTATTATTTGTCTATTTATATCCCACATTATCCCTTGCAAACTCAGGTTCAGTGTGGCTTACATTTGAAAATACAATGAGACAGAATAATAGAATAATAGAATTCAGTATTATGGGAGCAAGTCGATGGATACGTCTGAAACATTTAACAAAGTTGAGATTAGCATATATACCCAACTGGGCATTTGAAAGTCTGTCCTTTAATGATGCTACATGTTTAGAAATCATAGTCATAAGTATAGACAGTTATTCAAACATTATCACATGCACACAGGCATCCATTCACACACTGCAAAAGTAAACAACTTCCACAAAGTGCATCTAAAATTTATATTTCCTCATTTCCATCGTCCAAAAAAATCTACACTGATGTACAGATCAGCAGGATCCAAAGCAGTCCAAAACAAGTAAAGACAAAAACACAGTTTATACCTAATTATTCAACTACTCTTAGGTTTCACCATTGGGTTTAAAAAGCAATACCATGTGCATACAAGGCCTGAATAAATGAAGACCATCAAAGTTTTAAGCACATGCCCAAAATATGTAATACTTGGTAGCAATAATAAAACAGTGATGGAATTTTCACATAACAGGCAGCCGACAAATTTATTTTCCACTGAAAATAGTTAACTTTGTATTAACTTGGCAGCAATAGTATACTGCTAGCTATTTTGTATTTTGGCAGTGTATTGTTGGCCTGCATAATAAAGCCACACTTGCAAATATTTTCCTGCCACAGCATTAACAAAAGCACACGATTTCCTACTGGATCACATTCATACATGTGACCTGACAAAAATGGAGAAGACTGTGTAAGAAGCTTCTCAAACAGAACTGACTGAACTATTTCAAAACAAGAAACCTAAAAAGGGCTGGAATAGCTGGATTTGAGACATACAGTCTATAAAAAAAATTCACACAACACAAGTTTCAATAACATCCGTTGAGGGAAAAATACGGCCACCTTTACTTTTCCGCATAATCAATGAACACAGTTTGCTGCCACTATCATCACTCAAAACATTTATGCATCACCATTTGCAAAATATAAATATCATTCAGCTCCAACTCTTCTACTACTGCTTTCCCTTAACCATCGGAGCAGTTGGGGGGAACAGGGTGTGGTGGTTGGGAGGCGAGGATAGGGGAGGGCAGACTTATACGGTCTGTACCAGAGCCGGTGATGGGAGGCGGGAAATACTGCTGGGCAGACTTATATGGTCTGTGCCCTGAAAAGGACAGGTACAAATTCAAGGTAAGGTATACACATATGAGTTTGTCATGGGCAGACTGGATGGACCATGCAGGTCTTTATCTGCCGTCATCTACTATGTTACTATGTATTATTCCCAGGACTCATCTATATACTAACACACAGCCGGGAAACAGATTTAAAAAAATGCAACAGTCATGCCATTTACATCCAAACAGACTTGAATATATATATACAACAGAACTGGAAAACACTGGCACATTTAGACTGACGCTGGACAGAACTTCTGCATGGAGATAGCTCTTTCCTCATTATTCAATACCTGTTAGGACTTCTTTTACAAAGCCGCACTACCGATTCCCGATGCTGCAAATGAGAGGAAGCCCATTCAATTACTATGGGCTTCTTCTCACTTGCCACACAGGAATTGCTACCACAGCTTTGTAAAAGAAGACCTTAAAAATAGTAGTAATAAAACAAAATCAAGTGTATGTTTATAATATACCACTGCATTCCACAAAATGGAGCATGTTCCCACATACCATCTCTCTCTCTTGATTACACACAGGAAAAAAAAATTTTAATGCTCCCAGTTTTCAACCCAAGGTAAAAAAAAAAAAAAACCCAACCCGTTGTACTTAAAAAATAAAAACTCTGAACATTGAGCACCTGATTCTCATAACATGTCCATTTTGGTGGCCCTTTACTATGTGAAAAATTTTCACCTGCTAGGGGTCCCTATAACCAGCCCCTCCAAATGAAACAATGATTACGATTTGGGACAAATTACTACTCTAACTAATGAAAGGTTATTCCATTGTGATAGTTCCTCTGTTTATATCTGAATGCTAGACAAGCCAGCATGTTTTTAAACATAACTGAGATAAACAACAATTAGGGTTTCCATATGGCTACAGAAAAAGGAGGACAGATTGAGCCAGTCTGGGTTTTACTTCCATTGCTTTCAATGTAAGCAAAACCTGGACTGGATCAATGTGTCCTCCTTTTTCTGGAGCCATATGGTAACCCTAACAACAATGAACGCCGCCAGCGTTGATACAACAGCTGATAACCTCCTTGCTTTGTTTTGAGTGTACTAATATGGTGGTTGCTGGGAAACCAGCTTCAGCCTTGTGACATCATGCCGCCTCCTGTTCTTTCCCCAACCTCCTTGGGTAGCTCTAGTCATAGGAAGGGAAGAGGTGAGCGAGGTTGGAGAAGGTCTTGTGCTGTAAAGGTGAAGCTTCTGCATGAGGTAGGGGAGAGGGAAGAGAGTTAAGGAATAGAAATACAGTAGAAGAATGTGAGGAAAGGGAGCTTTTGCCAATTGCAATAAATTTACATAATGAGTAGCGCTGAGCAGCAGGCAGCAGCACAATGTGGGGTGGGGGAGGGGAGAGAAGCATGAAAGAGCGCGAGCAGGACTCCACTTGCTCTTGGCAAGCTGGATTCTAAGCCCTCAGGATAAAGGGAAATGCCGGGGGGGGGGGGGGGGGTGAAGTGACTTCCTAAAGTCACAAAGAATTTCAGTAGGATATAAACCCTGGCTTTCTTAGTTCTTAGCCTACTGCTGCTCCAACCACTAGGTTATTCCTGCACTTTTAAGTGTGTCTATACATATGTATGCACAATTTCCAAAAGCTATCACCTGGGGAAATGAGCCATTTGAAAATTACCCACCCTTCCTGTGGGTATAAAGTATATGTTGATGATCCTTTGAGTTTGTGGCTGTCGGTACCTGTTCTTTTGCTTTGACTGCGACTATTCTTTTTGACCCCCTCAGAAGCTGCCACCCAAGGAAAGGGGTGCTTCAGGTTAGGATTGTGGGGCATTAGCAATTGCTTCTGTTTTGCTCTACATAAAGTGCTAGAGGAGCTAGGGTGAGTTTTGAAATGATGCACATGTAATTCCTCCCCACCCTTTTTTTTATAGCATGTAACTCTTAACGAGTACTAAAGGCCACACACATACACGACTCAAGACTTCTTTTTTTTTATTTTGCAAAATTGAACAACAGATCAAGCATAACCACTTGTACAGAATATGATGTGATATCCATATATAAAAGAACAGTTACAACTAAAGAATAGAAAAAAAAAATACACAGTCATAACCAACCAAGTCCACAATAACCAGACTGAACCAACAAGAACATTTTCCAAGAAGAAAACAAAGCAAAAAAAAAAGGGAGACCGACAAGCATTTTAGCCCCAAATATTTAAAATGCAAACATATTTTACAATGGACATCCTGCTCAATAGTAATACTACATGCTAGACGTAGAGTCTATTAACAGCCAAACCAGTTGCCAACTGTTCTGGCTGAAAGAAAACATATTTAAGAGATTTGTACTTCAGAATACACTTGCAAGGAATTTAAGAAAGAAAAGAGCCCCCAATTGAAGAGCCCCCGGACACAGAAGAAACTCCTTTCTACATTTCCGAGTATCTTTGTTATGTCAGGAAATATCCTTACTTTACAATTCAAAAACAAATGATATTTAAGTTTGAAGAAAAAGCAAAGCAGCCAATCTCAGTAAGATTTCAATGCCAGCGATGCTAATCATCATTGCTGCTGTTCCTAAATTATATTAGAGTCAGAGGTCTACAGTATTTCTGAATATCTAGTTGAGGTGGCAAACAAATATTTGGTGCCATATCTTTTTTTTGCCAGAGACAGATAACACATCTGGGCTATAGTGGGGCACCTTCAGGGCCGTGCCTAGGGTCTCTGGTGCCCCCCTGCAGACTATCGGTTGGCGCCCCCCCCCCCCCCCCCCCCCCGTCCAGCAGAGCAGGAACAGAAGGGAGCAGGCAAGTAAGCCGGACCTCAGGAAAAAATAGCACTGTATTGTATGTATCCCTCATTGATAAGTCTCTGACTCTAAAGTTTAGCAATTTCATTAAAGCAAAATGTATTTTCACATATCACATCCTATCCAAGGAGAATGTTTTATATATGTCACCCGTCTGTGGTAAAACTTCACACAGTATCAAAATACCTCTAATATGTAGTTGTGCCAGCCGAGGAAACTAACTGTGCTCAGCTCACAAGAGACAGAGTGAACATAAAATAAAACTTCATCCTTAAAAGATAATATCGGATGAATGCATGAAGGTGAATATGAATTCCTGTGAATGGAATCAATTTGATTTACAATAAATCCAGATACTACTCCCTCATATATATAACAAAAAATTATTTAAGTGGAATGGAATTATTTGACTGTACTGGTAAACAGAAAGAAATACTCTATTGCATTCTAATCTCCTTTGCACCAAAGGATATAATTCAGATCAAACATTTATCTCTGATCAATTATCTCAGATAAAATATTTATTTCAGATCAAATATTAAGGTTTCCTTGCTTACAGTCACTTAAATCTACCTAGCCTTTATATAGCTTATAGGATTTAAACACTCTTAAACTGAAATTCACCCTTTTCTATTCTTCATAAACTTCAAGTAATCCTGAAATATTCAGATCCTTTTCTCACTAGAGAAACTTCAATCGCCACCAATCTCTTTTCACTTATATTTTCTCATTTACCACAATCAGGCACTCTTTTATAACTTCAGTCAACAAACACAGGAAGTCACAGCTGGATGTCTCTCTTGGCAAAGGACAGCTCTCACTCTGTTCACTTCCCGGGCAGATTTCTTAACAGAAGCTGATCATCCAATCAGAGAGCTCTATTTGAATGCAGATTAAAATACAGACACTCATGGGAATGTTTAGTGAAAAACACCGGACTAATTTGCATTTGATTTAAACAAATCTGAGCATATGACAACCAAGTACAGACTCCCAGCACCTGAATTCTGCAATTAGATTTAAGGCAAATACTTTTAAAACTTATTTTTACCTCATCAAAAAAACAAGACAAAAAGGGCTGGAAATGCTACACGCTAGCAGGATACTGCACCTTGATCACGCATGAAAAACACATGACAACAGATATGAAGGCAAAATACTGAACTGGAAAGTTACCTCAAGAAGTCAGAGTCAGCATGCAGCAATACTAGAAAAATTGAAACTTACATGCAAAATATCACAGATGCACATTTCCAAAAGCTGACATATTCCAATTAATAAATTCTGAATAAAATACTTTTTTCTACCTTTGTTGTCTGATCATTTGGTTTTTCTATTTGCTTTGGTCCCAGTGTCTTCTATTTTATGCAGTGTCTTCTTTCCATTTGATATTTTTTTCTCTCACCATGTCCACCATCCTCCTGTGTCCTTATGCCTCCTGTCTACCATCTGTAGCCCTGTCCCTATCCTTCAGTATCCCGATCCAGCTCTTTAATTCAACAGTTGTCCCTCCATCCATATCCAGCATTTCTCCTCACTCTCCTCCATCCATGTGCATATACTTCCCTCCCCTCCATCCATGTCCAGCACCTTCCCTCTTTCTCTCCTACCATTCCATCCAGTGTCATCCCTCTTTCTTTCTCTCTCCATCCTTCCACCCATTATCCTCTCCCAATCCTTCTGTCCATTGTCTTCCTCTATCTCCCCTTCCTTCTAGACAGTTATCTCTCTTCCATTCAGCATGTCCTCTCTTACCCCATCCTTCCAGTGTCTTTCCTCTTTCCCTCCCTACCAGTTTCTTCCCTCCTTCCAGCATTTTTCCTCTTTCTCCCTCCTTTCATCCAGGCAGCATTTTTCAGTCTGACAGCTAGGGTCTCCCCCAGTTTCTCCCCAGCAGCTTCTCTCTCTCTCTCTTTCTCTCTCTCTCCTGCCCATGTCCCCTCTTTCTCTCTCCATCTCTTTCTGGCTCTCCCCTGCTTTTTTCCATGTCCCTGGCTCTCCTCTGCTCTTTTCCATGGCCCCTCTTTCTCTCCCCATCTCTTTCTGGCTCTCCCCTGCTTTTTTTCCATGTCCCTGGCTCTCCTCTGCTCTTTTCTATGGCCCCTCTTTCTCTCCCCATCTCGTTCTAGCTCTCCCCTGCTTTTTTTCCATGTCCCTGGCTCTCCTCTGCTCTTTTCTATGGCCCCTCTTTCTCTCCCCATCTCTTTCTGGCTCTCCCCTGCTTTTTTTCCATTTCCCTGGTTCTCATCTGCTCTTTTCTATGGCCCCTCTTCCTCTCCCCATCTCTTTCTGGATCTCCCCTGCTTTTTTTCCATGTCCCTGGCTCTCCCCTGCTTTTTTCCATGTCCCCTCTTTCTCTCCCTATTGCTCTCTGGCTCTCCACTGCGCTGGCCATGTCCCCTGGCTCTCCCCTGCTTTTCTTCTCTCTCCGCCTACCTTTTCCAGCCAGTGGCCACGTTCCCTTCTTTCCCTCCGGCCCGGGCCTCTTTAACTGACAGAAGAAGAAAAAGAAGCGTGGGGCCGCAGCAGCGTTCAGACATGCGCTGTTGGCTCTGCCGGTCCTCTGCCCCCGGAACGGGAAATTGACGTCACGGGGCAGAGACCGGCAGAGCCGACAGCGCATGTCTGAACGCTGCTGCGGTCCCGTGCTTCTTTTTCTTCTTATGCTGGCTCCGAGAGAAGCGGTGGCAGCGGATCAGCTGCATAGATGTCGTTCCTGGCTGCCGCTGTGCTGCTCAATAGAAGCGGCGGCAGCAGGAGCAGAAGATTTTGTCAGGAGTCTCGGCAGGGCCGCGGGGAAGGTCAGAGCTGGGCTAAGCCTCTTATACGGGGCGCCTATGGATGTCAGAAATCCCTTGATCCAGGAGAGTACTTTTCCTGTAATTCCTATCTTGTTGAGGATTCTCAGTAGTATGTGGTGGTCGACCATATCGAATGTACATGATAGGTCAAATTGGAGTAGGAGGGTGTTTTTACCCTTTGCTATTTCTTGCTTGAATCTGGTCAGGAGTGTGGTTAGTATTGTTTCTGTACTGTGCTGAGGTCTGAAGCCAGATTGAGATTTGTGCAGATTGAGGTATTCTGTTAGTTGTTTGGTGACTATGCCTATTTGGTTGTTAGGGGTATGGATGCTATCGGTCTATAATTTGAGGTGTCTTCTGCTTTTTTTGTGTGTGTGTGTCTTTTGGGATGGGAGATAGTAGGATATTTCCTCTGTCCTGTGGGAACAGGCCTTTTTTGAATAGATAATTAAGGTGGTCTGTGAGTTCTGTGGCGTATTGATTGTGGGGGGGTTCACTATATAGTTGGGGCAGGTGTCTAGTTGGCAGTGGGTGGAGGAGAATTTTCTGAGTGCGTGAGTGCTTATTTTGGTGCTTAGATGAGTGAAGTTATTCCAAATACAGTCTGCCGGGTATTCCCTTGGGTTCAGATCTAGTTCGTTTATGAATGTTTCTGGATTAATATTTCCCTGATGCAGATTCTTGCGCAGATTGGTAATTTTTTCTTCAAAGTATTTGGCAAGATTGTCTGCATGTGGGAGGTTTGCATTTGGTGTACTTACCGTTCTGGTGTTAAGTAAATTGTTTATTAGTTTGTATAATGTCTTTGTGTCTTTATAATCTGTGCCTATTTGTTCTCTGTAGAAGTTTCTCTTAGATTGTCTTATTTTATATTTGTATTTTGTTTGACTTTCTTTCCAGGCCTTTAGTGATTGTTCGTTTTTGGGTTTTTTTTTCCAATTTCGTTCTAATTTTCTAGTTTGCGTTTTTAGAATTTTGAGTTCTTCGTTAAACTAGAGCATTTTACTGCGTTTTTGTGCTGATTTTGTATGTATGGGCGCTATTTTGTTGAGGATTTTGTTGTATCATTCGTCACAAACAGTGGAGAAGTCAGTTGAATCGATTTTTGGTGCCAAGTTGTTATCGTATATTTCTTGCCAAAATGTTTTGGGGTCTATTTTACCTCTTGTTTCATATAAGGCCCATTGATGCGTTTGGGGAAGACCTTTCTTCTTCCAGCATAAGGTCATAGTTAATTTAAAGTGGTCAAACCAAGGTACGCTTTTCCATTGCTGTTCCATTACCGAAAAGGTTCGGTCATTGGATAGTTTGTATGTTAATAGATCCAGTGCGTGGCCTTTTATGTGTGTGTGGGGTTGAATTGTGGCCAGTGGAAGTCCCACATTTGTAAGAACTCTTTGCATTCTAGTGTGTCATTTGAGGTTGTGTCCTCAAGGTGAAGGTTTATATCTCCTATTATTACGTTAGGATTTGCGAGGCATGTGTTTGATATAAAGTCCATGAGAGTTGGTTGGGCATCTTTCCAATTTCCTGGTGGTTGATATAATATGATGCAAGTCAGGTGAGCTGGGAGGGATTTGTTTTGTAACCTGATTGCGGTGATTTCAAGTTGTGTATTAATGGATTCCGCAATGGGTTCTGAAATGAATTCCTCTTTGTAGATTAGGGCTATGCCGCCTCCTGTTCTAGTCCAATGGTTGATTTTATATCCTGGAAGGCAGATGTCAAGGATTATGGGGTCATCTTGGTTATGAATCCAAGTTTCACTGATGAATATTAGGTCTAGGTTGTCCTGAGTAATCCAGTCTGTTAAGGTTTCCGTTTTATTACTGATCTAGCGTTTATGTATCCTATTTGGATCTGTTTAAGGGTTTCATCTAAGGTGGGTATTAATGGAATATTTATTAGTTGATGTGTGATCGATGTGTTGGGTGTGTATGGGTTCTTTTCTCCTGTTTTCTGTTTGTGTGATGATGATTTTCCATGGTAAGGTCTGGTTTCGATCTGATGATGGTAGTTTAATCTGTTTGTCCTATGTTGGGAGTGTATTATAGGGATGATATTCTGTTCTTCTTGGGATAGGGCATCTATTGTATGTACTAGGGCCAGGATGTGTAACCCTAGGATTAGTTTTGTATGGTTCAAATTTTTTTTTTTTAATGAATTCTGATTTATGGCCGGTTTCGGTCTGTGACACTGAAGTTGGGGAGAGGTAGGATAATCTCCAGCTCCTTTTTGTTTGCAGTACTGTTTAAGTTTAAAGATTAGATCTGTTTCTCTGGCTGCAGTGTCTTGCCTGCCTTGTTTGCTTGCAGCACTTTTAGCTTGCCTTTTCGTTTGCCTTTTTGCTTGTAGCACTGTTTAGGTTAAAGATTCGATCTGTTTCTCTGGCTGCAGTGTTCTGCCTACCTTGTTTGTCTGCTGTCTTCTGTGTTGTTGGTAGTGCCGAATTTGGGGTGATGGCTTCTGGTTGTCGTATACACACAGTGGTTTCTATATTATTTCTAGTTTAAAAGGAGATAGAGCAGCTTTTAAACTAGAAACAGGGGGGAAGGCCGACAGTCGCTCAAAAGTGCATGGTTCAGGATAATGTATCTTTCAAAGATATCACCAAACCAGGGAAGATAGGGTATCCTGATAGTGAGGTTGCAAAAGAGACCACAGATCAGGTGTCCTTAAATAAAAAAAATCAGACAAAAGATTGCAAATTAATACTGTCAATAGGAACAACAAACATAGTTTGAAATGTCTATATGCGAATGCCAGGATCCTAAGAAATAAGATGGGAGAGTTAGAATATATTGCACTATATGAAAAATTAGATATAATAGGCATCTCTGAGACCTCTTGGAAAGAGGATAACCAGTGGGACACTGTCATACCGGGGTACAAATTATATCGTAGTGATAGGGTGGATCGAATTGGTGGAGGGGTAGCATTGTATATTAACGAGAGCCTTGAATCAAATAGAATGAAAATTCTTCAGGAAACAAAACACGTCTTGGAATCACTGTGGATTGAAATTCCATATGTAAAGAGGAAAAGGATAGTGATAAGAGTGTACTACCGTCCGCCTGGCCAGGATGAACAGACGGATGCAGAAATGTTAAAGGAAATTAGGGATGCAAACAAACTGGGCAACACAATAATAATAGGTGACTTCAATTACCCCAATATTGACTGGGTAACTACGCGCCTACAGTGGGGGAAATAAGTATTTGATCCCTTGCTGATTTTGTAAGTTTGCCCACTGACAAAGACATGAGCAGCCCATAATTGAAGGGTAGGTTATTGGTAACAGTGAGAGATAGCACATCACAAATTAAATCCGGAAAATCACATTGTGGAAAGTATATGAATTTATTTGCATTCTGCAGAGGGAAATAAGTATTTAATCCCTCTGGCAAACAAGACCTAATACTTGGTGGCAAAACCCTTGTTGGCAAGCACAGCGGTCAGACGTCTTCTGTAGTTGATGATGAGGTTTGCACACATGTCAGGAGGAATTTTGGTCCACTCCTCTTTGCAGATCATCTCTAAATCATTAAGAGTTCTGGGCTGTCGCTTGGCAACTTGCAGCTTCAGCTCCCTCCATAAGTTTTCAATGGGATTAAGGTCTGGTGACTGGCTAGGCCACTCCATGACCCTAATGTGCTTCTTCCTGAGCCACTCCTTTGTTGCCTTGGCTGTATGTTTTGGGTCATTGTCGTGCTGGAAGACCCAGCCACGACCCATTTTTAAGGCCCTGGCGGAGGGAAGGAGGTTGTCACTCAGAATTGTATGGTACATGGCCCCATCCATTCTCCCATTGATGCGGTGAAGTAGTCCTGTGCCCTTAGCAGAGAAACACCCCCAAAACATAACATTTCCACCTCCATGCTTGACAGTGGGGACGGTGTTCTTTGGGTCATAGGCAGCATTTCTCTTCCTCCAAACACGGCGAGTTGAGTTCATGCCAAAGAGCTCAATTTTTGTCTCATCTGACCACAGCACCTTCTCCCAATCACTCTCGGCATCATCCAGGTGTTCACTGGCAAACTTCAGACGGGCCGTCACATGTGCCTTCCGGAGCAGGGGGACCTTGCGGGCACTGCAGGATTGCAATCCGTTATGTCGTAATGTGTTACCAATGGTTTTCGTGGTGACAGTGGTCCCAGCTGCCTTGAGATCATTGACAAGTTCCCCCCTTGTAGTTGTAGGCTGATTTCTAACCTTCCTCATGATCAAGGATACCCCACGAGGTGAGATTTTGCGTGGAGCCCCAGATCTTTGTCGATTGACAGTCATTTTGTACTTCTTCCATTTTCTTACTATGGCACCAACAGTTGTCTCCTTCTCGCCCAGCGTCTTACTGATGGTTTTGTAGCCCATTCCAGCCTTGTGCAGGTGTATGATCTTGTCCCTGACATCCTTAGACAGCTCCTTGCTCTTGGCCATTTTGTAGAGGTTAGAGTCTGACTGATTCACTGAGTCTGTGGACAGGTGTCTTTCATACAGGTGACCATTGCCGACAGCTGTCTGTCATGCAGGTAACGAGTTGATTTGGAGCATCTACCTGGTCTGTAGGGGCCAGATCTCTTACTGGTTGGTGGGGGATCAAATACTTATTTCCCTCTGCAGAATGCAAATAAATTCATATACTTTCCACAATGTGATTTTCCGGATTTAATTTGTGATGTGCTATCTCTCACTGTTACCAATAACCTACCCTTCAATTATGGGCTGCTCATGTCTTTGTCAGTGGGCAAACTTACAAAATCAGCAAGGGATCAAATACTTATTTCCCCCACTGTATGGTCATGCCCCCTTTGAACTGTGCGCATTAGAATTTAGGTGCAGTTCGTTACAGAATACACTTAGTGAGCAGTACATGTAAATTCTAATTATTGCCAGTTAGTGCTCATTGCTTGTTAAGCGCTGTTATCAATGTTGATTAACTTGTTAAGCCAATTAAGTTATGTGCGTTGTTATAGAATACGCCGGGATTTCAGCACGGATCTCCTTGTGTGCTATATAGAATCTGGCAGTAAGTGCTTAATTAGACAACCAGTATCACAGCACTTTGAATAAATTGTATATAGTTTTGCTTTGTTATGCTGTATACTATTAAAGAGTGTTCTGTCAACTGACTTGAGACATGTTGTTGTTCCTCTTTTATGTTGCTTTTGGCACCTAACCTTTATACCTTTCAGGAAATCTAGACTGCCCCTATTTGACTGACTGTACATTTGCCCTTTAGATTGTAAGCTCCTTTGAGCAGGGACTGTCCTTCTATGTTAAATTGTACAGCGCTGCGTAACCCTAGTAGCGCTTTAGAAATGTCAAGTAGTAGTAGTAGTAAATGTAACATCGGGACACGCTAGGGAGGTAAAATTCCTTGATGAAATCAAAGACAGCTTTATGGAGCAGCTGGTACAGGAGCTGACGAGAGAAGGAAAAATTCTAGACCTAGTCCTTAGTGGAGCGAATAATTTGGTGCGGGAGGTAATGGTGCTGGGGCCACTTGATAACAGTGATCATAATATGATCGGATTTGATATTAGCTTTGAAGTATACATAGGAAATCAAACACGTTACCATTTAACTTTAAAAAAAAGGAGACTATGATAAAATGAGAACGGTGGAAAAACAAAAAAAAAACAAAAACAGAGGAGCGGCTGCAAGGGTCAAAAATTTACATCAGGCGGGGGCGTGTCAAAATGGCGGCCATGAGTGTTTGCTAACGGTCCAATTTTAGCTGCTGGTGTTTCTTTATCGTTTTCCTAATGCCACATACTAAAAGAAAGGGGCTGGTGAAAGTTCGACTGCCATCGGACAGAACCTCTTCCCCGGTCCTCAGATGCTGGATCGATATGCAACACCCCGTTCTCTTACCGGAGCGGAGATCCCCGCTGAAGGGTCCGAAAAAGGAGACTCGGCCCTCTTGGGGAACGAAACATCTTTGTCTCCTCCGACTCCCAACCCTCCACCACGTCCCGCGTACTCAGGAGGCGAGGCGGGAAGCATAACAGATTCGGATGTCGATGCTGTTTTAGCTTCCGCTGGCAGGGCCTCTAATCCAAACGTGGAGGAGAAGAAAATGGAAGCAAAGATTGCTCCCGTGGTGATCACTTTGGAGTCCATTTGGGGAGCTTTGCAACGTTTAACTACTGTGACTACTTCTACTGCTCAAGATATGACCCAACTGGTTAACAAGGTAGATATTCTGACGGCTTCAATAGACGAAATAAAAAAGGAAACAACGCAGCAAGTGGCACAAATACAACTTGAGGTAAAGACTTTAAATTCCTCTACCAATGCTATCATATCAGATGTGACATTGATTCGTAGAAGGTTGGAGCAAATTGAAAATTACAATCGCCGTTTAAATTTCCCGATGGTTCCTGCTCTTAACCCGATGGAGCTCTTTAAAAAATATCTAATGGAGATATTACGTTTTCCTGAGGCAGCAGTTCCCCCTTTGAATAAAATGTACTACTTGCCTTTACCTAAGCGAAATCGAGAAGAACAGGGGACCCCCGGGCATATGATACAAACTCAACAAGATGATCAGACTTTAAATGATATCTCTGCCTTGCTAGAAGATTCGCTAAATGAAGTTACTCTGAGACGAACATTAATGGCTTCCTTTGTATTTGAGCAGGACTTAAATTCTGTATTAAAGTTGTACTTTAAAAACTGTACAAAAACTTTTTGTGGACACAGAATTTGGATCTATCCAGATGTCATAAAATCTACTCAGGACAGAAGGAGGACATTTCTGGCTCTTCGAGAAGAAACAAATTTGATAGGAGCGAAGTTTCTATTAACATTTCCCTGTAAATGTATAATAAGATATCTGGACAATAAATATATTTTTTGGGAGCCAGAACAACTTAAAGCTTTCTTAGATTCAAAAAGTATACCCAGTGGACCCAAGAAGTGAGAGAAGTTGGAAAATATAAAATGAGAGAATTAAACGGTCAGGCCAGTTTCTGATAATTAGTTATTTGTGATAGGTTCTCCTTAACCTTTTTGGAATACGCTCCCTATGTTTCTCCCTTAGATTTATGGTTCTAATCAAGAGATGTAAAAATTTTGTTGTATTGATATTCATTTGATACTTTTTCCTCTCTGTGTTTCAATTTTGCAAGTGAAATTTGTGTAACTTGTAAAGCATAAATAAAGAAAAAAATATTAAAAAAAAAAATTTACATCAGGCATGGATGCTGTTCAAAAACACCATCCTGGAAGCCCAGGCCAAATATATTCCGCATATTTAAAAAGGAGAACGGAAGACCAAACGACAGCCGGCGTGGTTAAAAAGTGAGGTGAAGGAAGCTATGAGAGCTAAAAGAAAATCCTTCAGAAAATGGAAGAAGGAACCGACTGAAAGTAATAAGAAACACCATAAGGAATGTCAAGTGAACCGCAAAGCGCTGATAAGGAAGGCTAAGAGGGACTTCGAAAAAAAGACTGCGTTGGAGGCAAACACACACAGTAAAAATTTTTTATGTATGTTAAAAGCAGGAAGCCGGCAAAAGAATCGGATGGACTGCTAGATGACCAAGGAGTAAAAGGGGTAATCAGGGAAGACAAAGCCGTAGCGGAGAGATTAAATGAATTCTTTGCTTCGGTCTTCACTAAGGAAGATTTGGGTGAGATACCGGTGCCAGAAACGGTATTCGAAGCTGACGAGTCGGAGAAACTTAATGAATTCTCTGTAAACCTGGAGGATGTAATGGGGCAGTTCTACAAACTGAAGAGTAGCAAATCTCCTGGACCGGATGGTATTCATCCCAGAGTACTGATAGAACTGAAAAATGAGCTTGCGGAGCTATTGTTAGTAATATGTAATTTATCCTTAAAATCGAGCATGGTACCTGAAGATTGGAGGGTGGCCAATGTAATGCTGATTTTTAAAAAAAGTTCCAGAGGAGAGCCGGGAAATTATAGACCGGTGAGTTGGACTTTGGTGCCGGGCAAAATGGTAGAGACTATTATAAAGAATAAAATTACAGAGCATATTCAAAAGCATGGATTAATGAGACAAAGTCAACATGGATTTAGTGAAGGGAAATCTTGCCTCACCAATCTACTACATTTCTTTGAAGGGGTGAACAAACATGCGGATAAAAGTGAGCTGGTTGATATTGTGTATCTGGATTTTCAGAAGGCGTTTGACAAAGTACCTCATGAAAGACTCCAGAGGAAATTGGAGAGCCATGGGATAGGAGGTAGTATTCTATTGTGGATTAAAAGGTTAAAAGACAGTAAACAGAGAGTAGGGTTAAATGGTCAGTATTCTCAATGGAGAAGGGTAGTTAGTGGGGTTCCCCAGGGGTCTGTGCTAGGACCGCTGCTTTTTAATATATTTATAAATGACCTAGAGATGGGAGTAACTAGTGAGGTAATTAAATTTGCTGATGACACAAAGTTATTCAAAGTCGTTAAATCGTGGGAGGATTGTGAAAAATTACAAGAGGATCTTACGACACTGGGCATCTACATGGCAGATGACGCTTAATGTGCACAAGTGCATAGTGATGCATGTGGGAAAGAGGAACGTTTGCACCTTAATGCAATACCATTTGTAATTCTGCTACCCGGAAATGGCAACAGCCATTACGGCAAATGTAAGCCACATTGAGCCTGCAAATTGGTGGGAAAATGTGGGATACAAATGCTACAAATAATAATAATAATAAATAATAATAACCCGAATTATAGCTACGTCATGCAAGGTTCCATGTTAGGAGTCACAGACCATGAAAGGGATCTAGGTATCATCGTTGATGATATGCTGAAACCTGCTCAGTGAGCTGCTGCAGCTAAGAAAGCAAATAGCATGTTAGGTATAATTAGGAAAGGAATGAAAAACAAAAATGAGGCTATTATAATGTCTTTGTATCGCTCCATGGTGTGACTGCACCTCGAATAGTGTGTTCAATTCTGGTTGCAACATCTCAAAAAAGATATAGTGGAATTAGAAAAGGTGCAGAGAAGGGCGACGAAAATGATAATGGGACGACTTCACTATGAGTAAAGGCTAAAGCGGCTAGGGCTCTTCAGCTTGGAGAAAAGGTGGCTGTGGGGAGATATGATAGAGGTCTATAAAATAATGAGTGGAGTTGAATGGGTAGATTTGAAGCGTCTGTTTACGCTTTCCAAAAATACTAGGACTAGGGGGCATGCGATGAAGCTACAATGTAGTAAATTTAAAACGAATCGGAGAAAATGTTTCTTCACTCAACGTGTAATTAAACTCTGGAATTCGTTGCCAGAGAACGTGGTGAAGGCGGTTAGCTTAGCGGAGTTTAAAAAAAAGGTTTGGACAGCTTCCTAAAGCAAAAGTCCATAGACCATTATTAAATGGACTTGGGAAAAATCCACTATTTCTGGAATAAGCAGTATAAAATGTTTTGTACTTTTTGAGGGTCTTGCCAGGTATTTGTGACCTGGATTGGCCACTGTTGGAAACAGAATGCTGGGCTTGTTGGACCTTTGGTCTTTCCCAGTATGGCAGTACTTATGTATTTCCAGTTAACTCCTTTGTTTTTTGTATGTCCTGCAGATGCTTGATCGTTGATGCTGGGGTACAGAGAGCTGGCTTTCCTTGTCGGTGGCCTGGAGGGGTTGGTTGCTGTTTGTTCTGTGGTGCTGCAAGAATGAGGTCAGCTGGTCCTCCTTGTTAATGGCTTCTGCTGCTGTTCACTCTGAGCTCGTCCCGCTGCTCTCCCTCAATCCAGTAAAGGGAATGTGTGGAAAAGTGGCCTCGGTGGTCGCACGTCCCGTGTTCGCTGAGGAGTTCTTCTTATGTGGAGTCCCACTGTGCTCCCTGGGGTACTCAGCTCAGTATGAGCTGGAGGCCGTGTCTGGTAGGCCCGTGGACCCGATCCAGCAATTCCCTAACATCTGTGAGAGTGTTGGATTGCGGTCCGGTAGTGCCGATACTCGGAGCTCCCAGTTTCATATAAGTTGAGGGGTGCGGTCCAGCAGATCCAAGACCATGATCTGGTGGTTCCCAGTGTCTGGTTTAGATAGGCCGCTTTCTCCTTGTTCTGAGTGCTGGAAACTGCTCTCCCAAATGTACAAAGGAGCAGACAGAGGACTTGGAGCAGGTGAAGAACTCAGGAAGCAGCACACACTCAAATAATAATACAGTTAATGATGCCACCCACCAGTATCTAGTTTACAGAGGCCGCTTTCTCCCTGTTCTGAGTGCTGGAAACTGCTCTTCCAATAAGAAAGCAACATAAATTACATCCTATCTGCACCAAGCTGGTTGACAGAAAAGTGTGCTTTATATTTCTGTATCTAGCCAATTTGAAAATTTACCACAAGGGGCACTGGAATATCCATGATTTGCAAGATAAGTGCAAGATTTTGTCAAACACTATGAGGCGTTGGCCTCTTCCGTTACCTGAGTTTTTCTACTTCCATACAGTCATTCTAAGCCATTTGAAATTTCACCGAAAGTAGGTTAATGAAACTAACAGAGTGGGTTATTGGTTGGATGTAATTTGTTCTAGCATTGTTGCTAGATTTATGCACTCGTTTTATCCTTGCTCATATTACTTTTCTGCAGTGTCAGATGTGTTTCCAGTCTTGGTTAACTACAAATTGCAGATGGGTGGTGTAGGAGTATGTAAGCATGATTCCATAGTCACTACCTGGAGTAGAAGAGTAGCTTAATGGTTAGTGCAGTGAGCTTAGAACCTGGGGAACTGGGTTCAATTCTTACTACTGCTCCTTGTGACCCTGGGCAAGTCGCCTAACTCTCCATTGTCCCAGGTACAAAACAGATTATGAGCCCACATGGGACAGAGAAAGTAACCGCATATAATATATGTAAACTGCTTTGGTTGTACCCATAGAAAGGCAGTATGTCAAATTCATAATCCTTTACATCTCTATGACCAGAGAGATGGTGCACTATATTTACATCTGTTGTGTTGAGAAGGGTAGGGGCGATATATTATCTTTTAGGGAGTAGCTTACGTTCTGGATGGATTTTTGCCTTTACACTACTGTATTTGGTGCAATGCAGAACTGGACAGGCATATGTAGTTAGGAGATTTGTGGTAGTGCTCAGGCAGAGACTTGGCACCTGGGCACTGCACACTTTCTGGGATATACTGCAATTCATGCTTATGTGCATTTTCCTATGCTCATATGTCCCATAACAGTCATATTGAAAGTTGCAGGCATAACATCTCCAGTTAAGAGCAAAGATTTTAGCTGTCCTCCGCCATCATCAAGTACACATGGTATACCTGCAGGAAACCAAGCTCACTGACATAGAACATAAAAACTACAGCGTGCTTAGGTGGGGGATATATATTATGCCTCTTCAGGACAACGGCAGGGAGGAGGGAGATGTTAATCAGAACATCCATGCACTGGAGGTGTTAATCAGAAAATCCCTGCAATGTAGTGCCACTCTGTTGACAAAAGATGTGAATGGTCATTATCTTATGTTAAAACTAACTTTAAGGGGTTGGGAATTAATTTTGCAAGTGTATGGTCCAAATCTATATGACTCAGAATTTTACGATACTTTGGTTGTGCATTGCTCTGGCCGTACCACTTTTGGTGACAGGAGATTTTTAACCTAGTCATGGATCCCCCAGTTGACAAATCCAATGGACAATCCACTGGCTCAAGGAGGATGGTGAGGGGGGCTTGAGACATTTCACACAGGCATTGGACTTGGCAGACCCTTGGCGTCTCCTTTATCAAATGGAAAAAGATTTTACTCGTGTTCAGTGAGCGAAGATACTTACCTGTAAGCAGGTATTCTCCAAGAACAGCAGGCCTTATATTCTCACATATTACTACTACTACTACTACTATTTAGCATTTCTATAGCGCTACAAAGCATACGCAGCGCTGCACAAACATAGAAGAAAGACAGTCCCTGCTCAAAGAGCTTACAATCTAATAGACAAAAAATAAATAAAGTAAGCAAATCAAATCAATTAATGTGAATGGGAAGAGAGGAGGGTAGGTGGAGGCAAGTGGTTACAAGTGGTTACGAGTCAAAAGCAATGTTAAAGAGGTGGGCTTTCAGTCTAGATTTAAAGGTGGCCAAGGATGGGGCAAGACGTAGGGGCTCAGGAAGTTTATTCCAGGCGTAGGGTGCAGCGAGACAAAAGGCGCGAAGTCTGGAGTTGGCAGTAGTGGAGAAGGGAACAGATAAGAAGGATTTATCCATGGAGCGGAGTGCACGGGAAGGGGTGTAGGGATGGAAGAGTGTGGAGAGATACTGGGGAGCAGCAGAGTGAGTACATTTATAGGTTAGTAGAAGAAGTTTGAACAGGATGCGAAAACGGATAGGGAGCCAGTGAAGGGTCTTGAGGAGAGGGGTAGTATGAGTAAAGTGACCCTGGCGGAAGATGAGACGGGCAGCAAAGTTTTGAACCGACTGGAGAGGGGAGAGGTGACTAAGTGGGAGGCCAGCAAGAAGCAGATTGCAGTAGTCTAAACGAGAGGTGACAAGGGTGTGGATGAGGGTTTTGGTAGAGTGCTCGGAAAGAAAGGGGCGGATTTTACGGATGTTGTAAAGAAAGAAACGACAGGTCTTGGCAATCTGCTGGATATGAGCAGAGAAGGAGAGAGAAGAGTCAAAGATGACCCCAAGGTTTCGAGCTGAGGAGACAGGGAGAATGAGAGAGCCATCGACAGAAATAGAAAACGGGGGGAGCGGGGAGGTGGGTTTGGGGGGGAAAATGAGAAGCTCGGTTTTGGTCATATTTAATTTCAGGTGGCGTTGAGACATCCAGATAGCAATGTCAGACAAGCACGCTGAAACTTTGGTTTGGATGCAAGGTGAGATATCAGGGGTAGAAAGGTAGATTTGGGAGTCATCAGCATAGAGATGGTAGGAAAAGCCATGGGATGAGATTAATGAACCAAGGGAAGAAGTGTAGATAGAAAAGAGGAGGGGACCAAGAACAGAACCCTGAGGTACGCCGACAGGCAGAGGGATAGAAGTAGAAGAGGATCCACCAGAGTGAACACTAAAGGTGCGGAGGGAGAGGTAGGAAGAGAACCAGGAAAGGACAGAGCCCTGGAATCCAAGTGAGGACAGGGTATTGAGAAGTATGCTGTGATCGACAGTGTCAAAGCAGCGGAAAGATCAAGAAGAATGAGGATGGAATATTGACCTCTGGATTTAGTCAGTAATAGGTCATTGGAGACTTTAGTAAGCGCAGTTTCGGTTGAGTGGAGAGGGCGAAAACCAGATTGTAGTGGGTCAATAATAGCATGTGAGGAAAGAAAATCAAGGCAGCGGCGGTGAACAGCACGCTCAAGTAATTTGGAGAGAAAAGGAAGGAGGGAGATGGGTCGGTAATTAGAGGGACAAGTAGGGTCGAGTGAAGGCTTCTTAAGGAGAGGTGTGACCACAGCATGTTTAAAGGCAGCAGGGACAGTCGCAGTGGAAAGTGAGAGGTTGAGAATGTGACAGATAAAAGGAATAAGAGCAGGAGAGATGGCATTAAGAAGGTGGGTGGGAATGGGATCAGAGGAACAGGTGGTACATTGAGGAAGAAAGGAGAAGTGTAGTTTCCTCAATAGTAACTTCAGGAAAGGAGGAAAGGGAATGAGGGGAAGGAGAGAGAGGGGAACGGACTAGTGGAGGGAGAGGTGGTGAGGTAGAGAAAGCAAGGTTTATCTTTTGAACCTTGTTGTGAAAGAATTCAGCAAGGGTCTGAGGAGATAATGAAAGGGGAGTTGGGGGAGGGGGCACCTTGAGGAGAGAGTTCAATGTGGTGAAGAGAAGTCGAGGATTAGAGCCAAGAGAGTTGGTCAGTTGGATATAATAATCCTGTTTGGCACGTAAAAGAGCAGATTGGAAGGAGGTCAGCATGAACTTAAAGTGTAAGAAATCAGCAAGGGCCCGAGATTTCCGCCAGAGGCGTTCGGCGGAGCGGGTACAGGAACGTAGGTAGCGGATATTAGAAGTCAGCCAAGGTTGGGGTTTTGTACGCCTTACAAGGCGGGTCATCAAAGGTGCAAGAGTGTCTAAGGCAGAGGATAGAGTATTGTTGTAAGAAGAAACAGCCTCATTGACAGACGTGGATGGTGCCACAGTAGAGAGGAGGTTTGAAACATGGGAGGATAGAGATGAAGGGTCAATATCGTGAAGATTCCTAGATAAATCCCAACAGGGGTAATGCAACCCTGTGTTGCCCGGAGCTTATAATAAGCTAGTAAGAGCTTTGTGGAGCGTGAGACATGCTCCAATGCGCAGGCACAAGTGCCTTCCTGCCTGCCGCAAGAGCACGGTTTCCATAGTACAATACTACAACATATAAAAACAAAAATAGGAGACAACTCCAAGGGGAGGTGGGAGGGTTGTGAGAATATAAGGTCTGCAGTCCTCAGAGAATACCTGCTACAGGCATCTTCACTTTCTCCAACGACAAGCAGGCCTATGTATTTTTACTCATGGGGAATCCCTAGCAACCAAGCTCACAAAAATAACAACCACTGGTCAACTGGGCCTCACAACAGTGAGGACAGAACACAGATCAACCTGAAACTATATACAAAGTGGTGCAGCCTGGAACAGAAGAAAATGAGCCTAGGGGGTGAAGTTGGATTACAGACCCCAAACAGATTCTGTAGGACTGCCTGACCAAACTGACTGTCATGTCAGGTATCCTGTTCAAGGCAGTAGTGAGATGTGAATGTGTGGCTTGAGACCATGTTGCAGCCTTACAAATGTCTTCAACGGAAGCGGAGTGCCAAGTGGCTACCGATGCAGCCACGGCTCTAGTACTGTGAGCCTTGACATGACCCTCTAGGGTCAGTCCAGCCAAAGCATAAGTCAAAGAAATGCAATCTACCAGTTAACTAGAGATTGTGCATTTCCCCAATGGTGACCCCCCCCCCCCCCCCATCCTGTTGGGATTAAAAGAAACAAAAAATTGGGTGGGATTGTCTGCTCCATCTAATAGGCCAATGCTCACTTGCAGTCCAAGGTGTGCAAGGCACTGGGTGAGGACGAAGTTGAGGTCCCATGACATTGCTGGAGGTTTTGACAGGGGGTTTTGATTAAAGCAAACCTCTCATGAAGAGAACAACTAGAGGATGTCCAGTGACGGGCTTACTCTCTATATGTTGATAAGTACCAATTGCACTAAGATGAACCCTTACGGCATTGGTCTTTCAACCAGACTCAGAAAGGTGTACAAGGTATTCAAACAGGGTCTGTGAAGAGAAAGAAAGGGGACCTAAGGCCTTGCCCTCACACCAGAAATCAAACCTCCATTTAAAAGAATAACACCTCTCAGTGGAATCTTTCCTGGAAGCCAACAAGACCCAGGACACCTTCTGGAAGACCCAAGGAAACAAATTCTAGGCTCTCAACATCCAGGCCTTGAAGGCCAGAGAATGGAGGTTGGGATGAAGAACAGATCCCCCATTCTGTGTAATGAGGGTTGGAAAACACTCCAATCTCCACGGTTCTTCAGAGGATAACTCCAGAAGAAGAGGTAACCAGATCTGTCGATCCAGTAAGGAGCGATCAGAATCATGTTACCGCAGTCTTCCTTGTTTTCAGCAAAGTCTTCCCCACAAGCGGTATGGGAGAATACGCATACTGAAGTCCTGTCCCCCAATGAAGAAGGAAGGCAACAAACGCTAGTCTGTCGTGTGGCAGGAGTCTGGAACAGAACTGAAGGACCTTGTGATTGCTGCGAGTGGCAAAGAGATACACGGAGAGGGTGCCTCATGCTTGGAAGATCTGATGGACAATGTCCATGTAGAGAGACCACTGCTGCAGCTGCATGACCCTGCTCAGTCTGTCAGTCAGGCTGTTTTGCTCGCCAGATAAGTGGCACAAAGGAGCATGCCATGCTGGAGCCCAAAGCCACATCCAAACGACCTCCTGACACAGAGGGCATGGATCCAGTGCCCCCCTGCTTGTTGGTGTAATATAATACACTGCAACCTGGTTGTCCATTTGAATCAGCACAATTTGGCGAGATATCTCTGAAAGCCTTTAGAGCGTTTCAAATAGCCAGAAGCTCCAGAAGATTGATCTGGAGCTCTGTTTCATGGGCGGACCAAGCACCTTCAAGTGTGAAGCCCATCCACATGAGCTCCCCAACCCAGATGAGATGCATCAGCCGTCAGCACTTTTTGCTGCTAAGGAATTTGGAATGAAGTCCCAGAGTCAAATTGAATCGAATGGTCTCTTATCAATCCAACCAAATCCGAGCTGTTAAATATCTCGTGTGTCAGCATCAGACCAATTAGAAATTAAAAAGACTTTCCTCTTTAGATGGGCTTCCAATCATATTCAGTATTTAGGGATAAATTTAACCACATCTGGATAAGCTATATCAGGCAAATTACCCATTGCTATTAAAATCCCTCTGAGAGGAGCTGAATAGATGGCAGCATTAGAACATCTCTTGGGTGGGGCACATACAGGCAATTAAGATGGTGGTTCTCTCTAAAATATTGTACCTATTTACTGCCCTCCCAATTCCTCTTTTGGACGCTTTCTTTAGACAACTTTATAAGAGGGTGTTTTGCTATATATGGCGGAAGCCACCAAGGGTGCAAAGGAAAATGCTTTTATCAACTTCGCTAGCAGGGAGGTATGGCAGTGCCCAATTTTAAATTTTATTACCAAGCAGCACAACTTATGTATCTTACTAGTTAGATAAGGGATACTCACAACAAAAGTTGGGTTAAGATGGAACAGAATTTGCTTTCTGAGACCCTCAAGGGTGATCCCCTGGCTTAAACTGGATACAATAAGGCACTTGAAAAGATCAGTGAATCCTATCATTAGCCTGACTCTAACCCTATGGCATAAAGTTCAACTTAAGCTTTTAAAGGGTAGGACCTACTTTTCTGCTGTATCTCTCTCTTTACTTTCATCAATTTTTATTGACGACACAAACATAACCAATACAAATGTTTCAAGACAGAAAATATCTGACCATTCAATATAGTTCAGAAACATGAAGACACTAAAATGGCCGCCAACAAGAATTTCTCATTTATCCCCCTATATCCTCATCTCACCCCCATGCTGTAGAGCTACAATCCAGCAATAAGCATAGTATCAAACCTCTGCTACATCTCTCTCTTATGCGGAGGGTTTCCTACCAGGACAGAAAGACAGGGTTTATATTGGATGGGCAGGGAGTGGCCTGGTTAGTACCTTATGATGAGTTAAGGGATGAGTTTGGCCTCACACAATAGGATTTCTTTTTCTACAGACAGGTGGTAGATTTTATTTGTTGTAAAGCTTGGAAACAGCTGCTGTTGGAGGACTCTTTCCTTGAATGAGCAGTACAAGGGGGCAGTGACAGAGGGAGTATCACTAGATTCTATCGAGCCTTATTGTAGGGAAATTATTGAGTTAATCATTTTAACATATACTAAACAAGTGTAGATAAGAAAAGAAATGGCTTCTGACCTTGTGTGTTACAAGAAGAACTGAACATTCTTAGATATGCTTTCTGGCTAGCTTGTAAAAACCTCCTAATGGTCTAAAACTGTAACATGTTCATCCAAGCTTAAAAGATATGCTTCATGTACAGCTGCACGTAGATGAGAGTTTAAAAAGGTATATAAGAAACGGGAAGGTATGGGGAGGGCAGACAACTTCATGAGGGTATGCTGGATTTGTCTCCTTGCAAGAAATAAAACTGCTTTAAGCCTGAATTGGTCTCGTGGTGTTTGTATCATTGGTAAAATTCTTTTAACAATTGATTGCTCCAGAGTCCCTCGCCAACTCATTATAGAGCGGTGTGGAAGATTACACTGGGCTCTGTTTTTGAGACAAAAGACTGGGAGAAACACCTAAACTCCTTACTGAATGTTTCCATAGCATCCAATATGGTGGAGAATGGTGATAAAATGTTATACCAATGGTATTATACCCCTACCCACCTTAAATCTATGTATGGCCATGGAAGTGATTTGTGTTGACAGGGCTGTGGTGCACCAGAGACCTTTATACATATTGGTGGGCATGTCCCACAGCTCACGTTCTTTGGGATCAGGTCATGAAGTTGGTGTCAGACATCTTTGGCATGTCACTTCCTAAATCCATAGCTAGTTGCTTGCTTAATATTGGCCCCTTTACTCTACCTCTTCGTAAGAGGCTGCCTGATTTTGGATTCCTCTTGGAAAACACCTAACCCCTCAGGACAAACTGCCTTACTGCCAAAAGTGAATTATATCTATTTGATGTCTAAATTGATGGCGCTCAAGAGGAATAATCTTTTCACCAAATTTGGGATAGCTATAACACCTGGTTGGAAGCGGCTTTGAAAGCTCAAGCAAAAGACACTTTGTCTTGACAACTTAAGACAGATTGTGCCCCTTTCTATGTGTTGCTCTATTCTGTGATGGGGAAGGGGGGAGTTGAATTTTGTGGTACATGTTCTGGTTTTGAACTGGCTACATACTGAAGGAACATGGCATGTTATATGCTTGGTTAATGAACACTTTAGTGGATATTGTAAATGCTGATGTTGCTGTTCCATATGTTTTTGCAAAATATAAATAAAATTTGGAAAAAAAGAAGTGTGCAGTGCTTAACATGGAGCCGAACTACAAGCTTTTGCCTTTTTTTTTTTTTTTGCTTACTTCAATCTGTTTTAGTAACTCCTCAAAAGTTACCAGATGACCCCAGGCTGCAAAACAGGTTCCATGATCTGCAGGACAATCTCTCTCCACCTTTCACCACAAAGATTCCTGGCCTTCTCCTGGGCACCATGCTTTGTCTCAGCCGAATGGCAGATGTTCTCTCTCTGTGTTCATCTACCCCTTTTCCCCCTTCCCAATGGCAGTACACATCCAACCAAGTGCTACCTGTACTTGAAGCGCAACTTCTGAACTATTTCCTTCATCTTCTCCACCTGCTCTCTCCCAGCTCTCATCTTTTCCGATACATCCAGCTTGCGGATGTCATCAACAAAAGGCAGAAATATGAGATGGAAGCCTGAAAAGAAGGGATTATGGAGAGAAGTCAGTGGGGAGAGGAGTTGAGATGATTTATGTTGGAGAACAGATTCAGCGCAGAAACTGAAATGGCATACAGAGCATCTCAAATAGAACAAGAGGTGAGGAAGGAAGATTAATGGTGAACTGCCATCTAAGCATTTACTAGCAAAGAGCACAAAGAGAAGAGGCCAACACACATTCTGCGATTTAACAGATTGGAACATGAAGTCTCTATTTACCTGGAGGAGTTACCTGCACATTCTGACTGTCCATCTCCTCCTCCTGGGGGACCAGTGCCACAAAACGGGGAGGTATGTTCCTGCGAGGCGTATACCTACACAGTGCCATCACCTTTCGCTCCAAGCACCGGGTCAGCAAAGCACTGAACAGAGTTGTGCTCCCTAAAGTATCATAAAAGAGATCAATAGGTGATGAATTCATCACTGGATCTTCCAACTCTTGTCATGTAACATCACATTCCAAGCGATATCCACACACATCTGCCAATACATCTCAATCCAGATCTGGGACCCAATACACACAATTCTGCTAATGTCCTTCAGTCCTGACTCATCCATCTGTCTTCACCATCCAGAGTTCACTCCCTTGCACTCACCAGTCACAAGAGATTCCTCTGGATACAGGAATTGGGGTGGCCTGACAAAGTGGTGTTTCTTTAATAGAGCCAGGGGCTTGAATCCAATCAGAACCAACTTGGTTCATCAAAGCGTTTCACTTGTTCTGTCTCCTCTTTCTCGAGGACGATCTGTCGGTTGCCATAGACCTAATAAAAGTAACCAACACTTTGCTTCATGATACGAAAATACAAAACTACTCAATTTTACTTCTTCTGTTATTATTATTACATTTGTACCCCGCGCTTTCCCACACACAGCAGGTTCAATGCGGCTTACATAGTAAATAGAGTTAAAAGTATTGTAAGGAGAATATTACAAACTGTAATAAACATAGTAATAGTAAGGCTTTAAGATTATGTGAATTGAACATGGAAAGGTAAACAAGGCATGATAGGCAAAAGGAAAGAGATAGGGAGGGGTAAGGTGTAGGGAAGATGGAGACGAGAAGACTAGGGGATGAGTATAAGGAGTTTGGGAGACATGGTTTAAGGTGTAATCATCTTCAGAGCAAGAGTTGTGTGGGTGGGCTATAAGGTTAAGTTGGGTCGTTAGGGTAGCTTGCTTGAAGAGATATGTCCAACGTTTTTTCTGAAGGGTAGATAGTCGTTAATTGTTCGGATGGATCTTGGTAGAGCGTTCCAAAGCTGGCTGCCCAAAAATTAGAAACTGGATGCATAGGAGGTTTTGTATTTAATTCCTTTGCAGTTGGGAAGGTGTAAATTGAGGTAAGTATGTGAGGACATTGATCTGTTTCTGATTGGGAGGTCGATCAGATCATTCATGTAGCTAGGGGATCTTATGAATCATTGTGTGGACTTTGAAGTTTATTCTTTCTCTGATGGGGAGCCAATGAAGCTTCTCTCGAAGAGGTGATGCGCTTTCAAATCTTGATTTGCCAAAGATAAATCTGTCTGCTGTGTTCTGGGCAGTCTGAAGTTTCTTCAGGATTTGGGTCTTACATCTTAAGAAAACACTGTTGCAATAGTCTACGTGGGTGATAACTGGATTGTACCAGGTTCTGGAAAGTGACCAAGGGAAGATATGATTTCACTCGTTTCAGTATCCACATCATATTGAACATTTTTTTTCGTGATGGACTTAGCGTGGTTATCGAAAGATAAATGGCTATCTATTGTTACTCCAAGGATTTTTAAGTTGTCGGATATGGAGAGTTTTACGTCTGGGGTGCTGAGAGTAGTCGGGAGGAGTGGAGAGTACTGAGGTGAAGGACTACGCACTGTTTTCTCTTTGTTTAATTTCATCTTAAAAGCGTTAGCCCAAAAGGTTAGGGTGGTCATACCAGTAGTTATTTTATCAGATATTTCTGATAATTTGGATTTGAAGGGGATAAATATGGTGACATCGTCAGCGTAGATGAAGGGATTAAGGCCTTGTTTGGTTAGTAACATTCTACAGCAGATTCTTCAAGTGGCCTATTCAGTTCAGGTGGCGTACAGTCTGCTCCATTTCAAGCCTGCTGGGCTGAAAGAGGAACATAAAATTGATACTAGCCTTTTTACGGCTAGCAAAATAGTGTCTATAATTTTTAGCTATAATGTTCTACTTTAGGTATGCTGCACTATTTCCCATCCCCCATCTTACTTTACTATCAGCCTCATGAAGGAATTTCTGGCTAGTCACAAACTCTGATGGGACCTTCCGTTGGTAGGGCTACTCAGCTACCTAGTATAACATAGTAACATAGTAGATGGCAGAAAAAGACCTGCATGGTCCATCCAGTCTGCCCAACAAGATAAACTCAAATGCGCTACTTTATGTGTATACCTGACCTTGATTTGTATCTGCCATTTTCAGGGCACAGATCGTAGTTGTTACATATGTAATTTACTGAGAAGAGGTGTGGCAAGGACACCAATTGCAAGCCTCCAACACATATGAAAGACCCAATTACAAGTCTCCAGCACATATGATTGGTCCAGGATAAAGTGGATGCTCACCACAGCCTATAAAACCACGCTGCAGACAAAAACGCTGAAAACTAGCCATAATGGAAAGAGTTTCAGATCCCTCCCATGGCCTATTTTTTCCTGAAGGGGGTAGTCTCTCCCCTTTCATAGAAACTAATTCTCTATATCTAAGAATCTTTCTTTCATTCATTCTCTCTCTCTCTCTCTGTTCTGTGACCTTTGTATGAGAAATAAATTCTCCTTCCTCCTTTTTCTCTTCTTTATATAATTAGTCTGATTACTACCAGAGGTACTGATGTTAGATTTTGTAAGTTTGTTATTTTCCTACAACTTGCAACTGATATCTGATGCTGTGCTGGTGGGTGAGTAATAATAAAAGACTTTCCTGTTCAATTTTTCTGTAATATGTTGTAATATGTTTAGAGAATAGCAACCAAACGCGAAGCCTAGTACACTTGTTTTAGCGGCTGCTTGGAAACGACCACTGGCATCTCCCATGGATAAGGTCCTTTGAAAAATGGTTACCAGACGATTAAACTCACTGCTATCCAGCATGGTCAAGAGCTCTCTTTCCATAAGAAGTGGGATATCTATCACCACTGGCAAACTACTGGAGTGCCAGTACCCATGTCGAGGTCCTGAGTAGTTCAGGACGACAGGTCTTTGCTTGAATAGGAGAGGGTGGGGTACCCATGCTGATGCTTGAATACCTGTTTCCAGAGAGGTGATTTTGGATTTGGCTATAGGGAGGAGGAGAGGGTTGGGAGTTAAGAGTGGGATTGGATTTTGAAGATTCATGATTATATGATATGTTGTTGTTGAACAGTCTATATATTGTCATGCTTTTCCTTAATAAAAATTCAAAATAAATGTTAAAAAAAAAGAAGCATAACCGAGGATTTAAGGGGGCTACCAATCTCTCTCCATGCAAAAAGCCTCAAAATCTGTCAGACCCTTGAGTAGGCTAAGGAAGCAGATCACTTCATTGCCTGCAACAAGGTCATAACCACTCCCCTCTTCATAGCTGTACAGACTATCTGTGGGGCCGTGTCCGCTCCATGTAGTAGGCCAATGCTTGTCCTGCAATCCAAGGTGTGCGAGCTGCTTTTGCTAGGATGGGCATGAGGTTGGGGAAAGAATGTTGACAAGACAATCAACTGGTTCACATGGAACTCCGACACCCCCTTCAGCAGAAACTCAGGGTGCGTGCAGAAGACAACTCTGCTATGATGAAACTTAGTATAAGGTACATCCACTACTAAGGCCTGAAGCTCACTGACCCTATGAGCTGAAGTAACAGCCACCAAGAAAACGACCTTCCAGGTCAAGTACTTCAGATAGCAGCAATTCAGTGGCTCAAAAGGAGCTCTCATCAGCTGGGTGAGAATGACGTTGAAATCCCATGACACTGGTGGAAGTTTGACACAGGCTTTGACAAAAGCAAGCCTCTCATGAAGTGAACGAATAGAGGCTGTCCACAGATGGGCTTACCTTCTACACATTGTCGATAAGCACTAATTGCACTACGGTGAACCCTTATGGAGTCAGTCTTGAGACCAGACTCTAAGTGTAGAAGATATTTAAGCGGTGTCTGTATAGGGCAAGTAAAGAGATCTAAGGCCTTGCTCTCACACCAGACAAACCATTTCCATTTAAAAGAATAACACCTCTTAGTGGAATCTTTCCTGGAAGCCAGCAAGACTCAGGAGACACCCTCTGAAAAGACCCAAGGAAGCGAATTTTATGCTCTCAACATCCAGGCTGTGAGAGCCAGAGACTGGAGGATGGTATGTAGAAGGAACTCCTTGTTCTGAGTAATGAGGGTCAGAAAACTGAAGGGGTAGTTTCCTGCTATCTCACCTTTGCTGGTCTGCTAAGCCTGAGCAATCTGTTACCAACTAATATGGATTCTAAACCCTGTGCTCATAATACATCAGAAACAAGCTTTCTACAATGGAATATTACTGCTCGCCCTAGCTGTGATGACTTCATCCAAGGACACGTTGTTTACTGCAAGCTAGCCCCCCGGTTAGCTCCTGGGAAGCACGGAGGAGCTTACCTCACAGAGACAAAAGTCTCCAGGAGTAGGGAGTTTGCTACCATCAGACTTGTGACTGATACGAGTTTCTTTGAAGCTATCACAAGGCCTTGTATTGTCCACCATGAATTCTGCTGCAGAGATTGGTCCATAGGTATCACCTGAGCAAGAGGGATGCCAATGTGTGAAGGGAAGGAGTATTCTCTTGTAGGGCTATACTAACGTCCGCTGGGACAGAACGAACACACAGATGAAGAAATGTTTAAAGAGATTAAGAAAGCTGGCAAATTGGCAACGCTATAATAATGGGTGATTTCAATTACCCCAATATTGACTGGATAAATAATACATCAGGGAGTGCAAGGGAGATAAAGTTTCTAGATGTAATAAATGCCTCTGCTTCTTGGAGCAACTGGTCCAGGAACTGATGAGAGGGGGAGCCATTTTGGATCTGGTCCTTGGTGGTGTGCAGGGCATAGTGCGAAAGGTGGGCAGTGTTGGTTCCCTTGGGAAACAGTGATCATAACATGATCAAGTTTGAGGGTACTATCTGGATGAACCCGCAAAAGGAAATCTACTGTAGCTGCATTTCATTTTCGAAAGGCGTACTAGAAAAAAAATGAGGAAATGGTTAAAAAAAAACCCCCAAAGGATTGGCTGCTAAGGATACAACACCATCAGGATGTGGACGTTATTAAAAAAAAATACCATCTTGGAAGCCAGTCTAGATGCATTCCACATGTTTGCAAAGATAGAAAGAAGAGAAAATGACAGCCAGAATGGTTAAAAGGTGAAGTAAAGAAGCTATTACAGCCAAAAGATTGTCATTCAAAGAATGGAAAAAGGATCCAAATGAAGAAAATAAGAAGCAAGGTAAGCACTGGCAAGTCAGATGCAAAGCATTAATAAAGAGGCTAAAAGAGAATACGAAGAGAAACTTGCGCAGAGGCTACAACTCACAGTAACAACTTTTTCAGGTACATCAGAAGCAAAAAGCCTGCGAAGGAATCCGTGGGGACCGTTAGATCATGAAAGAGCAAAAGGGGCACTCAGGGAGGAACAAGGTCATAGTGGAGAAACTGAATGAATTCTTTGCTTCTGTCTTTACGGAAGAAGATGTAAGATATTTGCCTGTACTGGAAATGGTTTTCAACAGTGTTGATGTAGAGGAACAAAGTAATTTCGGTGAACCTGGAAGATGTACTGGACCAAATTGACAAATTAAAGAGTAGTAAATCACCTGAACTGGATGGCATACAATCCAAGGGTACACAAAGAACTCAAGCATGAAATTGCTGATCTGCTGTTAGTAATATAACCTGTCATTAAATCGTCTGTAGTATCTGAAGATTGGAAGTTGGCCAATGTGATGCCAATTTTTAAAAAAGGGTTCTAGGGGTGATCCGGGAAATTACAGACTGGAAAGCCTGACATCGATGCCAGGCAAAAATAGTGGAAAACTATTATAAAGAATAAATTACAGAACACATAGACAAACATGGTTTATTAGGACAGGTGCAGCATCGATTCAGCCAAGGAAAGTCTTGCCTCACCAATTTGCTTCATTTCTTTGAAGGCGTAGGAATAAACATGTGGATAAAGGTGAGCCGGTTGATGTAGTGCATCTAGATTTTCAGAAATCTTTTGATAAAGTTCCTTTTGAGAGACTCCTAAGAAAATTAAAGAGTCATGGGATAGGATGCACAGTTCTGATGTGGATTTAGGAATTAGTTATTGGACAGAAAGCAGAGGGTAGGGTTAAATGGTCATTCTCATACAATGGAGGAGGGTGAACAGTGGAGTGCCACAGGGATCTGTATTGGGACCGGTACTATTTAACATATTTATAAATGCTATGGAAATTGGAATGACAAGTGAGGTGATTAAATTTGCAGATGATACAAAACTATTAAAGGTTGTTAAAACACCTGTGGACTGTGAAATATTGCAGAAGACCTTATGAAATTGGAAGACTGGGCATCCAAATGGCAGATGAAATTTAATGTGGACAAATGCAAAAGTGATGCACATTGGAAAGAATAGGTCCAAATCATTGTGTACCTGATCTAGGGGTCCACTTTAGGAGTCAGCATTCAAGAAAAAGATTGTAGGTGTCGTCGTAGATAATACGCTGAAATCTGCTGGTGTACAGAGGTCAAAAAAGCAATCAGGATGCTAGGAATTATTGGGAAAGAGATGGTGAATAAGACCGAAAATACTATATCATCTTGTATTGCTCCATGGTGCAATCGCACCTTGATTGTGTTCAGTGTTCAGTTCTGCTCACCATATCTCAAAAAAGATATAACGGAATTAGAAAAGGGTCAAAGAAGAGCGACCAAAATGATAAAGGGAATGGAACTCCTATTGTATGAGGAAAGGCTAAAGAGGTTATGGCTCTTCAGCTTGGAAAAGAGATGGATGAGGAGAGATATGATTGAGGTCTACAAAATCTGAGTGGTGTAGAACGAGAAGTAAATCGATTTTTTACTCGTTCCAAAAGTACAAAGTCATAGGGATACTTGCGGAGTTACATGGAAATACTTTTAAAACAAATAGGAGGAATATTTTTTCACTCAACAAATAGTTAAGCTCTGGAACTCTTTGCCTGAGGAGTTAGTAAAAGTGGTTAGCATATCTGGGTTAAAAAAAGGTTTGGACAAGCTCTTGGAGGAAAAGTCAATAACAGAGATGGACATGGGGAAGCCACTGCTTGCCCCAGGATTGGTAGAATGGAATGTTGCTAACTGGGTTCTGCCAGGTATGTGTGACCTGGATTGGCCACTGTTTGGAAAAAAACAGGATACTGGGCTAGACAGACCATTGGTCTGACCCAGTAGGCTGTCTTATGTTCGTATCTTAAGGTACCCCCTGGCCTTCCAGATTCTTCTATTATGGCTTTTCAAAAGCTTATTCTAGCTGAGTTGGCTGAAATAGAACATCAAGACAGCGCTGATCAATTCCAGAACCTTTCCTTTTGCCAACGTCGTAGCCTCCAGAGTTTAGCAAATAATGCAGGAGATTACCATCATAGAGTAGACAAAGGGGGGGGGGGTCCACAGTGTGATGGACACGGACAAGTATGTAGGTGAAGGGCCCTTAGACAACTTAATAATACTACCCAGTATAAGCAAATTGATCAGGATCCTACCCAGAGGTTAAAGGAATTAATTACCAATATGTGGATACAGCGGTAATAGGAGGGTATACTTTCAAAAAAAAGAACAAAAATGGTTGTGTTCTTTAATCATAGGACCCCCTATATAGTTTGTTCCAAAGATTCCAAAAGTCCACTGTGGACCCCCCCCCCCCCCGGCCGCCCCTTGTGTCCACAAGGCAGGGGCGTATCTGCGTGGGGCCACAGGGGCCTGGGCCCCCGCAGATTTCGCCCTGGCCTCCCTCCACCGCCGTCAACCCTCCCCCCGCTGCTTACTTTGCTGGCGCCGAGGTCCGAACCCGCAATCTCCGTTTTTCGTCTCCTCCGTGGCCATGCTTCCAGGAAGTAACGCTGCAGTGCTGATTCGTTGACTCCAGTTCGACGTCTGACGTCAGACGCCGACTGGAACTGGAGTCAACGAATCAGCACTGCAGCGTTACTTCTGGAAGCATGGCACGGAGGAAGACGAAAAACGGAGATTGCGGGTCGGGACCTCGGCGCCAGCAAAAGTAAGCAGCGGGGGAGGGTTGACAGCGGGGAGGGGGTGGAGAGAGGAGGCGGCGCGGCGGGGGGGGGGGGAGGGAGGCAAATGTGCCCCCCCTCTCTGGCTCTGGCCCCCCTACCGCCGGATTCCAGATACGCCCCTGCCACAAGGATTCCATATTGAACCCTGTCTCAGATTGATTGACTATATACTTAAATATAACAAAAGAGAGGGAACGAAGTAAACGAAAAGTCCAACAAAAAAAAACAGCACCACGGCCTTTAAAAATGGGCCTTTTGTCAAGGTTCATTCATTAAAGAACTGTGTTCCATTTTTAAAGGCCCGTGGTGCTGTTTTTTTTGTTTTGACTATATACTTAAACCATTTGTAAGTCAGGCACGTTCATACGTTCGGGATTCTTCAGACTTTATCACTGTGTTAGATAATATGGATAGAGGGGAACATATAAAGGATGATGGTGATTTTTACATGGTAGGTTTAGATGTAGTATCCCTATATACTAGTTTGCCCCAAGAAAAAGTCATTGATGTTGCTTGCACGTATTTTGATAAGTCATCTATATCGAAGTCTAAAATATCAGTTTTGAGACAACTTAACTTGGGTTATCTGTGACAACTACTTCGAATTTCAGAATAAATTTTATGTGCAGAAACAGGGTGTAGCATTGGGGGCAACGGTCGCCCCCATCGCTCGCATGTCTGTACATGACAATGTTTGAAACTGATCATGTTTATACCTCTTCCATGTACAGTAAAGTAGTACTATGGAAGAGGTATATAGATGATGTAGTAATGTTTTGGCAGGGATCTGAACAAGATTTACATACGTTCATTGATTTCCTCAATACGGCGGACCCGTGCATCAAATTTACTCACCGTATCTCAAAATCAGATATAGAATTTTTAGACATAAGAATTTTCAGTAGGGAGGATGGGGGATTTTCCACTTCTATATATCGGAAGCTGACCGACAGGAATACCCTCCTACCTTACAATAGTTACCATCATACAGGATTAAAGAGAGGGGTTCCTGTCGGTCAGTTTTTGAGGCTGAGAAGATTATGTTCGTCACTTGAGGACGTTAAGTCTCAAGCTGCGGATCTGATGCATAGGTTTCGCCAACGAGGGTATCCTATGAGCATTTTAAAAAAGGCATACAAGAGAGCGCGGTATGCGCACAGACCATGGTTGTTTGTTCCTAAGCAGAAATAGACGGTCAGACCTATAGCATGTGTTATCCCATTTTCCCACCGAGCATCTAAGGTTGGGCAGTTAATCCATAATATTGGCACGTTTTATCAGTGCATTCGGAGTTCAGCGAGCGCCCCCAAATAGCGTACTGGCGGAAATCTAATGTGGGAGAGGTTATTAAAAAAACCGGGTAGGTATAAAAAAAAGAGGGCAGGCATGGGCCCTGCGGTAGATGTGTCTACTGTAATAGCAATTAACACTAGTTGGATCAATATCCCTGGGTCCAATAGAAGGTTTTATTTATCTACCCACACTACTTGTGAAAGCGAAAGGGTTATTTACTGCATTATATGCCCCTGTATGCTGTATTATATAGGGCACACAAAGAGGAAATTTAAAACCCGCCTGGCTAAACATGTCAGTAATATTAGAATTCAAAAGGCAGAAGCTCCACTGGTTAACCACTGGATAGAAAAAAAAGCACAAGATTGAAGATTTAAAATGTGTAGTGCTGATACAGCTAACAGGGTCTGTTTGTGGGGGAGATATAAGTGCCCAGCTCATAACATTGAACAGCGTTATACCTTTGAGTGGGACAAAGTGACCCCTAACGGCCTCAATCTTGAGGTAGAGTGGCTGTAGAGTGATTACGTTACTAGCACGAAGGAGTTAAGGGAGATTTAAACTTCCAGTTCGTTGAGCTTCTGTATACAGCGTTTCCTGGTGCAGGGAGCAAACCCTGACTTGGAGTGAAATCCCGATGGTAAGCAGCCTAGTTTTACACTGAATGATTTATGAATATGAGTAGGATTGAAGTTATATTCTTGTGCCTATATTGGTTATGTTTCTATATACATCATACAGATATCGGGTGCTAGTTCCTCCTGATGGACACTTCCGAAATGTGGTCTCGCATATTGAAATGCGGTCTCGCATAGAGAAACCGGAGAAGAGGAGAATATCAGCTGGCTTTAAAAGGTTTTTTCAATGAGGAGTGAATGTTGGTGACTTGTGTCCTTCGCTAGCCTTTCTCACTGTTATGATTGTGGTCATAACCCCTCTCAAACTTACCTTTTCCTGGTAGTCAGCTTTTTAGCTGGCATTTGGTTCGTTTGTCTGTCCTGTCTGAGCTGGCTCGCTCTCTCTGTGCTGGCAGCTTCCAGCAGCATGTCTCTAAGAGGCAGATGCACTAAACGTTTTCATCGTTAAATGAGCCCTCAGGGAAGAATTTCCTATCCTTCCATGCACTTAAGCCTATTTTCCGACGACAGTAGCAGCTAACGAAAACGGAATGGAGAGAGCAATTAGTGTGAAAACCCCATTGAAACGACAATGCACTAACCTTTTCCGATTGCCTTTACGCAGGAAAAAGGCAGGAAAACTAACGAGAGGTCTGGACCTCTCGTTAGGACAGCTCTGTGCCAGGAAAAAGTGTTAAGTGAAAAAATAAACAAACTTTGAGCCAATCCCAGCGCATTAGCAGAGCTAAAAGCGCTGTGATTGGTCCAAAGGACCTCAGACAACACATAAAAAAATAAAAATAAAAAAGGATCGGGAGGGGGCAAGGGCGCTCATCAGGAGCGTCCTGTACGGACGGCCTTGCCCCCCCACCGCTGCTCCCCACTTTCCACCGCTCCCCCCACCCCGAAAAAGCAAGCTTCTAGAAGCCCCTGCCCCCCTCCCTTCCTCACTACTTTGTCACCTGAGCTCCGCCTCCCGACATCCTCCGTCCGTGCCCCGCCCCCTTTTGGGTCGTCGCGCCATTCCCTCCTCCATCGGGCCCCCCTTCCTCTTACCGGGCCCGTGCAGCGCCTCTCTCCTCTGTCCGAAGGCGCTGCACGGGCAAGAAGAACGCTGAATCAGCTGATGCCTAGCTTCGATAGAGCGTCTTTCCTCCTCCTGGGCCCGCCCCTGTCTGACGTCAGTAACTACGTAGGTTACTGACGTCAGACAGGGCGGGCCAGGAGGAGAAAGACGCTCTATCGAAGCTAGGCGAAGGCAGGCATCAGCTGATATCAGCGTTCTTCTTGCCCGTGCAGCGCCTTCGGACAGAGGAGAGAGGCGCTGCACGGGCCCGGTAAGAGGAAGGGGGGCCCGATGGAGGAGGGGAATGGCGGCGACGACCCAAAAGGGGGCGGGGCACGGACGGAGGATGTCGGGAGGCGGAGCACAGGTGACAGAGAGTACTGAGGAAGGGAGGGGGGCAGGGGCTTCTAGAAGTTTGCTTTTTCGGGGTGGGGGGAGCGGCGGAAAGTGGGAGGGGGCAGGGGCTGCTAGAATTTTGCTTTTTCGGGGTGGGGGGAGCGGCGGAAAGTGGGGAGCAGCGGGGGGGGCAAGGCCGTCTGTACAGGACGCTCCTGATGAGCGCCCTTGCCCCCTCCCGACCCTTTTTTTTATTTTTGTTTTTATTTGGGAGCCATGTGCTTGCGATTTGACTGTGTTGTGACTGTTTGTGGCATGCGCAGAGCAGCTAACATAACGCTTGGCTGCTCTGCGCATGATTTGGGGGCCGATTAACGATGTGTATTGTGATTCTTTGATACATTGTACGTTTCACTACCGATCTCCAGCATGTGTGACTTTTTTTTTTGGTGCATTTTTCGTTATTTTAAAATCGTTAGGGACTTTAACGATTTAGATTTTTTTACGTTTGGTTGCTGCATCTGCCTCTAACTGTCTCACTTCACTGCAGCTGTGGGTGTGGCCTGAGTTGCTCTACCTCTCTTTGGGTGTACTGGCTTCAAGTGCTTCATGGTGCTGCATTGGTGTGGGTTGGGCCTCTCTGGGTTTCAGTGTGCTGGGTTTCAGTGTGGTGTTGCCTGGGTCTAGGGAGCGTGACATCATCAGGGAGGGCCTTGATAAGGAAGTGGTGTGCTATCCTTCAGGGCCTTTGCAACGGTGACGTTTGCTTCTGGCTACTTGCTTTAGGTCCAGGTTAGTTTAGTGCAGTCAGTGTGCATTTGTGACTTATGTGTTTGACTTCCCTGTTTTTCCCTTTGGCTCCTCTGCTTCCTTCCCTTTTGCTACGGTGTGTAGCACTGCTGTTAGTGCAGTGCTGTAGTTTTGGTGCTGGGAGCACCCTTGATAGTAAGTGTTTAGCAAGCACCTTTTGTTGTTTGGGTATTTGGCTTTCCTGCTTGTTTCCTTTTGCTTTCCCCGCTTTTCCTCGTGACCTGTGTTTAGCTGCTGTAGCTGGGTGCTTAGGAAGCACCGGGGTGAGAACCCATGTTTAGCTGCTGCAGCTTGGTGCTTAGGAAGCACCAGTGTTAGGTCTGGCGTTTGTCTTCCCTGCACTTCTGTTAGTGTAGGGCGTAGGGGCACCCCTGTTATTTTCTGTTAAGAGCACTGCTGTTAGTGGAAGGCTTAGGAGCTCTTTGGTTGGTGCCGGGCTTAGGAACACTTTTGGTCAGTTTAGGAGTTAGGCGCACTTCAGCTACAGCCTGTTCTAGTCCTGGTCCCTGTGTCGTCCAGTAAGTCCTGCCGGCTACTCAAACCCAGGAGCTCAACTCCTGGGGGGCTTAGTGGCTAAGTGCAGGTGAAGCTGTGTGGACCAGTCCGGTTGTGCTCCAGTCCAGTGTTCCAGTCCTGTGTCCTCCTGTCCGGGAGATTCCAGATCCAGTGTTTCACAGTCCGGGGGATTCCAGTCCCAGTGTTCAGTCCGGGGTTCAGTCCTGTGTCCTCCAGTCTGGGGAATTCCAGTCCCGTGTTCCAGTCCGTGTGTTCCGGCTCGCTGGGCGGTGCCTGCAGTCCCTGCCGGTGTGCTTGCCCAGCGTTGGTTGGTGGGTTTTGCCTGCTGCTGTCGCTCCTCGTCAGCAGCCCAAGGGCTCCCGTTTGCTCCAAGCCCGGCCCCGCGGGCTCTGAACCTGAGAACCTGACACTCACGCAGCGGGGTTCTGCATGGAACACAGTTTCAACTGCTTTCAGCACAGCTATTTGGGAGACAAAGACGTTGGACTTTGAGCCTAAGGAATTGAACTGATAAAATCAGCATAACCATTAGCAGGGCACCTTTAATCGGTGCTTCAGAAGGATGCCTGAGTTAGAACTGAAGGCATTGATTTGAAATGTTTGAAACAAGGTAGTGAACAATTGTATAGCTAGTGCACTATATTAGAAAGTGAATGTAGTAGTAAAATGGTTGATTAATTGATAAGGTAATATACAAGGGCATTGTGAGCCATGTGTGAATGCGATGTGAGAATGTGAGTTTCGAGGTTAGAGGTAGTAGGCATGTGTAATACAATAAAGAAATAAGTTTAAGGTATTTAAGGTGTAAGGAGTACTTTATATAATTAGTTCTAGAGCGTGTACTCTGGTAATAAACTGGAAACCTCAGGTAGAAAAGAATCGTATCTAAGGTGGTCAAGCAGGTAGAAAATGTGTTGGCAAAGAACAGAAAATTCCTTGGGTAAATAGGGAGAGAAATGGCCAGAAGGAAAAAGAAGGTAATAGTGTCTCTGTATAAGTCTCTGATGACAGTCCATTTAGAGTACTGGGTATAATTTCACTGCACCTTCAAAAAGATTTTTCTTTTTTGGTCATCATTTTCTCTTTTTCTCATTAGTCTGTCTCCATCTGCTGGATTAAGGACATAACCCAGTGATCTTCATTAATTTTTAAGTTGGGGACCACTATGGATTCAAACAAGCTGAAGGACAGCTGCCAAATATCTTCCCATGCAGGGCCATGACATTGCTGACCAGCATGTGTCAATAATATTTAGTCCACCTTTAAACATTTCATTGGGAGTATCCTCAAGGAGGTGAGTTATTTCCAAATGCACTCTCCTTCAAGCATTGTCCTTCCACCATACAGCTTTCCTCCTATCTAGTTCCCCCTTTGTCATAATCTTGGATAGAGAGGCAGAGTAACAAAAAAAACAAAAAACAAAAAAAAAAAAACCAGAATGACGATAGGAGCTGCCTCAGTTCTCCAAGAGCCACCACTGGTTCCCTGGGCCTTGAACTGAAGAACACAGACCTAACCCATTAGTTTTGGACTTGATGAAAAGGAAGTGGGCCTCACTAAGACTTCTAGGAACTAGTGCACAATCAAGAAGCTCCTGCTCCCTCATACTTAAGGTGATGCCAATGGAGACAGACAAATGTCTCCAAGCTTTTGCTGGTCATTCAGACTTCCAAAGGATAGTATCTGTTTCAAAGAAACATTATTTTACATACTAGAGACTGTACAGACAGACAGGCTCCTGTAGTCTCAGTCTTCTTACTAAAAAGACATCTTAAAATCAAGTAGTATTCTTATATCAAGAACAGACACTACAGAACAGCTACATTTGTGTATTTTCTAACAACTACTGCCTCTGGGAGGTGAACCCAGGACCAACTAAATACATCTGAGAATTCTCACCTACCTCAGAGCTATACAACAAGACAGGCAACAAACTGAACCACAGGACTCGTACCCAACATCATACATTTATTGCACTCATCACAAACTTTATTCTTCTGCACAAAAAGTTCAGAAGGAAAGGAATATGATTGAAGTACCTGCTTTCCTGCTCAGTTTCCGCTGATGTAGCTGGGCAAGCATTTCAGGGCTCCCCTTACAAATGCATGTGTGTGAGAGGAAACGAGTCAGGATTTGTCTGTACTGGAAGATCACCTTACCTGAACTCTCTTAGTATCACTAGGCAACATCAGGCTTCCTGTTTCTTGGTTAAATATTCGTGTCTTGGTCTTTACAGGCTCGTTGGTTTCCCTGTACAGCTTCACAGTAGCAGGCTTAACAGCTTTCTGGACCAAGTTAAACACACCAACAGCAAGAACAATGTCTTTGCTCAACTTCAGATTCAATCTACAAGGAGAAAATATGTACATATTACAGAAAGTGAGTAATCCTCAGCATCCAAACCTGTATTCTCTTGGAAAATATGCATTCAAAAGCATTGTGGAGAGGTACTGAAGACTTGTATTTTCCCTCAGTTTGAATTTGTGAACCCCAATACACACACCCATTTGTTCTGACATTCAGATTTTCTGCCAGACCTGGGGAGGGGGTGGGGGGGGGGGGGTGGAGAACAGACAGCTCAGTCATTTGTGGCTCTTTATACAGACTTCATGATCAGAAGCATCATCAGAAGTGAATTATAAAACCTGCCATTTCTGTTTGCAATTCTAGGCCCACCACTAGCAACATTCAATCACAATTGCATGAAGAACAGTTTGGTGAACCCAAGAGCTATGCAAGGCTCTGCAGGGGAAGGAAGGAGGAGAGCAAGCATTGCTTGTAAATGAAAGAATTCAAGATTCCAGAGCATAGTGTCACTATGCACCAGAGCTAAAACAGATGGTAGAAAACAAAAGAAGCCTTTCATTCACTCATCGTTCAAGAGACAAAATATGTTTTATGATGAGCTGATTAACTCTTAAATAAAATGTGAATTACCAGCATCTGCCATACAAGTTATTGGCTGCCATAACACAATATATTGAGGCTGGAGAGGGAGCAGATGGCAGCAGCAACAGTAGCAGACCAGGGCCCAGGAGAGAGGGTATGGAGGCAGCAGATGCAAAACTGGGTTAAGGAACTGATTTTTGTGCATTTGAAACTCACAAAAGGTAGAGCAAAAAAAATGACCTTTTCTTCAGATGAAACTACTAGAAAAAAAAATACAAATTGGGTCTCTGTTTAAGACAACCATGTTATTCTACCGTGTGGTACCTAATCTGTTTGCATCTTATACTAGAAACACAAAGCTCTGTCATACATTTGGCAACTTTGCTTTTAGTGCTGATGTACTGCTATGTGGGACAGTACCAATCAAGAACCAGATGTGGAAGCCCTCCTGCTAAGAATTAGCCATGCTCTCCAGCTCTTAAATTTGCTTCCTCCCAGCATATATAACATAATATAGTTGGATCAGGAAGAGTTTCTGAAAACTCAGAAGTGACTGAAAGGACAACATTTCTTCATGCTATCCTTTTTCTTTTCCTTTTACATGACATTAGTCAACATCAGTGGCGTAGCCAGAAGGCAATTTTTGGGTGGGCCAACAGGTTGGATGGATGGGCACTAGAGAAACACCTGCCACCTGATATGCCCTGCCCACACCCCTACTCCTACCGCACACCTACCCCACTCCCAATAACTTCAATGGGAGTAGCAGTGCTGGCCTCAGTGGCTGCAGGCCACATTGAGAGCTAGGGGAAATATAAGAGGGTGCACTCTTCATCCTCCACTGAGCCACGGTCCGCCAACACACATATGCTTCCCCCAAATGTGCCCTAAATATTACAGGGGGGCCCCTAAAATATCAATGCATGTATGAAGAAAACTGAAGCCAAAGTACTATAGAATACTACATAGAAAATTGATGCTAACAGAATACTTTGGTCACACATACAGAACACAAATGCCAAATACAGAATAAGTGACCACAAATCAAACAAATTACATCAAAATCCCAAGAGGCCAGACCTTGCATTTAGCACAGCACAGAGAAATACAAAGAGATGCATTTTCTCCTATACTGTGCAAAATATGATAGCATATGCAAGAGACAGTGTTAGGGGAGGTACAACTAGGACAACTGCGTTTGGCCCCCTAGCCAGAGAGAACCCCAGGCCAGCTGGAAGCTGAAGAAGGTGCAGCCTGTTAGTAAGCTTTGAGGTCCCCTCCTAAATATCTGCCTTGGGCCCCAGCCATATTCTAACACCAGCTCTGGCAGGATGTACATTTCAAATCTGACATATTCTAATCACAAAATAGAAAAATTAGAGGGAAGTGACGTCAGCTGAGGAGATGGCTGCTTGATCAGCGAGCTCCGAGAACTTTAGAGCGAAATTGAGACGTCCCCAGTACCAAATCGCGAAAAAATAACCCCCACCGCGAGAAAAATACATCTGAAATATGGCAGCAAAGAAGAAGCTGGCGAAGATTCAGTTTACGTCGGAATCTGCGAGCGCAGGCAAAGGTGCGGGTCGCCGGTCACGAGGAGCCAAGATGGCGGCCGAGGAGAGTGAATCGGACCCGGACCCCGAAGAGCAGATTGATAGCGAGGCGGAGATCAGCAAAAGAGATTTCGCTAGATGGTTTCAAGAGCTGAAGAACGAGATGGTGACAACTCGACGCAGCATTCAAACAGCAGTAGCAGAGCTCTGCGAGGAAGTCAAGGAGATCGGAAACAGAATGGCGGAAAATGAAGAAAAAACGGAGGCAGTAGCGCTGGAAGTGAAGGAGATCCGGGGTTCCCTCAAATCTGAGCAGCAAGCAAGGGCAGACATGGAATCATTGATAGAAGACCTAGAAAACCATACCAGAAGGTGCAACTTGAGATTTCGAGGCATACCCGAGGAGGAACAATATAAAGACTCAAAGAAGGTGGTGCAGGAAATCTGTGCCTTTTTGCTGAACCAGGACTCAAGTGAAGAAAGACTGGAGATGGAACCTGTAGAAATAGAAAGAGCGCACAGAAGTCTAGGATCACCGAAGAATGGACTGCCCCGAGACATTGTGGCATGCTTTCTCAGGTTCCCGGTCAAAGAAAGAGTATGGAGAAAAGCGAGGGAACTAGGAGACATCACGTGGAAAACAGTTAAGCTCCGGGTGTACCAGGACTTGGCCTGGAAAACTCTACAGCGCAGAAGAGAATTTCGGGAGATTACCAACTATTTACAAAAATCTGGATTACGCTACCGCTGGCTGTTTCCGTTTGGATTACAAGTAACGGTGGGAAATATCACTCACCGCCTTCAGACACCACAGGGAGCGTGGAAAACACTGAAAGAGATGGGATGCACAGATGTTCCGAGAGGGGAAGAACCCACACAACATTCTCAGGGCAGATCCGAGAGAAAGGAACAGACGGGCTGGAAGATGGTTGAGGGAAAGAAAAATCGTCTTTCCACACAGGCTGAGAGGGAAGCAATGGAGAAGGCAGATGGCACGTGAATATGAAATAGACTGAATGTGGACATTGAGTGAGTTTTCCGCTATAGAGAGCGGATGAATACAATTTAAGATGTTGTGGGGTTAAATATAGATATTGAGATGGGGGGAATTGTTTATAGAAGTTGCACACAAGAAGGGGAAGGGGATGTATGGAGGGATGTTTGATCGGGTAGCCATGCTCTAAGGAGGGGGTGCTTCCTAGAGGGGAATACTGGCACACACTAGAGGTTGCCAGCGGATAGGGGGGAGGAACAGGGGGGGGATAAGAGTGAGAAGGGGGGTGGGAGGTTACGTATTGGGTCCTGGAATGTTAACGGATTAAATAATCCGGGTAAAAGAAGTATAATCTTTAGAGAACTGCGTAGATTGAAATGTGATATCATAATGCTACAGGAAACACATATCAGGAAGAGCGATGAACCACTAATTATGAATAAAGGATTGGGGGAGGGATTTGCACTGGCCGACTCTAGGGGAAATAAGACAGGAGGGCTTGTGATTTATGTGAAAGAGCATCTACAGTTTGTAAAAGAGTCTGTGTACAATGACAAGGAAGGTCGCTGCCTTGCCATGAAGGGGAAGGTAAATAATCGAGATATTACCCTAATAAACCTGTATGCACCAAACAAGGGACAGGGGAGGTATTTTGAAGCCATTAGGGCAGGATTGCTTTCCTTTGTGGGGGGAATAGTAATGATGGGAGGGGATTTCAACCACCCAGCAGGAATCCTTGATCATTCGGACGGGCGGGAAGGGGGAGGAAGATATAATGGTCATCAATTTCTCAGGCTGATGCGGGAGTTAGATCTTGTAGACATATGGCGCCTGAAGCATCCGGGACAGCGACAATACACACATTACGCACATGTGCAGGGGACATATGCTAGAATTGATGCCATCTGGGGCAGCCGGAGGGTTTGGGGGGACACAATGGTCGCAGAGATCGAGAGCATCCATGCCTCTGACCATGCAGCCATTTGGGTTACCCTAGTAGGGTGGGGCAAGCAAGCAACAGGAAGAACCTGGAGGTTAAATGAATCCCTGTTAGACGGAGAGACAGATTGTCAGGAAATCAAAAGAACCATAAAGGAATATTTGGAAATAAAATGATAATGGGGAGGTGACGGAGGGGATAGTCTGGGATGCCCTTAAAGCGGTAGTAAGAGGGGTATTAATTAAGAAAGGGGCATATAAGAAGAAGCTGAGGGTGGAGCGGGAGCTAGAAGTCCGGAAGCAGTTAACGAGACTGGAAGCACTACATCAACAGGGAGGGGGACACCAACATGTAGAAGAGCTGAAAAAATGGAGAGCGGAACTACAGCTGATCCAGATGAAAACCATGGAATTTCATAGACAATTAATGCAGCAGAGGTTTTTTGAGTTCAGTAATAAAGCGGGGAAATTACTAGCTAAGGGGTTGCGGGACAGAAGGGTTCAGAGCACAATCACTAAAGTCAAAGGGCAAGCAGATAAGATATTTCATACTGATGAGGAAATTAGGGATCAGTTCACGAAGTTTTATACAGCCTTATACAAAAAAGAATCCAAGGCCACTGTAGAGGGCATCAGAGACTATATAAAAGGACTAGGTCTACAGAGGGTGACGGATCAACAGAGAGGGGAACTTGAGGCCGAAATCACGCTGAAAGAAGTGTTGGGGGTGATCAGAGGCTTAAAGGGAGGGAAATCCCCGGGGTTGGACGGGTTCACCGCCAAATATTATAACATTTTTCAACAAGAATTGGGACCTCTCCTAGTAAGGGTGGGTAATGCCTGTTTTCTGGGGAAGGGATTTCCGATAAGTATGCAAGAAGCAGGGATATCGGTCTTGGTGAAACCTGGGAGGGACCCCACATTATGTGGGTCGTATAGACCGATCTCCCTGTTGAACACAGATATTAAGATCCTAGCTAAAGTAATGGCTGACAGACTGAAGGGAATCCTACCATCACTCATACATGAAGATCAATCTGGCTTCATTAAGCACAGGCAGGTAGCAGATAACATTAGAAGAACTTTAAATCTGATGTGGGGTGCACAGAGGAGGGGAGATTCCATGACGCTACTTACAGTAGACGCAGGAAAAGCATTTGATAGGGTGGAGTGGCTGTATTTGTGGGAAGTGATGCTAGAAATGGGGATGGGAAACCATTTCATAGACTGGGTGAAAAGGCTGTATGAACACCCGATGGCAAGGATTAAAGTTAATGGGGGATGGTCGAGCCCATTTAATATACAACGGGGAACCAGACAGGGGTGTCCCTTATCTCCATTGTTGTTTGCCATCTCCATTGAGCCTCTGGCTCAGCGAATAAGGTTACTGAGGGAAATAAAAGGGGTTCGACTAGGGGGGATGGATCACAAAATAGCATTATTTGCAGATGATATCCTATTCTTTATCGGATCCCCCATAGACACACTACCGGTGATTATAAAAGAATTGAACTCATTTGGGAAGCTCTCAGGATTTCGGGTAAACTTTGATAAATCTGAACTTATGGGGGTCACAGTAATGGACCAGGAAATAGAACAGTTAGGGAGGAAATTCGGCTTTCGCTGGACGGGCGAAAGTTTTCGCTACTTGGGCATACACATATCACGAGATCTTACTAACCTATACCAACTGAATTATACGCCACTTATTTCGGCCATCCGGAGAGACTTAATAAAATGGAAGGAGGGCTGGCTCTCGTGGTGGGGCCGTATAGCGGCGGTCAAGATGAATATACTTCCCAGGCTGTTATTTTTATTCCAAACGCGACCCATCGCGGTACCTAAAGGAGAATTGCAGAGAATACAGGCCGAATTAGGGGGATTCATATGGGGAGGACATCCGGCTAGACTGTCAAGGAAAATAATGTGGAGAGCGGTAGAACTAGGAGGGAGGGGAATCCCTAACATTACTTGGTATTATTGGGCAGCACAATTGAGACAAATTGGAGTATGGAGCAGAGTAGATCTCTCACAGGTTACACGGTTGGAACAGATATTTGTACAAGCAGGAAGACTGGATGCACTACTTTGGGGTTCTTTCCCAGAATCAGCCTATAAAACATTGACTCTAAACCCTTTCATTTCACATCTGTTTACACTGTGGGGTAGACTCAAGCAGAGATTAAGGGGAGTGCAAAGTAGATCCTCTTATGCTTGGCTTACCCAAGAGCCGGGCTTTCCGGGGGGACAAGAGAATAAAATAATGATCTCATGGTTTGACAGAGGTTTAATTAGATTCCGGGAGTTCACGTCAGAGGGTACCCTTAAAACCTTTGAAGAGATTAGAAGGGAATACGATCTCCCTGAGACTGATCACTATGCTTACCTCCAAGTCAAAAATTACATGATGACAGCAAAATGGCATAAGGGAAATTGGGTGGAGAATGAACAATTCGAAAACTTGTGGGGGATCATAAGTGTGGGAGGGAAAGGGATTTCTAAATTGTATGAGCATATTAGAGGTACTGACTTCGAAAAGCTACCATATATGAAAGCTTGGGAACAAGATCTCAAACAGGAATTTAGCTGGAAAGAGTGGAAGAAGATATGTGTGGAGATAAAAAAAGGCATCCATATGTGTGCTGGTCAAGGAGAATGCATATAAAATTATGAGTCGCTGGTACTATACACCAGATAGGATAAAAATGATGTACTCCATCGCCTCAGATATATGTTGGAGGTGTGAAAAGGAGAAAGGGACATATTTTCATATATGGTGGGAATGCTTGATAATTCAGGATTTCTGGGAGATGGTTACGGGACTTATCACACAAGCGATAGGAGTACAGTTCCCCTGTGAGCCTAAATGTTGTCTATTGGGTTACGGGAATACGGGAGGGAAGGTATGGCAAACTAGAATAAAGCGTATGAGCTTGGCAGCAGCTAAAACAACAATAGCATTGAAATGGAAGCAAAGAACAGGCCCAACGAAACAAGATTGGGCAGATAAATTATATCTCCTGATGGGAATGGAGAAATTGACAGATAAACGTAAGGGAAAATATAAGTCTGGTGCAGAAGAGTGGTCACAACTGGAAGGGATATTGAAAAAGGAAGAAGGAGAACGAGAAATAAGGACTTAGGATGGAAATGGAGAAGGAGACAGGGGTGGGTAAGGTGGGGGGGGCAATAGGGGGGGGAGGGAAGGATAAAAGGGGAGGGGGAAAATGGCTGTTAACAAAGCTTGAATGTTACTGTTTTCTTTTCCTTTATTTTTGTATTCTGAAGAAGAATTGTTCTGTATGACTTTGTAATTTTTGAAGCATTAATAAAAAATTTTACAAATTAAAAAAAAAAAAAAATAGAAAAATTAAATTCTTTTTTCTACCTTTTGTTGTCTGCTCATTTTATTTTTCCAAGTCATGTCGGTCCCAGGCTCTGGTTTCTACATCCTTCTGTCTTCTCTTAACTCACTCACCAAGGTCTCAGGCCCATTTGATATTTCTACTATCTCTCCATGTCCACTATCCATCTTCTTCCTCCATGTTTAGTATCTCCCTTACTGTGTCCCTATATTTCTATACACCCAGCTTCTCCCCTCTCTTTGTCCCCAGTGCCATTATATCACTACCCTCTCTGACCCTACCCCATCCAGCTTCTCTCCCTCCCTCCCCTTTCCAGCATCTGGTTTGGTTGCTTGATTCCCTGCCTGCCTGCCCACCCGCCCGCCCTCCCTCCCTTCCTCACGCTGTAGGTTTAGTATTTGATCCCTTTTCCTTCATCTCCTTGGTCTGATATCTCTGTTTCCCTTCCCTCTCTCTTTGTGCTGTACCAGCAGTTCTCTCCATTCCCTCCAGTTCTCCTTCCCCTCTTTCTCCCACGTCCAGCTTTCTCCCTTCCATCCAGATCCCCTCCTCCTCGCACATCCAGCAGCTCTCTCTCTCCAGCCCCCTCTTCCTCCTCCCACATCCAGCAGCTCTCACCCTACCACCCAGATCTCCTCCTCCTCTTCCTCCAGCAGCTCTCTCCCTTCCATCGTCCCCTCCTCCTCTTCCTCCAATGTCCAGCAGCTCTCTCCCTTCCCTCTAGCCCCTTCTTCCTCTTCCACCCTTGTCCAGCAGATCTCCAGCCTCTTCCTCCTCTCCCTCCCATGTCCAGAAGCTCTCCAGCCCCTTCCTCCTCTCCCTCCCATGTCCAGAAACTCTCAGCCACTTTCCCTCCAGGCCCACCCATCCAACATCCTTTGCTGCATCGGTCCCTGCATTCTCCTTTTCGCCCGTTGCGCAGCGCTGCCATTCTCACAGGCAGCTCCGTTCCCCCCTGCCGCGTCCATCTGGCCCTCTCTATGCACTTCCTGTTTACGTAGGGCCAGATGGACGTGGCAGAGGGAAGCGGAGCTGCGCAACAGGCGAAAAAGAGAATGCAGGGACCAATGCAGCGGAGCCTGGGGAGAAGAATTATTTCAGGGCAGGTAGGCAACATTGAACGCTGCCTCCCGAAAGGCCGTACCCGGAGCTGCGGGAGAAAAGGCAGCAACAGCAGCGAAGATGTTGGGTGGGCGGGCCTGGAGGGAAAGTGGCTGCGCCTGGGCTCGTCCAGGCCCGCCCGTGGCTACGCCCCTGGTCAACATAAAATGCATCATTTATTAATCAATGCCTAATTCTTATAAAGGTAATCTGTTTTCATGCTATTACCATGTAGTAGAATATCAAGTAAATCAAATGAAAATGGATGGTTTGGGAAACGACGTCAGCAGCCAAGTCAAGACGTCTAAGCAGAGAGCTCTGCCCCATTAACTTGCTATAAGCATTAATCTGTACCCATCCAAGCTCCTAAGCATCAAATAAGTGTAGCACAAACAACTGGAAACTTACCAGGAAGAGTAGATGATACTGATGTGGTGTCAGGAACTAGATTTAAAGAACTATGCACACAGCACCTGCATTAATGGGAGCAGAGGCAGCCTCAAAATGATGGCAACCAAGAAAATGTGCGGCGGCAAAGTGCTTGATACATTTGAAAGAGTAATGAAGATAGCGAGATGAATAATGAGGATGTTATAATGCCTTTGTATCGCTCCATGGTGCTGTTGGATTATTTGTAGTAAATAATTAGCAGATTTTTTATACACACAGCTTCAGCTTTAGAAATGTTAATTTCTTTTCTTCATCTCTCTCACATACACCCCAGAATAATTCACTGCTGAGTCACTTTAAAGTTGAAGTATACCAAAACATCTGTTTACTCACAGTTTGTAGTTAGATATATATTCAGCAGGCTTATATATACATAATATAATACATTTGGTTTATCAGCTCTTTCCATGTGCTTAAATGGTAATGGATGCTCACACCATAGATATAGATCCTCAGGTTAGGAGAGATCATGAGTTCCATGTGCTCCACAGGAAGTTGCATGGGTGTGACCTCTCTAGGCAATTCACATCAGAGGTCACAGAGTAATCACAGAGAGAGAAAAAAAACATTGCTGACAGACAATGCATGTAAAACACAATACATTATTCCAACAAACCCCTTCTCATGCATAACTGTCATGCAATTATTAATTCATACAAAGTCCAAGCTTTATTCGCAGATTCTCAAAACGTTCTCTGGGTAACGGTTTGGTCATGATGTCAGCTGTCATCTCACTGGTGTGACAATAGTGTAGACTGATAACTCCTTCTTTCGCCAGCTCTCGCACGTTGTGATATTTCCTTGCAATGTGCTTGGTGCGTGACTGAACCTTGTCATTCTGTGACAGTCTGATGCAGCTCTGATTATCTTCCATTATCTGGATTGGTCTCTGTTCATCTATTCCAAAATCCAGCAAAAGTTTTTCAATCCACATCAGTTCTCTGCATGCTTCTGATACAGCCACATATTCAGCTTCTGTAGAAGACAGACTCACAATACTTTGTTTATGACTGGCCCATGAAATTTGTACATTTCCATACATAAACACATATCCACTTGTGGATTTATAGTCAGAATGATCCCTGCCCAATCTGAATCACAGTAACATATTAGTTTTGGATTACTATTGGCTGAAATCTTTAATTTACAATCAATGGTACCTTTTAAATACCTTACCATCCCTTTAACTGCAGTCCAATCTGATTTGGTAGGTGAGCTGACCCTTCTGCTCAAAATTCCTACTGCATTTGCTATATCAGCCCTGTATGTGGTAGTCAGATATAAAAGCTTACCTATGGCTGATCTATATTGGATGTTATCTGGTAAAGGTTCTCTTACTGTTTCATCCTTCAGAAAATCAGTGATCATGGGAGTGCTTACAACTTGGGCATCTTGCATACCTAAACTTCAATAAGCTCATTTATTTTCTGCTTCTGGCTTAGAAGATAAGAAACCATCATTTTGTTTCTCAATTTCTATACCCAAGATAGTATGACACATTACCAAGTTCTTTTATCTCACATTCTGGTTTTAAATATTTTGCAATGTCCTTGTACTCTTGCTCACTTTCGCTTGCAATGAGCAGATCATCAACAAAAGCTAAAATGTATGCTATTGTCCATTTCTGCACCTAGTGTACAAGCATTTATCTGCTTCACCTTGCTTAAATCCTAAATTTGTCAATATTTCATGCAATTTGTCATTCCAACATTTTGCACTTTGCTTTAATCCATAAAGACCTTTGTTTAATTTACACACTAGCTGTCTTTGTTTTGTATTTATGAAACCTGTTGGCTGTTCCATGTACAAGTCTTCAGTTATATCTCCATGAAGAAAGCTGTTTTCACATCAATGTGGTTGACTTGCATGCCTTTTGAGACTGCAATGCTCAGAAGTGTTCTAATTGTCGTGTGTTTCACTACAGGTGCAAACACTTCATCAAATCTTCTCCATATTTTTGAAGATATCCCTTTGCGACTAATCTGGCTTTATACCTTTCCACTTTTCCTTGTGCATTCCTTTTTAACTTGAATACCCATTTGCATCCTATAGCTTTCTTGCCAGGAGGTAATTTTGTAAGAATCCAAGTTTTATTTTTATGCAATGAATCAATTTCTTCTTGTGCAGCTTTACGCCATTCAGCAGCTTCTTCTGCTGGCATTTTCTCAATCTCATCCCATGTTAAGGGCTCTTGAGCTTCTGCTGACTTTGTTAGGTAAGACAGTCTTGGGGTGGAACACCTTTGTTTTCCCTGGATGAGCGTCTGACAACAGGTTGGTCCGACCTTTCCGCATCCTCTAAATCTGAGAGTCCTTCTCCAATTGATTCCCTTCTCCAACTGTACTGTCTTCTTCAATGATCCTTTCTGTGTCTGCTTCCTCTGCCTGTTCCTCGTTAGATACAGGTGAGTTGCTTTCAGACATCTGCCTTGGTATGGCATTTATATACACTGGCATGTCTATTATGGTTCTAGTTTCATATTCTGGGTTGATAAGGCTCATCTGGGATAATCCAGCCTTTATCAACCCTTTTGTTTTCATCAAAATATTAACATGTCTTATGCCACAATGCCAGTTTTCAGATTCAAAATTCTATATCCTTGGTGTCCTGGAGCATAGCCAACTAAAATGCCCCTTTCTGTTGTGGAATCCAGCTTATGCCTTCTTTGCTTTGGTACATGAGCATATGCTGTACTTCCAAATGTTCTTATGTGTGACAGGTTTGGCTTCCTACCATGCCATGTCTCATGTGGTGTGCGCTCAGCGCCTTTAGTTGGCATTCTGTTTTGTAGGTACACTGCTGTGAGAATGGCTTCCCCCCATAGTCTTTTAGGGAGATTGCTATCTGACAGCATACATCTGGTCATTTTCCACAAGTGACCTAAATTTTCTCTCTGCAACAGAATTTTGCTCTGGTGTATAAGCTACTGTTGTGATATGCTGAATGCCTTCTTGTTCTAGAAATGTGCGCATGCTTTGTGAAGTGAACTCACCACCATTGTCGTCTGAAGAACCTTTGGTTTTTCTTTCAAATTTATTGCTCACCATGGCTACGTATTTCTTCAGCATGTCTGTGACTTGACTTTTTTCTTTCAGCAAATAGGCCACACAGTATCTAGAGAAATCATCCAAGAATATTAGCACAAATCTGTTATTTCCCAATGATGGGATATTAAACGGTCCACATAAGTCACTGTGTATTAAGTCCAGTACTTTATTACTCCTATTTCCTGTGTATGCAGGAAATGAGGGTCTCACACCTTTTTGAGTAACACAGTCTATGCATTTCTCCATTTTACCAGTATCTGCACTTATTTGAATGCCAGTGGCAAGTTGCTTACTGTGAAGATCCTGGATCACCTTAAAATCACGATGTCCCAGGCGGCGGTGCCAGATTTCCAGACTACATTTACCATCATTCTTCCTTACTTGCGCCATATGTGAGGCTTCACCTGAAATGCTCAGTTTATAAATATCATTATGCATAAAAGCTTCAGCATACACTTCATCATTTTTAGAGATTGTGCACTTACTGTTTTCAAAATGAATCACAAATCCCTTCTTATCTAATGTAGATACACTAAGCATATTGCAAACTGCTGGGGAATATACAAGACATCACTTACAGGAATTTCTTTAACTTCATTAGACACTTTGCATTTTAAGAATCCAATACCTTTTGCTTGGATCTTAGCAGTCCCTGCGTTTGCAGTATTAAGAATACCTTCTTCTGGACACATTTCCTGAAAGAAATCCTTACAATTGGTTAAATGGCATATGCTCCCCGAATCCAAAATCCAAGTACTTTCATTTGAATTATTATTTACCATAGTCAAAGATTTTTCTGCCATTAGAAAGCTCTTATGTTTATCATTGTCCTTTGTACATGCTTGGAAAATTCTTTTGTTCCATTGGCTTAGGTGAGCTAGAGGGGGTGTTTTGTGTTTCCTTACACCATTTAGATACATGTCCCTCCTTTCCACATGAGTAGCAAATCAGCTTGCCCTTGGGTGGAGTTTTCCCATAGCTCCGCCTTTCTCTATTCTTTGCCAAGAAATTTGTTTCATTTCTCTCTGACTGTCTTTGAAAACACATCTCCTCAGAATCATTAATTATGCATTCCTGCCTCAGTTTTGATGCTGCCTGTTCAAACGATTGCCCTTCAATGGCTTCATTCACAGACCTAAAAACATCAAACTTCTTTGATAGTGAGGTAAAAAGAAATGCTCTTTTCAATGCATCACACATGGGAATTCCAGAAAGTTCTAGCTTTTGAAATGAAGACATAAGATGCATAATGTGATCATTACACTTACTTTTATCCCTTAATTTGGTTTCATTCAACTCTGCCAACCAAATTGGTTGCTGTTTTGCATATGTAGTTGCATACATAGTTCTCAGTTTTTCTAAAATTTCCTTTGCTGTATCTTTTGCCTCCACCATATGGCTTGTTTCTCTGAGAGAGCTTCAAAAAACATGCACTTCACATAATAGTTGCATTGTCCCATTCAGCCATATTTTCAGCTGTTCTGTTTTGGTCTAAACATATGCTTAATTTCTTTGCTTGAAGGAGACATCTGAATCTTAGCTCCCATTGCTGATAATTATATGCAGTTAATTTAGGCACCTTGAGAGAGTGGAAAAATGGTGAATTTCCTCCCTCAGCCATTGCTTATCTGTTTGGTGTGTGGGGGGGAGAGAGAGACAGACTGAATCTTTCTTTTAAAACTTAAGAGAAAAATTTGGCTTTTTCACTGCCTGGTAATATTTCTCTTCTTCCTTTTTCAATTCCTGGGCTGGGCCCATAACCCTTTTGTTGGATTATTTGTAGTAAATAATTAGCAGATTTTTATACACACAGCTTCAGCTTTAGAAATGTTAATTTCTTTTCTTCATCTCTCTCACATACACCCCAGAATAATTCACTGCTGAGTCACTTTAAGTTGAAGTAACAAACATCTGTTTACTCACAGTTTGTAGTTAGATATATATTCAGCAGGCTTATATATACATAATATAATACATTTGGTTTATCAGCTCTTTCCATGTGCTTAGATGGTAATGGATGCTCACACCATAGATATAGATCCTCAGGTTAGGAGAGATCATGAGCTCCATGTGCTCCACAGGAAGTTGCATGGGTGTGACCTCTCTAGGCAATTCACATCAGAGGTCACAGAGTAATCACAGAGAAAGAAAAAAAACATTGCTGACAGACAATGCATGTAAAACACAATACATTATTCCAACAGGTGCGACCGCACCTCGAATATTGTGTTCAATTCTGGTCGCCATATCTCAAAAAAGATATAGTGGAATTAGAAAAGGTGCAGAGAAGGGCGACGAAAATGATAAAAGGGATGGGACGACTTCCCAATGAGGAAAGGCTAAAGCGGCTAGAGCTCTTCAGCTAGGAGAAAAGGCAACTGAGGGGAGATATGATAGAGGTCTACAAAATAATGAGTGGAGTTGAACGGGTAGACGTGAAGCGTCTGTTCACGCTTTCCAAAAATATTAGGACTAGGGGGCATGCGATGAAGCTACAATGTAGTAAATTTAAAACGAATCGGAGAAAATGTTTCTTCACTCAACGTGTAATTAAACTCTGGAATTCGTTGCCAGAGAATGTGGTAAAGGCGGTTAGCTTAGCGGAGTTTAAAAAAAATTTGGATGGCTTCCTAAAGGAAAAGTCAATAGACCGTTATTAAATGGACTTGGGGAAAATCCACTATTTCTAGGATAAGTAGTATAAAATGTTTTGTACTTTTTTGGGATCTTGCCAGGTATTTGTGATCTGGATTGGCCACTGTTGGAAACTGAATATAATGGGTCCTGCCAGCGCAGCTTATTTACAAAACAGGATGCTGGGCTTGATGGACTTTTGGTCTTTCCCAGTATGGCAATTCTTATGTACTAATAGAGAGGTATTCCACAGCCGGTTCCAGGAGGTAAAAGGATGGCTTGGCTGCAATGAAAGAAGAGATCATGGAGCTCTAATAATGGAACTAAGAATGAATATGGCAGGACTAGACAAGAGGGTGGAGGTGGAAGCCAGGTGAGAGAAGACAGGGGATATTGCATCTTTAGAAGCAGCAATGTGCAAGGTGGAAGCGGGAAGAAAATGAATGGCTAAAAAACCCGAAAAACATGGAAAACTGGCCAAGACACAATAACCTGCACATGAGAGATACCAGAGACCAAAATATAAGCAGACTGCAAAGATACTGCAATAAAAATGCAAAGCAGAACTAGCCTCAAGGGAACAGCCAGTTACAGACATGAAGTCAAACTGAATAGAGCAGATAGTTCCCTGGAAAAATGGAGAAACAACTGCCATGGGACATTGTCATAGGCAACCGTGATTGTGAAAGATGTAGCCATTCAAGTTTTGTTTTTTTTTTGTTTTTTTTGAGTGGGATGGAAATAAGGCATCTTTGTAGGAAGACTCTCACCAATTACATTAAAACAAAGCTACTGAAAAAGGAGAGGGGGGAGGGGAAGGGGGAGGAATTAGAACAGGAGGATGAGACCTGACTGTATGAGACTGCTCTGATGGATGTTGGTTAGCACTTTTGTTGTATTAGAAGTTTCACCTATTGTTAAATTTATTTCTGGAAAACAATAAAATAAATGGTAAAAAACAAAAAAACAAAAACAAAGGGACTTTAAAGAGGTCACAGTGAAACTACAAAAATATAGATGTATTTCTGTTTGGTTTGGCTTTTACAGTGAACAGCATTAAGAAGCACTGCACATTAAAAGACTGCAATGAAGGAAGCAGGCATAAAGGGGCTGGAGTTGCAAGGAGCAGGAGAAAAAGACAAGACATTTAAAGAAGCAGGGAACTGGCAGAGAGACTGGAGTGCTATTTTTTAGGCACAGTTCAAATGGACGTTTAAAGGTTTTGAGATTCTGCCTTTCAGGTTATACCTGGTGGTACTAGGTCCTTTTCCACCCCTCCTCTTTACCACTAAAACTCTCCTGCCTCCTTTAAAAAAGTGAACTGGCTACTCCTTTAAAGGAGTTGTATTTCAGCACAGCTGGGCAGCTAGCTGGTGCTGCATTTGAAAGAGCAAAGAAGCATTTCACAGGTCTTTTTACATTCCCTGGTGCTCTGCTTGAAAGAGGAGTTCTCAGATTCAACTTTGGTGAGTACTTGCTTTCCTTCCTTCATTTCACCTCCCTTGCAGTTATGTCAGCACTGGCAGGTGTCAGTGAAGTGTTGCTCCCAACATGGCACTCGGAGAACAGTGTCAGGTCAGTGCTCGGTATGTGCCCACTCTTTCCCTCAGACTAATTTTTTGGTGGTAGTACAGGCTCCAGGAAGCAGCAGGGATCCAAAATTTTGACAGCTCAGCAGTTTACCACAGACTACAGAACTGCGGTGACCATCTTGTCTACACCCACACAGCTCCTGACAAAGAATACTGATTTCCCTTCAATGCCATTACTCACCTGAATTTGCCTGTTCGTAGTGCAGGGAACACAATTTTAGAGTATTTATGCTCAGCGTTGTCCGCTCCATTTCATCCTGAATTTGCCCTCTTGATACATCAAGCATTTCTTGTTAGAGATCACGGTCTTCTCAGGACACTCCTGCTTTTATTATGCAGCCTCAGGAACACGGAGGAGACTAGAGAGCAACTTGGACTTTGATTCAGATAGGGCTGGTTCAAGGAACTGTTGCACCCTGAGCCAACTTTTACATCAGCGCCCCCCTGTGATCCGGTAGTTCCCCTTCTTTTTAAGTCTTCCCCTTCCTGCTGGTGATACAGTGTACCTAAATCATCCTGCATCTCTCCCTCCTCTCCCACCTAAAGGAGAGAGGGAAGGGAGAGACACCGAACCAGAATTTTAACATCCTTTATCACTGGCGCCTTGAGCCAGTGCCTTCTTTAGTTCAAAGGAAGCTCTGGAAGAGACCTCCTAAGGCTTTCCATATGTATGCAGCTATGCAGGAGTTAATTTCAGCTCAGAGGAACACTCCTAATGCAGGTCTGAAGGTGGCCCGAGCTATGTCTCATCTGTGTCCTCTGCTCCTGGATGAATTAGAGCTGTTGAAGCTTCCTGTAGCTGATGCCTTGGTAACAGCGGTCACGAAGATTACTATTCCAGTGGAAGGGGGCATGGCTCTCAAGGATGTCCGAGATCGCAGACTAGAGGCTATGCTGAAGCTATTATTTTAAGTGGCTTTACTGTCTCTTCAGGCTACAATTTGTGTATCTTATGCTGCCCAAGCTCATTTCTGCTGGACCCAGCTGTGCAGGGAATTGATACAGAAATCAGATTCTCCATTCTTTCCAGACCTCCCTTCACCAGGGAGAATGGGATCCATTGATGGATGCCTTTTCCCATAGGCGTAGTTTGACTGTTTCATTTGGGGGGGCAAAGGATGGGGCGGAGCATATTAGCATATTCATTTGCATATATACATATGCAAATGATATGCTAATATGGAGGAAGGAAGGAAGGGAAAAAGAGCTGGCTTTTTTTGGGAATAACCATAATGAATATGTATGAGATATCAAGCCAGCTCTTTCTCCCTTCCTTCTTTCCTTCTTCCACTCCAGTAGTATTTCCCCACCCCATACCATGCCAGTGTTGACCTTAGAAATGCATAAGCTCTATATGTAGATCCTTCAAGAGGTAGTGTGTCATGATTTAGGCTCTACACCCTTTCTGATGTTTTGGTGCCACCTCAGTAAAGCCAACACACAATCTCTCCACTGCAACACACTATACACAAACTTGTGCAAAAACACACTCATAACCTTACTAAACCATAACAGCACTAATTCCAAGGACAGGACGAGCTGCAACCTTATGCGTGAAAAGGCAGAACTGTAATTACACCAGGCTCTAAAACACCAATACACTACCTCGTGAAAAACACATGACACAACAGACATGACACAAGGAACTAGAAAGCAAAAAATATGAAGGCAAAATACTGAACTGGAAAGTTAACTCAAGAAGTCAGACTCAGCATGCAGCAATACCAGAAAAATTGAAACTTACATGCAAAATTTCACAGAAAGCTGACATATTCCAATTAATAAATTCTGAATAAAATACTTTTTTCTACCTTTGTTGTCTGATCATTTAGTTTTTCTATTCGCTTTGGTCCCAGTGTCTTCTGTTTTATGCAGTGTCTTCTTTCCATTTGATATTCCATTTAATAGATTCAAAATAAAATACTTTTTTGTACCTTTGTTGTCTGGACATTTTACTGTTCAATCATGCTGGTTCCAGTTTCCTCTTTTCCTGTCTTTCTGCTAATTCTCCTTCAACTGCTTGCTGTCCATTTGTCTTTTCTCTTCTCTCCTGTCTTATTCCATTCCTTCACTACACCTACCTTTGACACATTATTTCTTTTTTAGCTCTTTCCTCTCTGATCACTTAAATTTCACCCTCGTCCTCATCCTCCTCCTTTTTAGTTTTCAGCTATCAAATTCCATTTCTTTCTCTCACCCACTAGCTGCCCCATTCCTCTTCTCTGTCCTTCCTCCAACCTTTCATTTCCTTTCATCTTTAATCAACTCTCCCTTACCACATTTCTGCCCCCCCCCCATCACTATCATCCTCTCATTTGTTTCCTTCCCACCTCCCCTTTGGCCTCTCCCAAATAGTTCCACCATTTGCAGCATCTTCCTCCCTCCAACCTTCTAGCCCAGCACGCCTGCTCCCTTTCTCCCATTGTAGCCTAATATCTCCCTGTCCCTTCCACACACACACCCACACCCCAGCATCTTCCAGCCCCCACTTCCCTGTGGTCCAGCATTTCTTCCTCTCTCTCTTCCCTCCCTCCAATTGTCCAGCATTTCTCCCTCACTCCCTTCTGTCCCTGGATCCACAATCTCCCTCTTTTTCTCTTTCCCCTCTAGTGTATATCTATCCCTCCCTCTCATCCATCCCCATGTACAACCTCTCTTCCCTCTGTCTTCTCTCTCACTGCCCACATCACTCTCACTATCTCCCTTCCTTGCACCCTGGGCCCAACATCTATCTCTTTCGTTCTCTTCCTTCCCCTTTTAGCATCTCTCCCATCCCCATACAGCATCTCTCTCTGTCTCCCTCCCTCCCACTTCCATGTTCCAACATTTCCCCTTTTCTCTTGCTGTCCCTCCCTCCTCCTCCACATCCAGTATTATTTCTCCCTCTCTCTCCCCCATGCATCTCCCCCCACCAACATTCCCCACCTCTCTCGCTCACCTCTACCTAGCATTACCCCATCACCTCAACAGTGCTCCTGTGACTGTCTCTCCCTGTCTCCCTGCCACCAGCCAGCATGCTGCCTCGCTCTTCCCCGCCGGCGCTGCCTCGGTCCCTGACTCCCTGCAGCATTTTTGTCCGTCGCCGTCAGCGCTGCCATTCATTCTCACAGGCAGCCTCGTTCCCGCTCCCCTTTGCCGCGTCCACTCCTCCGACCGGATCTCTCTGATGCACTTCCTGTTAAACACGAAGTGCATCAGAGAGAGCCGGAGGACGCGGCAAAGGGGAGCGGGAACGAGGCTGCCTGTGAGAATGAATGGCAGCGCTGACGGCGACGGACAAAAATGCTGCAGGGAGTCAGAGACCGAGGCAGCGCCGGCGGGGAAGACACAATTAAGCCCCGCCAGTTCGCCGGTGCGACTCGTTTGGGGGGGGGCAATGCCCCCCCTCGCCCCCCCCAATCTACGCCCATGCCTTTTCCATGATTACATCAGCATGGGTTACTCCTCTATTGGACCTCATGGCCTAGAGGCTCAATGCCAAAGTTTCTTGACTCTTCAGTCATCGGAAGGATTGGAAGGTTTAGACACCTTGTAGTTTGTGATCTGACCAGATGATTGTGGATGGTTGCCATGATTTATGCGTTAGGTCATGCATAGGGGAGGATACAAAGACTGCATCAAGTGGCCATCTTTGTGTGTGGGTCCATCACTAATTAGTTCTAAGTCAAGGTCGTGCATGAAGTTCAGAAGTGATTGAGCTTCAGTGGATTCCTAGTCTTGAAAGTCTAAATTCAGGTCTCCTGGTGGTGGTCTCTGGGTTGGATTATAAATGTTTGGAGGTCATCCGTTACCTCTCACTATGGCTCTGGAGGGCGGCAGCGCAGTATCATTCTGTGCGCGGTTTTTGTAGAGGTTGTGTGAATTTTTAGAAACATGCTTTCTAGCCATTTGTGTGTTATTGAGTCGACTAGTTGTAACCCCCCCTCTGCTGTCTGGTCTAAAAATTGAGAGGATTTGGTAGTTCTGGGGCAAATCATTTTTTAAAATAACTGTTATCCTCCTTGGTCAGCCATGTTTCTATGATGCAGATTAGGTCAAAGTCCTTGTCCTGTATAAAATCTCTGATGATATCATATTTGTTCCTAACGGATCTGGCATTGAAGTACCCGATGGATATGAAAGACATCTTAGCTGTTGGGTGGGTCTTCGTTTGTTTGAGAGTTGATATTGTAATTGGTTTTAGGTGGTGTCTGTGTTCGGTGTGTTTTTGGTTCTTGTTTGATCTCCTTGTTGTGATAGCCTGAATAGGAAAGGTGGCGTTAATGCAGTCAGTTAAAGTATGGGGGGTCCCTGCTTGGCCTTCTCACTGTGTTATTCTGTGTCAATAAGTTTGTATTGGTTAGCGTTGGTGAGGTTGTATTAGTGCAGTCGATTAAGTTATGGAGGTTTACTCCCTGTGGTTTGTTGCTCGTGTGTATCTTGGGAGTCTTCTGCCTTGGAGGCAGATCTCTTATCTGTGCACATGATCCTGTTCTCACCTGCTACAAGTTTTAGACTGAAACAGAGTATTAGTAACTTCAGTATGTTGGTCATAGTGCGTTTATGATGATAGCTGGCATGCGGTATGTGTTTAGCCTCTGTAGAAGATTGAGATAGATTTGTGCTCTTTTTCTCAACTCCGTAGTCTTTGGTGTCTGTTGGGAATTTGGTGTATCCAGTTGTTTGGGATTGGGAGTAGTGGAATTCAGCTAGGGACTTACTTTGGAGCTTCTGTCATCACTCCAAGTCTGCTGCTATTCTCTGTGACCTATAAAGTGCCTCTATCGCTTGCTTTGTTAGCTCTTTAATCTTTCCCACAGAATCCTCAAGCTCTCCGGTTAGATCGATTGCAATGACCACAGAGGTCTAAGGTGGTGGGCTTGGGTCATGAACAGCTCGAGTCGCAGTCTTGGGATGTATGCTCGTATCATATGCTGCTCGAATCATCTGTGGTCTTCAGTGCAGTGGCGGAGGAAGGACTCTGACAAAAAAAAAAAAAAAAAAGTAGCCAGAATCCACTCTCCTAGCATTGAGCCACAGGGATCATCCTCAGAGAAGCAAAAAGCTCTTCAAACAGCAAAGTGAAATTGGAGAGCTCGCAGGGTTATGAAGGTCTCAGGCTTGTGACGTGCATGGGGCAGGTCACAGGTTTGGGTTACAAGTTTGGGTTGCGTGCTGCTCAAGTCACCTGCTCTCTTCTCTCTGGATTTTGATTGGATTTAACTGAGGTGTCCGCAAGTGTGTTCACTTACTGCACGGAGGTTGACCTCATTCCTCCTTGACTTCTCAATGGCCTACAGTTCTCAGGATTGCATCTGTTCTTTAGACTCTCCGGCTGCATTGGTTGTGGAGCGTACAGGGGCAATCCCTTGCTGTTGCCATCTCTTCGCAAGGGAATGCTGTCCCACAGCATAGGGACACTCTCTCGCTGCTGCTGTGTCTCAGGGCGGGGGACTGATTTCCAAATGGCTGTTTTAAATCCAGTTCAATGATGAACTTCAAGATAAACAGAATTACATTTGTTTGCACTGAACAAGAGAATTATAAGACTTTTGGTAGAGGTTTTGACCTCTCTGTGGAATGGAGAATAGTTTGTCTCCTGCAGTTCTCTTGAAACCTGTGATGTCAGCGAAGCTGCAGTACAGCAGTTTATGGTAGTGTATGAACAGTAATATTCTGTGCTACTCTGGCATGGAGCACATTGCTTGCCATTTGTTGTTAAGTGCCATCAAGTCAGTTCACATCTAATATTGCACCAAGCGGAGAGGAAATATTTTCTCTCAGGCCTGTACAGTTCCTGTTCCTCCACCTACCTGCAGAGAGCACGCTTCTTGGTTTCCTTAGCTCTCACTTGCTTCATTAGGTCCTCCAGCTTTTCTGACTCCTGAAACTGCACTCCAAGGTCCTCATCCTCAGCAGTGTTGATAATGTCTCTGTAAAAACGGGAAATGTCAAAGCCCCCATCCTTCTTCAGGTGCATCAGGTCAAGGAAAATACCTGTGATATACAAGAGTCATGAAATCAAAGCATGAAATTCAGCATATGCCAGAAAACAAACCAAAAAATTGCAGTGCTGCTCTCTGCTGACTCAGTGATCTGCCTGCACCACAGATACTAGCATGATAAATCAGTGGGATAAAGGCCTCAGATCAATGGCATAAGAGTGCATACTAATCAGGAAGTGAACCTATCTTCTGATCTACTCCACAGCAGATCTGGAATACTGCACCAGTGGGCATAGATGGAAAAAAAATTAAAATCACAGAATAAACTGTGCACGAAAATTGGGTACCCCCCCCCCCCCCACACACACACACACACAGTGGTCTAAACTGATAACATAAATCAGTTCAGTTCACTGACCCAAATGTTACACACCTTAAAAGTCTTGGTTCTAAAGTTATTGCCATAAATAGGGGAGAGTAAAGAGAATGGCTTTACAAAATGTAAGATTCTGACATTCTCACACATTAACCTGCATACTTTGTATCTGTAAAACATACAAGTTTAAAATAATTCTCCACAGCCCAGGTTTTGAAAACTGTCTGGCACGAAGATGACTGTACAAGTGCTACTCCTCGGGGAATTCTGAACAAAATAAAAAAGAACCATGTGCAAAAATTTTGAAAATTCTGCATTGTTATTAATTTGTTTTGTGTAGAATTCCCTCATCATAGAGGCCTGGTCCTCCTTGCTCCAGGTCTGACACCCAACTTTCTTCCTCCCACCACCACCAGTAGTCTTGCTTCCCAGCTTAGTGAAAATCCACCCTAGGCTTGATTTCTCCCACAGTTTTCTCTGCCCCCTCTCGAGGGTGGGAACCCCCCAGTTTTCTCTGCCCCCTCACGAGGGTGGGAACACCCCAGTTTTTCTTATGTTTCATTATTTTTATTAAATCCTATATAATAATTTGCACCTCCATCTGGCTGCTTGGGTTCGTAACCGAGTTCCTATTGGTCCGCCCTGGGGATGACATCACAGGGTGGACCAATGGGAACTGAGAGGGAAGGGAACCCAGCAGCAGCCACCAGAGGTGAGAAACCAAACGCCACCCCGAGTTTCATGATCCCCCAACCTCCCTTCCTCTCTCCTTCCCTCCTTCCACTCCTGATGTCCGACTTCCGGGCCCAGAGACCTGAGGGGGGTCCTCAGACCAGATACAGGGGGGGGGCCTGTAATTCACATGACAGGGAGGGAGGCTGGAGGCTAAGCTGCAACTGCGAGGAATACCTTTCATTTCTGTCAGAAACGGGCCTTTTTTACTAGTTATATATATTATTCAACTCATAGAGCAATAATACAAGAAACTGGAAATGCCACATAAAATATTCAAAGTTATCCATAACTGAAATATATTCAACACTTTCATCCACTATACATTAGGTAAATTGGATCCAAGAAAGGAAAAAAATAATACTTTACATTGTATCTAGGAAATAATTAATAGATTAATGCTACCCAGGTAGCCTACTCCAAGCTGTCTTATAGTGTACATCTGTGTCTAGACAATTAACATTAACCTCTTCTTTAGACTGCAAAAAGTCTTCTAACTGCTTGGGGTCAAAGAACTGAAATTGCTTAGACTGAAATAATATATGGCAAATACAAGGAAATTTAAGTACAAAATTTGCACCTAATGCCAAAGTCCTTGGACGCAAAACCAAAAAGTCTTTACGCCTTTTCTGTGTTTCTGTAGACAAATCTGGATAAATACTTATTTTAGACCCTAAGAATAGAGAATCCAAATGACGAAAGGAAAGTCTCAGTACTGCATCTCGATCCATCTCCAGAGCAAAGAAAACCACCACAGTAGTTCTCTGAGTAATTACCTCTAATGAGGATTCCAAAAAAGATGTGAGATTCATAGCATCTCCTACTTGGGTTTGAGAAGTTTCAGGCAAAGATTTTGCATTAGGTTGTAAATACTGCGCCCGAGTTATAGGAGGCAAAGAATCCTCAACCATACCTAGTATTTCCACCAAATTTTTTTTTACCATCTCTATAGGTGTAATTAAAGGTGATCTAGGGAAATTCATCAGTCTCAAATTAAGCCTCCTAGATTGATTTTCTAACTATTCTAAATGGTGAAAGGTAAAGTTTCTTTCTTTAATTGAGACTTGTTCCACAGATTCTAATTTTTGAATTTTCTCATTTAAAAGTTTCAATTCAGAGGATTGTTGAGCAGTTGCCTGTGCCTGGATAATGGCTGCTTCAGATAATACCTTAATTTCACTAGTGTTTTTAATTATCAATACTTGTAAAGAAGATTGAATGTTAAATGTCAGGTCCCAGAGTGACTCCATTGTCACTATGGCTGGTTTTACTATAGTCCCCGAAGAAAAAACAGGAAGGGAGTCTCAATAGACTGTTTCAAAGTACTCACTATCTGTGATGGCAATATTTGTATTGCTAGTTGTTCTTCCAGCCTGGTGCTCCTAACCGTTTCTCCCACAAGCAGGGTTGTCTTCTTGGTCACCACTGCCACCAAGTCATCAACCTTAGGGAGCATGATTTCTAAGTCCTCCTGGGATACTGCATACAAGCGAAACATAGCCTTAACCACTCTCAGGCTGCCATCTGGTGTAGCATGGCCTCATGTTCCAGAAAGGACTTGGGTGGCTTTTTGGTGCTGGCCATCATAGATTAGAAGAGAAGTAGAAGAAGAAATGTTTAATACCTCCAGCACTTTAGTAATGGAGGGAAGTACTTCCCTATGAAACATCCTAACAGCCATAGAGTTATCCACTAACAGCTCCTCTTCCTCCAGGACCTCAGGCAACCCAGAATGCACAGAAGCTGAGATGTCACCCTCAGAGGGAACAGGGGAAGGAGGAGAAGTAGAGAGCACCTCTGAAGTGGAATCCAAGTGCCTCCTTTTAGGGCAGCCTCCCTGGAACAGTCTAGCCCAGAGCCAGACCTCTTAAGCAAGAAAGTCTGATGCGTTAATAAAACAAACTCTGGGGGAAAAATGCATGTTGGATTCAGAAGCAGGAATGAAAGCAGCAGCAGCAGCCTAAGACCTCCTCCAAAGCCCTAACCGAACAGCCCACTTGCTCTCAAGTCTCTGGGGAAGAATTTACACCCAATCTGCAATTACTCGAAATGGCCGCTGGCACCTCCAAGAGTGTGGGATCAGAGACAGAGGCTTGCGAGGGAGGCGATGAGTGTGAATTCAAAGTCCTCACCACTGAAATCCTGTCCCCCTGAACATGCTGAACAGACTCCCGATGATGCTCTCCACAATTCACAGCAGGAGAAGCACAACTGTTTCAGCCACCATAAGGGAAAAGTCTGCTAATGAAATCCCAACGACAATAAGAAGTGGCATAAGGAATGTCATGTCAAATGCAAAGCGCTGATAAGGAAAGCTAAGAGGGACTTCGAAAAAAAGATTGCGTTGGAGGCAAAAACACATAGTAAAATTTTTTTAGGTATATTAAAAGCAGGAAGCCGGCAAAAGAATCAGTTGGACCGCTAGATGGCCGAGGAGTAAAAGGGGCGATCATGGAAGACAAAACCGTAGCGGAGAGATTAAATTAATTCTTTGCTTCGGTCTTCACTAAGGAAGATTTGGGGGGGGGAGATACCGGTGCCGGAAATGGTATTCGAAGCTGACGAGTCAGAGAAACTTAATAAATTCTCTGTAAACCTGGAGGATGTAATGGGGCAGTTCTACAAACTGAAGAGTAGCAAATCTCCTGGACCGGATGGTATTCATCCCAGAGTACTGATAAAACTGAAAAATTAGTTTGCGGAGCTATTGTTAGAAATATGTAATTTATCCTTAAAAATCGAGCGTGGTACCGGAAGATTGGAGGGTGGCCAATGTAACACCGATTTTTAAAAAAGGTTCCAGAGGAGATCCAGGAAATTATAGACCGGTGAGTCTGACATCGGTGCCAGGCAAAATGGTAGAGATTATTATTAAGAACAAAATTACAGAGCATATTCAAAAGCATGGATTAATGAGACAAAGTCAACATGGATTTAGTGAAGGGAAATCTTGCCTCACCAGGGGTGAACAAACATGTGGATAAAGGGGAGCCGGTTGATATTGTGTATCTGGATTTTCAGAAGGCGTTTGACAAAGTACCTCATGAAAGACTCCAGAGGATACTGGAGAATCATGGGATAGGAGGTAGTGTTCTATTGTGGATTAAAAACTGGTTAAAAGATAGAAAACAGAGAGTAGGGTTAAAAGGTCAGTATTCTCAATGGAGAAGAGTAGTTAGTGGGGTTCCCCAGGGCTCTGTGCTGGGACTGCTGCTTTTTAACATATTTATAAATGACCTAGAAATGGGAGTAACTACTGAGGTAATTAAATTTGCTGATGACACAAAGTTTTCAAAGTCGTTAAATCGCGGGAGGATTGTGAAAAATTACAAGAGGACCTTACGAGACTGGGAGACTGGGTGTCTAAATGGCAGATGACGTTTAATGTCAGCAAGTGCAAAGTGATGCATGTGGGAAAGAGGAACCCGAATTATAGCTATGTCATGCAAGGTTCCACGTTAGGAATCACGGACCAAGAAAGGGATCTAGGTGTTGTTGTCGATGATATGTTGAAACCTTCTGCTCAGTGTGCTGCTGCAGCTAAGAAAGCAAATAGAATGTTAGATATTATTAGGAAAGGAATGGAAAACAAAAATGAGGATGTTATAATGCCTTTGTATCGCTCCATGGTGCGACCGCAGCTCAAATATTGTGTTCAATTCTGGTTGCTGCATCTCAAAAAAAGATATAGTGGAATTAGAAAAGGTGCAGAGAAGGGCGACGAAAATGATTAAGGGGATGGAACGACTTCCCTATGGAGGAAAGGCTAAAGCGGCTGGGGCTCTTCAGCTTGGAGAAAAGGCAGCTGAGGGGAGATATGATAGAGGTCTATAAAATAATGAGTGGAGTTGAACGGGTAGATGTGAAGCGTCTGTTCACGCTTTCCAAAAATACTAGGACTAGGGGGCATGCAATGAAGCTACAATGTAGTAAATTTAAAACGAATTGGAGAAAATGTTTCTTCACTCAACGTGTAATAAAACTCTGGAATTCGTTGCCAGAGAATGTGGTAAAGGCGGTTAGCTTAGCGGAGTTTAAAAAAGGTTTGGACGGCTTTCTAAAGGAAAAGTCCATAGACCGTTATTAAATGAACTTGGGGAAAATCCACTATTTCTGGGATAAGCAGTATAAAATGTTTTTTACATTTTTGGGATCTTGCTGGGTATTTGTGACCTGGATTGGCCACTATTGGAAACAGGATGCTGGGGTCGATGGACCTTTGGTCTTTCCCAGTATGGCAATACTTATGTACTCGCCCCTCCCTCCCCCATGCTGATAGCAGTGACAACTGAAGCAGTAACTCTGAGGAATTGCTGGATTTTTCAAAGGATAATTAAATCCCCCAACTGAAGCAGAGCACCGACTCCTGCCAGAAATGGTACCTTGTCACAACCCTCCATACAATGTGAGGAAGGAAAAGGTCAAGATCGTGGCAGAAGGAAAAAGGGAGGGGGAAAGGATCTGCCACCACCAGGAATCCCAAAACTGGCCCCAGCACCAGCAGAAGCCTTAACCCCTCCCCCCCCCCCCCCCCCCCCACACACCTCCCAAAGCTCAACTGGAACAGGAGCTGAACTGCAGCAATGAATCCAGAAGCTTATGAGAGACCTTCACCACCTGGTGATACAGCAGATACTGCATCACCAGGAGACTTACTCTCCTATATGACTCAGTTCAGTTTTGCACTCTTATCGCCACCTGCTGGTTGATGGTCATAACCCTTAAGTTTCTGGATTCGTCTGCTCCGATGCCAAGGAAATAAATATTTGTACAAAAGAATTACACAAACCCAAGAAGCCATGCTCTACATGCTATGCAACACCAGAGAAATGGAAATATAGTAGAGTTTCGCTTATACAACGCTCTGGATTATCCAACACACCTTGGTGCCATCACAGCACTGTCACTGAGATGCACGCAAGTTTCTCTCTTTCCTGGCATCATGTTCAGTTAAAAGGCAGCAATGTTAGGTAAGATTCTTGGACACATTTAAGTTTTAACTCTTTTACTGCTTCCTCTTCTGAAACATACATTCAGTATACTTTTATTTTACCCCTCATCCACTTTTTCTGTATTATCCAACAACTATTTACATCAGATAATCAAGACTCTACTGTAGTAATGCATTTCACACCAGTAGTATGTAAAATGTAAAGATATCAAATGTAAATTCCAAAAACTGACTTACTCCCAAATCAATAAACAGAAAAAAAAAATCTTTTTTCTACCTTTGTTGTCTGGCTATTTTATATTTTTCTAATTTTCTCACTCCCCAGTCTCTGGTTTCTGCTTCCCTCTGTCTTCTATTACAGGGTTTCCTGTTCATCTGCCATGTCTTTTCTCTCTGCCAATCTTCATTTCCACCATTACGTCCATTTCCGGCATTGGTCTTTCATTTTCAGCTTTCTTCCTTGGGTGGGGTTTTTTTTTTTTTTGCGCTTTTCTCTCTACTCAGATTTTACCCCTCCTTTTCATTATTCAGTTTCCTTTTTTTTTTTTTTTTTACAGCATTTCCCATATCTCTCTCCAACACCTATACCAAGTGTCTAGCATCTCCCCTTCTCTTCTCTTCCCCAGTAGTAGGGCTGGCCCTATCAGAAGCCTATATCCCATTTTCTTAGCACCACAGAAGTGAATTACAAGAAATACACTAAAATCAAGCTACTTATCTTTAACAGCTGTTCTCCACAGACAGCAGTACAGAAGTCCTCACAAATGGAGTGGAAAAGTAGCCCAATGGTTAGTGCAATGAGCTGAGAATCTGAGGAACCAGATTCTATTCCCACTGTACCTTCTTGTCACACTGGGCAAGTCAGTTAACCCTCCACTGCCCAAGGTACAAATCTTAAATTGAGAACCCCCTACATATAAATGGGATTGACATCACACGATACCTCAGATCCATATGTAGTTTATAATGGGAGGTAAAGATCTTGAGTCCCCCCTCCCCCCCCTCAACACCCAGGGTCAAGCAGCATAGCAAGTCCTCACCAGTGGGATTTCACAGCTAAAGTCTGCTTTTAAACAAAATTAAAAAGCTAAAAATTGGGGGGGGGGGGGGGGGGGGGGGAAGAAAAAAATCACACTACCAATGGAAAAGTGTATTTTCTTGATGACCTTTTTATTTATTTTTTAAAGTCAGCATGTAAATTATAAAAATGGGCCTAGGAGGAAGAGTTGAATTCTAAACCTCAAAGAGATTTTGCAAGACAGACTAATCAAACCTACTCTCTTATTGGGAATCTCTTTCCAATCTATGAGATGAGAATGTATGGACTGAAGTCCGTATCACAGCCTTGCAAATCTACATAAAAGCTAATCTTCACTGATTAACGTGACCATCGGGCTCATTTTCGACACAAATCAGAAGATGGACGTCCTTCTCAAAGGGTCATCCAAATCGGTATAATTGAAAGCCGATTTTGGACGTCCCCAACTGCACTCCGTCGCAGGGACGGCCAAAGTTAATAGGGGCATGTCGGAGCCATAGCGAAGGCGGGACTTGGGTGTGCCTAACACTTGGACGTCTTTGACCCATAATGGAAAAAAAGGATGTCACTGACAAGCACTTGGACATTTTCACCCGGACCTGATTTTCTTACTACTAAGGCACAAAAAGGTGCCCAAAATGACCAGATGACCACCGGACGGAATCGGGGATGACCTCCCGTTACTCCCCCAGTGGTCACCAAACCCCTCCCACCCTCAAAAAACATCTTTAAAAATATGTCGTACCAGCCTCAGATGTCATACTCGAGTCCGTGACAGCAGTATGCAGGTCCCTGGAGCAGTTTTAGTGGGTGCAGTGCACTTCTGACAGGCGGACCCAGCCCTATCCCCCCCACCTGTTACATATTTGGAGAAAAACAGCGAGCCCTCCAAAACCCACCACAAACCCACTGTACCCACATCTAGGTGCCCCCCCTTCACTCATAAGGTCTATGGTAGTGGTGTACAGTTGTGGGTAGTGGGTTTTGGAGGGCTCAGCACACAAGGTAAGGGAGCTATGTTCCTGGGAGCAATTTATGAAGTCCACTCCAGTGCCCCCTAGGGTACCTGGTTGGTGTCCTGGCATGTCAGGGGGACCAGTGCACTACAAATGCTGGCTCCTTCCATGACCAAATGGCTTGCATTTGGTTGTTTCTGAGATAGACATCCTTGGTTTCGAAAATCGCCGAAAATCAGAAACATCCATGTCTAGGGACGACCAAATACCTGACGGTATTTTCGAAACGAAAGATGGACATCCATCTTGTTTCGAAAAAACGTGTTTCCCTGCCCCTGGATCAGGACGTTTTGCGAGGACGTCCAAATCAAAGTTTGGACGTTCCTTTCAAAAATGCCTCTCTACGGCTCCTATGGTGGGGGACTTAATATGACCCCCTTGGTACAGGCCTGCTCAGAAAAACACAAAAAGGTGCAATCTACTAGCCCAGTGGTTCCCAAACCTGATCCTGGACGTACCCCAGCCAGTCAGGTTTTCAGGATAACCATAATGAATATTCATGAGACAGATTTGCATGCAAAGGAGTACTTCCAGCGACATGAATATATGGAATAGAAACAGCTGAAGGCAACTTTACAAAGGCCAAGTCAAATATTCCATAATTGCTTTCATTGTTGAGAGGAGTCAAGTTGGTAATCATTTCACAAATTCAACTTAAAGGACCAGACTGAGATACGTGAACTGATGTAACTAGTATTACTGGAAGAAATGATAATGGAGGATATACCAATTGTCTATATAAAACGCACCTCCAACGTTCGAATGAAGCCTCTGTTAGCCAAGTGAAGGGGGTGAGATCGCATTGTGTCTGCCCCGCCCACGCGTCAAACGTGATGACGTCGAGGGCGGAGCAATGACACTCAACCAATCGCAACGCTCAGCAGCGAAGCGTCAGGGAAGGAGGCGGCGCTCTCAACGTCTAGCCTTCCCTTCGCTGTGTTCCGCCTTCTTCTGATGTCAAGGATGACGTCAAAAGAAGGCGGAACACAGCGAAGGGAAACCTAGACGTCGGGAGCACCGCCTCCTTCCCTGACGCTTCGCTGCCGGTACCGCCACGGAGGTACATTTAAAAACAAGAAAAAAAAAAAAAACCATGTTGGGGGGAGCGAAGAGGGTGGCCACAAAAGAAAAACAATGGGAGCGGGAGGGCAGGGGAGAAACGACACCATGGATGCGAAGGGGGGGGGGGGAGAAGAGGGCGGCCCAGGCTGGGAGTGGGACATGGGAGAGAGAGGAGCATGGATGCAAGGGGGGGTCATGGAAGGGAGACAGGGGACTTGCTGGAAAAGGATGAATGGAGGCGGCAGGGGACAGAGGAGCATGGATGGGCATGGATTGGGAGGGCAGGGCTCAGGGAGAGAGGCCAATTGCTGGAAAGGGATGAATGGAGGGGGCAGGGGACAGAGGAGCATGGATGGGCATGGATTGGGAGGGCAGGACTCAGGGAGAGAGGGAAATTGCTGGATAGGGATGAATAGAGGGGACAGATGGGCATGGATGGATATGGATTGCAGGGCAGGCCTCAGGGAGACAGGGCAATTGCTGGATAGGGAAAAATGGAGGGGCCAGGTGACAGATGAGCATGGATGGGCATGGATTGGAAGGGCAGGACTCAGGGAGACGGGAATTGCTGAATAGGGATGAATGGAGGGGACAGATGGGCATGGATGGATATGGATTGCAGGGCAGGCCTCAGGCAGAGAGGGGAAATGCTGGATAGGGAAAAATGGAGGGGCCAGGTGACAGATGAGCATGGATGGGCATGGATTGGAAGGGCAGGACTCAGGGAGAGGGGAATTGCTGGATAGGGATGAATGGAGGGCACAGATGGGCTTGGATGCATATGGATTGCAGGGCAGACCTCAGGGAGACAGCGGAATTGCTGGATAGGGATGAATGGAGGGGCCAGGTGACAGAGGAGCATGGATTGGACTCACACTTTCACTCTGACTCTCAAACACTCACTCTCACATACACTCTCCCAAACACACACACTCCGAGGAAAACCTTGCTAGCGCCCGTTTCATTTGTGTCAGAAACGGGCCTTTTTTACTAGTCTCAACATAAATAATGATTTTGTGTGTGTGATTTTAGTTTAGAAATATTGTTTTGCGAGTATTTTTGATATGTGAATAAAGTGAAAGACCATAATACATGAATATTCATTGTGGATAGTCCGAAAACCTGACTAGTCGGGGTACCTCCAGGACCAGGTTTGGGAACCACTCAGACAATATGTATTTGACAATACCAATTCCAGGCTTACTGGGATCAAAAGACACAAAAAGCTGGAAAGCTTTCTAAGAGCCTTCAACTGCTACTAACAGAAGGCCAAGGCCATCTGAAATCCAACATGTGCAAAACATGTTTGCCATTGTGTGAATGAGGTCTACAGAAAAAAGTTGGCAGACAAAATTAAACGATTGTGATAACCAAAACCAAACAAACATTCTGACAGAACAGCCTAACAGCACTGAAGTCAGTGAAAACAGTGGACATGGAAAAATAAATACTAACACCCCCCCACCCCACCCCCGACAAGAAAATCTAAAAGACAAGAACTTGTAAGAAGAGGTCAAGTGTTGAACAAGGAGTCCCTTCTAAGACATGTATGTGAACATTTTCTAGGTAGTAGAGGGCTCATTTTCTGTCTCTATAGGTATCTGAGGAAGGGCCTGTGGACATATTATTTACATAATGTGAACTAGAAGAGGGAACCAGGGGTTCAATATCAGGAGCATGTGTGGGATACAATGGAGAAAGCTCTGGCCAAGAATTCAATGGTGTTAACATAAAAGAATTAAATTAAGGTTTTATATCGGTGGTATCTTACTCCTGTAAGACTTCATCAGCTCTTTCCCAGGGTCTCCAAGTGTTGGAGACAATGTGAGAAGACTGGTACAAAGAGTCACATTTGGTTTAACTGTACAAAATCAAGCTTATTGGAGGGCTATTCAACATAGGCTGCAACTGGATAGGGCACTCCACATCATGGGACCCAGGCATTTATCTTTTTAACAAAACTCCCTTAGGTTTGACTCGGAGACAACTGAAACTAGTAAAACACGTTCTGAATGCTGCTCAGCTAACCTTGCAGGCTTTTAACTCCTAATCCTTACTCACTTGTTCAGTACCCATGTTTTATCATTCCCACCTTAATAATTCCCTTATCTCTTATTTGTTCTATTTGTCTGTCCTAATTAGATTGTAAGCTCTGTCGAGCAAGGACTGTCTCTTTATGTCCAGTGTACAGCGCTGCGTACATCTAGTAACACTATAGAAATGATAAATAGTAGCAGTAGTAATATCACTGATTGGAAAATGTTTCAACCACATCACTGATTAAATGGTTGACTGAACTTACTTGCTAAGTGTAGGCATACTTTATCAAAATGGGAGAGGATATAGTTATGTCCAACTACTCTTATTGAGCTCATTTTCTTTCCCCACATTTAAGCTGAGAGTATTTTTCTTCTTCATCAGAGGGCCAACAAAGCTGATTTTGTAGAATTATGAGCACAAGTTATGCACTATGGAATGGGTGAAAAGGCCAGAGATTGATAAATCTGTATGACTCTGGAATCTATCAGAGATTGACGAGCCTGCATGACTCTGGAATTTATAGCCTATTCTGACACCCTTAGGGGGGCAAGCAGGCCTGGGAAAAAAACTAATGTAAACAAACAGGAAGAATGTTGTCTAACAGCTTAAGGAAACCAGATGCTGGAAATCAGATAATAATCTGTGAGAAGGATATTTTGCAGAAAAAGTCTTGTAAATCATTGTCTGAAACAAACGATATAAGCAGCTGAATCAGAATAATATTTTGGACATGCAAACAGAAAACATCTCGTTATGTAACTGTTGATCTCTCATGAGAAACTATTGTATTTGGTAAGTGAATAAAATTGACTCTCTCATATGCATGTAGCTTTGGTTTCTTTTACCGCTCCTAGTTGAGAATGGCTGGTTCATGCTAATTTGGGAAGGAATACAAGCAGCCTAAAAACAATTTCAATTAGGTATTTTGCTTTCCCTGTTCCTGTTGTTTAGGTTATTCGGGAATTGGGGGGGGGGGAGGGGTTACTATAGCATTCTCTTTAAATGACAAGAGGTGGGGGATTTTGCTGGTTATTGTTTGCTGTATCCTGTTCTTCTTTATTTTCTTTTAAAATTTAAAGGACATGTGCACTTGTGTCTGGCTTTATTACATTGTCATTCCTTTTTGCAATGCCATATATTAAACTGCTTTGTACAAAGGTTACTGTATCTTTTGAGTGTTTTACATTGGAATTTTAAGAAAGATCTCTTAAAAAAAAAAACTTACTATAAAAGGTGCAGTGCTTAAAGGGTGGGGGCGAAAAAGACATTTTTTGACCACTTTCAATTTTCAAGTGTGGCAAGGGAGAAGGGGAGGAAGGAGAAGACAGACAGGAGTTGTTCAGTCACCCTTTGCTTCCACTGTAACAGGTGAGGGGGCTTAGAGGGCAGGTGCGGCCTAGTAGTAAACTGCAAGATTTTACACCTTTCTCCTTCCCGGAATGGAGTGTTCCATTCACGCTTAAGGTCAGGAGAAGTGCAGTACTTCAAGAACTTTGTACAAGATGGTGTCAATCTCCAAAGCTAGAGTGAAGAAAACAGGGTTATCAATTCCATTTTTTTTTTGCATACTTCCAATTGAGATTCTAATGAGGAGCTCTACTTTGTGGGACCTTGAGAGGAATCCAAAGGGAGGTTGGGGTCAAAACATATTGTTTCATAGCGGAAGTTGCAGAAAGTTATTCTTAAGGTTGTACAAGGAATTAAAGGTGATCAGGAATTGGTGGAAAGGATCCAGCAAAAAGCATATACTCTGAGATCGCTCCTTTATAGATCAGGAATGGGCTAAGGTAAATTTGTGATCAAATGGTCTTGGGCAAGAAATTTATAAAAATCTGCATTTTAAAGAAATATACAGGTTATATGCAAGCCCAGAACAGCTGTTTGCCATGAGAAAGTGAGAGGTAGCTTTATGCTGGCATAGATGAAAGCAAAAAATGAAGATACATACCTGTAGCAGGTATTCTCCGAGGACAGCAGGCTGATTGTTCTCAAGATTGGGTGATGTCCACGGCAGCCCCCACGAACGGAAATCTTCCTAGCAACAAAGCTTGCTAGAGCCTTTGAGCGCACGCGGGCGCGGCCATCTTCCCGCTCGTTGCGCGAGAGTCCCGACAGTTCAATAAAGCAAACAAGGACAAAGACAACTCCAAAGGGGAGGTGGGTGGGTATGTGAGAACAATCAGCCTGCTGTCCTCGGAGAATACCTGCTACAGGTATGTATCTTCATTTTCTCTGAGGACAAGCAGACTGCTTGTTCTCACGACTGGGGTATCCCTAGCCCCCAGGCTCACTCAAAACAAAGAAAGGTCAATTGGGCCTTGCAACAGCGAGGACATAACAAGGATTGACCTACGAAGAAACATCTGAGAGTGCAGCCTGGAACAGAACAAAAATGGTTCTAGGAGGGTGGAGCTGGATTCTAAACCCCGAACAGATTCTGCAGCACCGACTGCCCAAACCGACTGTCGCGTTGGGTATCCTGCTGAAGGCAGTAGTGAGAAGTGAATGTGTGGATTGATGACCACGTCGCAGCCTTACAAATCTCTTCTACAGTGGCTGACTTCAAGTGGGCCACTGACGCTGCCATGGCTCGAACACTATGAGCCGTGATATGACCCTCAAGAGTCAGTCCAGCTTAGGCATAAGTGAAGGAAATGCAATCTGCTAGCCAATTGGAAATGGTGCGTTTCCCCACAGCAACTCCCCTTCTGTTAGGATCAAAAGAAACAAACATTTGGGCGGACTGTCTGAAGGGGCTTGTCCGCTCCACATAGAAGGCCAATGCTCTCTTGCAGTCCAATGTATGCAACTGACGTTCAGCAGGGTGGGTATGAGGACGGGGAAAGAATGTTGGCAAGACAATTGACTGGTTAAGATGGAACCCCGACACCACCTTCGGCAAGAACTTAGGGTGAGTGCGGAGGACTACTCTGTTATGATGAAATTTAGTATACGGAGTGTGGGCTACCAAGGCTTTAAGCTCACTGACTCTACGAGCTGAAGTAACAGCCACCAGGAAAATGACCTTTTAGGTCAAATACTTCAGATGGCAGGAATTCAGTGGCTCAAAAGGAGGTTTCAACAGCTGGGTGAGAACGACATTGAGATCCCATGACACTGGTGGAGGTTTGACGGGGGCTTTGACAAAAGCAAACCTCTCATGAAACGAACAACTAAAGGCTGTCCAGAGATGGGCTTACCTTCTACATGATAATGAAAAGCACTAATAGCAGTAAGGTGAACTCTTACGGAGTTGGTCTTGAGACAAGACTCTGATAAATGTAGAAGGTATTCAAGCAGGGTCTGTGTAGGACAAGAGCGAGGATCTAGGACCTTGCTGTCACACCAGACGACAAACCTCCTCCATTTAAAAAAGTAACACCTCTTCGTGGAATCTTTCCTGGAAGCAAGACTCAGGAGACACCCTCAGAAAGACCCAAGGAGGCGAAGTCTACGCTCTCAACATCCAGGCCGAGAGAGCCAGAGACTGGAGGTTGGGATGTAGAAGCTCCCCCTTGTTCTGAGTGATGAGGGTTGGAAAACACTCCAATCTCTACAGTTCTTCGGAGGACAACTCCAGAAGAAGAGGGAACCAAATCTGACGTGGCCAAAAGGGCACAATCAGAATCATGGTTCCGCGGTCTTGCTTGAGTTTCAAAGTCTTCCCTACTACAGATATGGGAGGATACGCATACAGAAGGCCCTGCCCCCAATGAAGAAGAAAGGCATCTGATGCTAGTCTGTCGTGTGTCTGAAGTCTGGAACAGAACTGAGGAACCTTGTGATTGAGCTGAATAGCAAAAAGATCCACCAAGGGGGTGCCCCACACTTGGAAGATCCTGCGTACCACGCCCGAGTTGAGCGACCACTCGTGAGGTTGCATTATCTTGCTCAATCTGTCGGCCAGAGATCTGGTACCCCCCTGCTTGTTGATGTAGCACATGGCAACCTGATTGTCTGTCCGAATTTGAATGATTTGTTATTATAACCAATCTCTTTAGAGCGTTCCAGGAGGTTGATTTGAAGACCTTTTTCCTGGAGGGACCAAACTCCTTGAGTGTGAAGCCCATCGACATGGGCTTCCCAACCCAGAAGGGATGCAACAGTTGTCAGCATTTTTTGTGGCTGAGGAATTTGAAAGGGACGTCCCAAGACCAAATTGGATCGAACTGTCCACCACTGCAGGGAATTGTGAAAATTGATGGACAGCTGGATCGCATCCTCTAGATCCCCTGTGGCTTGATACCACTGAGAAGCTAGGGTCCATTGAGCTGACCTCATGTGAAGATGAGCCATGGGAGTCACATGAACTGATGAGGCCATATGGCCTAGAAGTCTCAACTTCTGCCGAGTTGTGATCTGCTGAGACACTCTGGCCATGGAGACAAGAGACAGAAGGTTGTCTGCCCTCGCCTCGGGGAGATAGGCATGAGCAGTCTGAGTCCAGCAGAGCTCCTATGAATTCTAGTTTCTGAATTGGAAGGAGATGGGACTTTGGGTAATTTATAACAAACCCGAGTAGCTCCAGAAGTTGAATAGTCATCTGTATAGACTGTAGAGCTCCTGCCTCTGAGGTGTTCTTCACCAGCCAATCATCAAGATAAGGGAACACGTGCACTCCCAGTCTACGTAGCAATGCTGCAACTACCGCTAGGCATTTTGTAAACACCCTGGGAAGCACACAATACTAGAAGTGCTGTGTTCCCAGACGGAATCGAAGATACTTCCTGTGAGCGGGAAGTATCGGGATGTGTGTATAAGCATCAAGTCCAGAGAGCATAGCCAATCGTTTTCCTGAATCATGGGAAGAAGGGTGCCCAGGGAAAGCATCCTGAACTTTTCTCGGACCAGAAATTTGTTCAGGGCCCTTAGGTCTAGGATGGGACGCATCCCCCGTTTGCTTTTGCACAAGGAAGTACCTGGAATAGAATCCCAGCCCTTCTTCCCCTGGTGGAACGGGCTCGATCACACTGGCACTGAGAAGGGCGGAGAGTTCCTCTGCAAATACCTGCCTGTGCTGGAAGCTGAAGGATTGAGCTCCCAGTGGGCAATTTGGAATTATGGAAATCAAACTGAGGGAATACCTGAACCGGACTATTTAAAGAACCCACCAATCAGAGGATATGAGAGGCCACCTTTGGTAAAAAAATTTTAGCCTCCCCCTGACCAGTAGATCGTCCGGCACAGGCACCTTTAGAGAGGCTATGCTCAGCCTGAGCCAGTGAAAAGCCCATCCCTTGCTTTTGCTGGGGAGCTGCAGGGGCCTGTCTGGGCGCACCCTGTTGACGCGAACGAGCGCGCTGGTGCCGAGCCTGAGAAGGCTGTCGGGAAGGTGGATTGTACCTACGCTTATTGTAAGCATAGGGAGCAGTCCTCCTTCCCCGGAAAAACAGTCTACCTGTTGAGGTAGATGCAGAAGGCGCCCGGTGGGTACGATTGTTCAGGTCAGAGGCACGCAGCCATGAGAGTCTGCGCATCACTATACCTTGAGCAGCGGATCTGGACGCAACATCAAAAGTATCGTAAACACCCCTGGAGAGGAATTTGTGACACGCCTTCAGCTGCCTGATCACCTCCTGAAAAGGCCTGGCGTGCTCCACAGGGAGCTTGTCCACCAAGTCTGCCAGTTGCTTCACATTGTTCCGCATGTGGATGCTCGTGTAGAGCTGGTAAGACTGAATTTTGGACACGAGCATAGAGGACTGATAGGCCTTCCACCCAAAAGAGTCCAGAGTTCTAGATTCTCGTCCCGGGGGCGCCAAGGCAAAATCCCTAGAACTCCTGGCTCTCTTGAGAGCGGAATCCACAACCATAGAGTCGTGCGGTAACTGCGTCCTCATCAACTCAGGTTCTCAGTGAATCCGATATTGGGACTCAGCTTTTTTGGGAATGGTGGGATTACTTAGTGGTTTCATCCAGTTCCTAAGCAATGTCTCCTTAAGGACATTATGCAAAGGGACAGTGGATGACTCCTTAGGTGGAGAAGGATAGTCAAGGACCTTGAGCATCTCAGTTCTGGGCTCATCCACAGACACCACAGGGAAGGGAATGCCCACAGACATTTCCCGGACAAATGAAGAGAAAGAAAGACTCTCCGATGACCCCTAGCAGAATAGCCTGCATTTTTAAAACTGGTGAGGCACAATGCTGGCGCAAATGTGGGTCCATAGGAACTTTTTGGCATATATGGTGGGACTGTCCAGTGATTCAACAGTTTTGGAGAAACCTACAAGCCCGATTGCAGGGAGGCCTAGGAGTTGCGGTCATCCTTAGTCCAGGCTTATGTTTGCTGAATATCCCACCACAGATGAGCCGTGGCTCGCAACACAATCTGATGGCTCATATTGTTACAGCAGCTAGGACTTTAATTGCAAGAATGTGGAAACAAACTGCGGTCCCGACGGTGGATCAGGTTTTGACTAAAGTGGACTACTGCTGTCTAATGGATAAACTTACTGCTTTACGGAGAGGTGGTATGATTCGGTTTCTAAAAACATGGACTGCATACATGGGGTGGAGGGGTTTATCAGTGTGATCTCTAGTGGAGGCGGTTGTCTTTGTTCTGGGATAAGATTTCTCCTTCTGAATACCCTGGAGGGAGGGGGGAGGGCAAAGGGATATTGTATAGTTCTGATGGGGATGTAAGGATATGCTGTTTAGGATGTGATGTTTATGATGTTTGTTTGATATGAAAATGCTAATAAACACACTTTCAAAAAAAAGAAAAAAAGAAAAAAAAAGAAAGATTCTCCTGGGGAGAAAGCTTTCCTTCTGGTGAAGGAGTAGGATCAGAGGGAAGACCACAAGACTCCTCAGAAGAGAAATATCTGGGATCCTCCTCTTCCTCCCACCCAGGAGGCATCCTCCTCGGTATCGGACAAGAGTTCTCTGACTGCAGTCCGAAACCGTGCCCGTCTCGACGCCAAGGAACCCCATCCTCGATGGCTATGCTGAGAAGTCAACTCCCATGCCGGCGGTGATGAAGCTCCCTCCAGTGATGTTGACGGGGAGTCGACCTGGGTGGCAGCAGACGCCGATACCGCAAGCGGTACTGGCGTCGGAGACCGCACCACAGGCATAGAGCCAGCCGCTGCTTCCATCACCGGTACCAAGGGCGCAAGCACCTCCGGTACCGGAACAGACTGATGCAGCAGCCCTTCCAGAAGACCTGGGAGAATGGCTCGGATGCGCTTGTCCAGAGTCTCTGCCAGGAAAGGCTGTGGGCCCGGTGCAGGAGTTGGAGGCAGAATCTGCAAAGGGCGAGGAGGCGGTACCGGGCTGTCCGAAGACCGATGCACCGACACCTCTTATATGGAGGGTGAGCGGTCCTCCCGGCGTCAACGCTTCACGGGTGCCGAATCCTTCGACGGCCTGGAGCTCCTGGTACCGTGTCTAGAAGGAGACTGATGGCGATGCTTCTTAGCCTTCGCTCGATGCACGTCATCGGTAGTCCTCGGTACCGACGAGGAGGACGTGGAATCCAAATGCCTCCTCGGGGTCGGGTCCGAAAGAGGTCGGTCCCATTGGGCCTGCACAGCAGGAGACCCACTTGATGGCTCACTGCTCCCAACGTGTGGTGGTCTCCAAACAGCCATTACCTGCGCTCCCGATGCCATCTCCGGTGCCGACATCAATGCCGCCGACCACGGTACCGATGTCGACGCTGAAGTCCCGGGTAAAGCTCCAAACAGACGGTCCCGCTGAGCTAGTCTCGACGCCTGTGTCCGCCTTTTAAGGCTAAGACACAACTTACACGCGTCTGGGCGATGGTCGGGCCCAAGGCACTGGATACACCACGAGTGGGGATCGGTACCTGAGATTGCCCAGTTGCATCGACCACACTTCTTGAAGCCGCTGGGAATCCTTGATGTCATGGACGGAAAAATAGCGGCGGCGAAGTCAAAATTCTCGATGATGCCAAAAAGGGCACAAAATGGAGAAACGCGTACGTATGGCCTAAGAGGTTGCGACGGAAACGAAAGGAAACTTAAGAGGGAAAAACCTAAGAAATAAAGGATTTTTTTTGTTTGTTTTAAAAGAAACAGCTCCACAGAGCGAAAACTAAAGAAAAAAGCGGAAAAAGACCATGAAACCAAAGGCTCTTTTCAAGGGCACACGGAGAGAAACCGTAGGCAGTCACTCCCTTACCGTGGAAAGAAAAGAACTGTCGGGACTCTCGCGCGATGGGCGGGAAGATGGCCGCGCATGTGCGTTGCGCGCACTCGAAGGCTCTAGCAATCTTTGTTGCTAGGAAGATTTCCATTCGTGGGGGCTGCCATGGACATCACCCAGTCGTGAGAACAAGCAGCCTGCTTGTCCTCGGAGAAATGCTCTTTCAATTTTAGGTACAAATTTCAAGAACCAGACTGGCAAAGAGTCTTCAAGTTCCAAACGGAATAAAGGCTTAGGAGCAGACATGATTGTTAGAAAACAGGAGACTTTATTAACAAATAAATTAGTTAAAAACGAATGCCCCTCCTTCGGTCAGTGAACTATTGGTGTAGCATGGAGTTCACCAATGGAAGAAGGGGCATTTCTTTTTAGCTAGTTTATTTGTTGCATATCTTTCTAGCAGTGGTAGCCGTCTTTTTACTTCTTTCTTTAAGGCCCATTTCATCCACTATTTTTTAAGACACAACAGGGGAGTAACTGTTCTATGCACATTACTAAGCATAAGAAGTTTTATCTGTGCGTATACTAGAACTTTGCTCTATGTATAAATACTGCCATCTTAAAAATTTAATGCACTCAAATTTTTTTGTGATGACGCCATTTACGCAAAGAACAACATTCCAGCACATACGCAGATGTGCACCAACACTTTCATTTTGCTCAGAAATGTTTTATGTTTATTTGGTCCTTAATATACTGCCTTTCTGGGTTACAACCAAAGCAGTTCACATAACAATAACTACAACATGCAAAGGAAGGAGAATTAAAAAGAGAGAAGGTAAAAATATAGAACAAAGAGTATAAAAAGACCACTGGCATCTCACAGCTGTTCATCAAAAGCCAGCTCAAGGAAGTAGGCTTCAAGGTACCTTTTAAACTTCTCGAGATTATCCTCCAGCCTTAAGGAACAGGGAAGGGAATTTCAGAGGGCATGGGCCAAGAAACAAAATGCAGCCTGACGAGTGGTCTGAAATCTTGCAAAAGCAGGAGAAAGGAGAACTAGTACTAGCTGCCTTAGGGAACAGGGAAAGGAATTTCAGAGGGCATGGGCCCAAGCAATAAAATGCAGCCTGACGAGTGGTCTCAAATCTTGCAAAAGCTGGAGAAGGCAGAACTAGTACTAGCTGCCTTCAGCACAGAACACTGTGTCCATGCATCTGGTGTGCTGATCCTGATTAGTGCACAAGATCTGCATGTTACTATTAGTACTAATCATTTCTATAGCGCTACTAGACGTATGCAGCACTGTACACAATATATGCAGGTACTTTTTCTGTCCCTAGAGGGCTCACAATCTAAGTTTTTGTACCTGGGGCAATGGAGGGTTAAGTGACTTGCCCAAGGTCACAAGGAGCTGCAGTGGGAATTGAACCCAGGTTGCCAGGATCAAAGCCTGCTGCAATAACCATTAGGCTATTCCTCCACTCCAAGTTTGCATATGACTAGCTTACTGCATTGGCAAGCAAAGCTTTCATGTTACATTCACATTAGTAGCCATGTGCTCAGTCATCAGCTCATAGCTCTAATATGAAACTTCCAGCATTGACTCCTTAGAAATCTTAAGCAAAGATCTACTTGTGGACCAGGTAGGCAGACTTCTGTCTGGATCACCATCTGAAAATGTCAGAGTTACTAAGACATTGATCTTAAAGTAAAATGGTGCTCACATCATACCAAGTCAGAGTGTACAAAACAAGCCAACAAACAATTTTAGCATAGGTTTTATGGGCAGCCAAATAGCAGGTAAAGCCTTGTTTCCTTGGATGTAGACAGTGCCAGACATTAAAAATCAGGCCCACCTGGTCCATATACTTGCACAGCTGCCTTGTTCCAGCCTTACTGGGCAATCTCTTATCTGAACGAGCTAAGAAGTAAGGTAAAATTATGTATCATACCTGATAATTTTCTTTCCATTAATCATAGCTGATCAATCCATAGACTGGTGGGTTGTGTCCATCTACCAGCAGGTGGAGATAGAGAGCAAACTTTTGCCTCCCTATATGTGGTCATGTGCTGCCGGAAACTCCTCAGTATGTCGATATCAAAGCTCCATCCGCAGGACTCAGCACTTAGAGAATTACACCCACGAAGGGACACTCTGCCCAGCTCACCACCGCCGAAACGGGGGAGGGGAATTAACCCAGCTCATCCCCACACAAGTGGGGGAGGGGAATCCGTCCAGCTCATCCCCGCGGAGCGGGGGAGGGACACCACACCCGCCGATGCGGGGGGATCTGGCTTATCCTGCAACCGCAACCGCGGGAGGAGCTGACTGACCCTAACACCGCCGAAGCGGGAGGGGTACAAAGCTGCCCTACAGCCGCACGAAGCGGGAGGGAGTGCCGGCAGAATTTAAATCTCAATCCAGCCCCGTAAAACGGAGGGGAGAGGAATGCAGCAGCTCACTGTAACACAAACTCGTCTCAACTCTTGAAGAATCCAAGTGAAAGAAGAACTTGAACACGAAGTCCTCCTGAAGTAACTGAAGGCTAAACTTGAACCTAAAATTCAACCAGAATATAAACAGTACAGATATCTGGGAGGGGCTATGGATTGATCAGCTATGATTAATGGAAAGAAAATTATCAGGTATGATACATAATTTTACCTTCCATATCATCAAGCTGATCAATTCATAGACTGGTGGGATGTACCGAAGCAGTACTCACCCAGGGCGGGACATAGAAATCCCTGACCGCAACACTGAAGCTCCAAACCGGGCCTCCGCCCGAGCAGCCACAGTCAAGCGGTAATGCCTGGCAAAGGTATGGGCCGAAGCCCAAGTTGCCTCCTTGCAAATCTCTTCCAAGGAGATGGACCCTAAGCCGCTGCAATGGCTTCCTTGCCCATCTTGCCACTGTAGGCTTAGAAGCCTGCAGACCCTTACGAGGACCTGTAAACAGGACAAACAGATGATCCGATTTCCGGAAATCATTGGTCACTTCCAAGTATCTGATGATGACTCGTCTCACATCCAGAAACTGAGAGCAGAGTATTCCTCTGGGTAGACCTCCCTACGAAAGGAAGGGAGACAGAGCTGCTGAATCACATGGAAGCGAAAAACAGTCTTGGGCAGGAAGGAAGGCACTGTGCGAATAGTCACTCCTGCCTCAGTGAACTGCAGAAAAAGCTCTCGACATGAGAGTGCCTGGAGCTCGGAAACTCTTCTGGCTGAAGTGATAGCCACCAAAAAGACTGCTTTCAACGTCAGGTCTTTCAGAGATGCCCTCGACAAGGGTTCAAAAGGCGGCTTCTGCAATGCTCTTAGCACCAGGTTGAGATTCCACGCAGGCACCACTGAGTGCAGAGGAGGGCGCAGGTGATTAACTCCCTTGAGAAAGCGCACCACATCTGGCTGCGAAGCCAGGGAAGCACCCTTCAGGCGGCCCCTGAAGCAAGCCAGAGCCGCTACCTGAACTTTCAGGGAACTGAGCGACAGGCCTTTGTCCAGACCTTCTTGCAGGAACGCCAACACTGAAGAAATTGGAGCAGTGAAGGGAGAAAGTGAGCCTGCTTCACACCACGCTGCAAAGATACGCCAAACCCTGGCGTAAGCAGTAGAAGTAGAGCGCTTCCTCGCTCTCAGCATAGTGGCGATGACCTTGTCTGAGAAGCCCTTCTTTCTCAGACGCTGCCGCTCAATAGCCAGGCCGTAAGACCAAAGGGGGAGGGATCCTCCATCACCACGGGACCCTGATGCAACAGGCCCTGCTCCACTGGCAGCCGCAGAGGATCGCCGACTGAGAGCCTGATCAAGTCCGCATACCAGGGACGTCTGGGCCAATCCGGACCCACCAGGATTACCCTGCCGGGATGCTTTGCCACCCGGTCTAGCACCCTGCCCAACATGGGCCAGGGCGGGAACACATAGAGAAGCTCTTGTGTCGGCCACTGTTGGAGAAGAGCATCTACTCCCAGGGATCGAGGGTCCCGTCCTCTGCTGAAAAAGACCGGCACTTGGCAATTGGCCGATGACGCCATCAGATCTAGGCTCGGCTGGCCCCAGCGCTTCGTGATGTCCAAGAACGCCTGAGCAGATAGCTGCCACTCTCCGGGCTCCAAGGTATGGCGACTGAGAAAGTCCGCCTTGACATTCATGACTCCGGCAATGTGGGCCGCTGAAAGCTGCTCCAGGTTCGCTTCCGCCCACTGGCATAGATTCATAGCCTCCTTGGCTAGAGGGGCGCTCTTGGTACCTCCCTGGCGGTTGACATAGGCCACAGCCGTGGCATTGTCCGACAGGACCCGTACTGGCTTCAACACCAGTACCGGGATGAACTCCAACAACACCAACCGAATGGCTCTGAGTTCCAGGAGGTTGATAGACCACTTGCCTCTGCAGGAGACCAGAGACCCTGCGCTGTCCTTCCCAAGCAGTGGGCTCCCCAGCCCATCAAAGAGGCGTCTGTCGTGACGACAATCCACTCCGGGGTCACCAGAGGCATTCCTGCAGACAACTTGTCTGTCTGCGTCCACCAGCTCAGCGCCTTGCGCACTGCTGGGTCCAAGGGAAGGCGCACAGCATAATCCTCCGACATCGGAGTCCAGCGCAGCAGCAGAGATTGTTGTAGTGGTCTCATATGAGCCCTGGCCCAGGGCACTACTTCCATCGTGGCCGTCATAGAGCCCAACAGCTGCACGTAGTCCCAAGCCCGAATAGGAGAGGCTACTAGGAACTAGTCCACCTGAGCCTGAAGCTTGACAATCCGATTGTCTGGCAGGAACACTCTACCCACTTGGGTGTCGAATCGAACTCCCAGATACTCCAGGGACTGAGTCGGGCGCAGCTGGCTTTACTCCCAGTTGATGATCCACCCCAGGGAGCTCAAAAGAGCAACCACCCGGTTCACAGCTTTGCCGCACTCTGCATAAGAGGGGGCTTGGATCAACCAGTCGTCCAGATAAGGATGGACTTGAACTCCTTCCTTCCTCAGGAAGCCCGCGATGACCACCATTACTTTGGAGAAGGTCTGCGGAGCAGTAGCCAACCCGAACGGGAGGGCTCTGAACTGGAAGTGTCGGCCCAGTACTGCAAAACGCAGAAAGCGTTGATGAGGAGGCCAGATGGGAATATGCAAGTACGCTTCCTTGATGTCCAAGGATGCCAGGAACTCTCCTGCCTTTACTGCCGCTATAACAGAGCGGAGGGTCTCCATGCGAAAGTGCCGAACTTTCAAGGCCCAATTGACCCCTTTGAGGTCGAGGATAGGCCGTACAGAACCTCCTTTCTTTGGTATCACAAAGTAAATGGAGTAACGTCCCTTGCCAAGCTGATTTTCTGGCACCGGAACGACCGCCCCCAGGCGGATCAGATTGTCCAAGGTCTGCTGCACTGCCACAGCTTGACCGGAGACTTGCAGGGAGAGAGTACAAACCCGTCTTTTAAGGGTCGGCAGAACTCTAGCTTGTAGCCGTCTCTGATGACTTCCAGCACCCAAGCGTCTGAAGTTATTGTGGTCCACTCGCCCATAAACGAGGACAGCCGTCCTCCAATCTGCACTGAGGCGTGGACCAAGGCCCCGTCATTGGGTACGAGACCCTGGGGGAGAACCGGAGGGAGCACCTCCGGGACGGCGGTCTCTGCGAAAGGAATGCTGCTTGGGGGAGAAGTTCCTCTTGAAGGGAGAGGGGGCAGAGGAGCCCGACCTGCCCGGGCGGTACCGACGGGCTTCCTGAAACCGTCCTCTGGAGGTACCAGGGCGAGTACTAGCCCGACCTCTGGTAACTTCTTGCCCTTAGACGTGCCGAGATCGGTCACGATTTTGTCCAGCTCGACCCCAAAGAGCAGCTTGCCTTTAAAAGGCAATCTATCCAGGCGTGGTCAGCAGACCAATGCTTCAGCCAAAGCCACTGCCGCGCAGAGATTGTCTGAGCCATGCCTTTAGCTGAGGCTCTCAAGACATCATACAGCAAGTCTGCCAAATAGGCTAAGCCCGATTCCAGGGCCGGCCAATCAGCCCTCAAGGAATGATCCGAGGGGGAAGCCCGCTGCACCATAGTCAGGCACGCCCTGGCCACATAGGAGCCGCAAACTGAGGCCTGCAAACTTAAAGCAGCCGCCTCAAAGGACGACCTTAAGGCCGCCTCCAATCTTCTGTCTTGGGCGTCCTTTAGGGCCGTGCCACCTTCCACCGGCAACGCCGTTTTCTTAGTCACCGCAGTGATTAAAGAATCCACGGTAGGCCACAGAAAGGCCTCACGTTCACTTACAGGCAAAGGATAGAGGCGGGACATAGCCCTAGCCACTTTAAGGCTCGCTTCCGGGACATCCCATTGAGCCGAAATTAAGGTGTGCATGGCATCATGCACGTGGAAGGTTCTAGGCGGGCGTTTCGTCCCCAGCATAATGGCAGAGCCAACAGGGGCTGAGGGAGAGACGTCCTCCGGAGAGGAAATCTTCAAAATGCCCATGGCCTGCACAAACAGGTTGGGCAAATCCTCTGAGCTAAAAAGTCGCGCTGCAGAGGGGTCATCCGCTCCATCCGAGCGGGGATCCGTCTCCTCCAAGGAATCCGCAAAGGACCGTTGGGAGAACTCAGATACGCTGCCCTCATCTACATCGGAGGAGACAAAGTCCTCCAAGGCCTGGGAATCAACCCGAGGGCGTTTACCTCCGGGGGCCTCAACCTCTTTACCTGACGAGGGAGCAGGGGCAGCGTTCTGCATAAGGAAGGCCTGATGCAGCAGCAAAATAAACTCGGGGGAGAAACCCCCCAGACTGTGCACTTCCGCAGCCTGGGCAACAGCCCTAGACGCACCCTCAACCGGCGCTTGCAAGAGCGGGGGAGAGACATGCTGCGCATCCAAGATGGCGTCCGGCGCGACACTCCGCGAAGGAGCCGCGCGGGAAAAACGGCGCTTAATTTTAGCCGCCTTTGTGCCATCGCCCAAATTAAGGGCGTTCATGGCATTAATGTCTCCTACCTCAAGGGCGGCCCAAGAAGAAGCTGTCCGAGCCGCGTGGCCGGCCAAGATGGCGGAGGCGAGGAGCGGGGGATGGGCGTTTATGGCGGGAAAAACCGCCACACCGGAGGAAGGACCGGGACACTCATCGGTCACAAAACTGTCACCCAACAAGGGCGAATCAGACTTTAAGACCCCCGCATCCCCTCTAGAAGCGCCCAAGCGATCCGGGGAGCGACTCTTTACGCCCTCGCCCTCCGATGCCATATGCCACGTGGAGATAAATCGGGGAACCCCCTGCCCGCTATAAAAAGGTAAAAATTACCTGCTTTCCGCTCCGAGCTGTAACGACCTGGTGTCCCAGTGAGTAGCTGCAATGAACGTTTAAATAAACGTCGAAATAAACGCCTTTAAGGACGTTCAAAATTTTTTTTTTTTTTTTTTTTTTAACGGAGCCAGCGGGAGGGGGGAGAAAAGGAGGGACCTGGCACCACCAGGTTTGCACTTGCTCAAAAGAGCCCTCAACCCCAGGCACTCAACAAAACCTAAGAATTAGGCTTGGAGGCCTAGCCAGAGCTGCTGCTGTGTGTGACCACCACCTGCTGAGATAGAGAACATACTGAGGAGTTTCCGGCAGCACATGACCACATATAGGGAGGCAAAAGTTTGCTCTCTATCTCCACCTGCTGGTAGATGGACACAACCCACCAGTCTATGGATTGATCAGCTTGATGATATGGAATTATCCATTTTTACTCTCATTTCTATCTTACACTAGTAGAGGCTGAAGCAATACTGTATCTCAATAACATCATGGAATAAGGGAGGCAGCCTGCTAAGCAACCTTTCAGCTGAAGGTATTATGCTACTAGCTATTATGCTACTGACCTGTCTCCCTAAGGTCACTGGCTTTAGTGAATGCCAGATTGATTTTGGTGCTGTCGCCCACATGAGGATGATCATCATTGGTGAACAGCATGATGCGTTTGTGGCTCATTCTCAGCTTGACATCACTGAACAGATTGGCACAGATCCAGAGAGCATGACCCAGAGAGAAGTCCTTGCTGTGGCCAATGTTCTCACTAAAATAAGCTCTCCCCTTCTTCCCTTTGTACTTGTCAAGCTCCAGCACTCGCTTGGCACCTGAGGGGGAAAAAGCATTAATATTCCATGTAAATTTAAATAAGATCTTCAACCAGTCTCTACTGTAATAACTAAGGTTAGTTTTAGAGGAAGAATGGATTTTGTACCATTATTTTTATCAATTTTTTCCATGTACAAGTCTACATAATTACAAAACCACAAATCAAGAAAAAAAGTTCCAAAACTGAAGTATAAACACAATTTCAGTCCAGACCAACTGAGTAAAAATGGAAAACAAACCAAGTCTCCATTTATGACGGATTAAAAATACAAGATAGTAATTCTAGCAGCATATTTCCATAAAATAAATGCAAGCAGAATCAGATACCTTTCTACAAAGAAGAGAAAATAAAGTGTGATGCTGTCTCTAGAGCAAGTATTACATTCTCAAAGACAGAAAACTAGGTCCACCAAATTTTTTTTTACAAATGGCGTATCAAGACGTTTTTTCTTTCTTGAGTTGTATTTGGTGCATGTCTTCCAGTTGTAGCTCAAGGCGAGTTACTTTTAGGTACAGTAGATGTTTACTGTCACTGTACCATTCAAAAAAAATATTCTTATCTTGGTTTTGACCTTATATTCCTTCCTAAGTCATTAACATGGTTACAAGTATTGAGTGTCTTATTCCTTTGTTCTGTAGGACCTTGCATCCTCTACAATAGTGTTTCTCAAGTCCAGTCCTTGAGTACCCACTGCCAGTCAGGTTTTCAGGATATCCACAATGAATATGAATGAACTTGATTTGCATACACTGCCTTCATTATATACAAATCTTTCATGCATATTCATTGTGGAAATCCTGAAAACCTGACTGGCAAGGAGTATTACAGGACTAGACTTGGGAAACACAGCTCTAGAATGAAGAGTCAGTGTAGGTAGTGATCCCTCTTTCATCTAGTGGTCCAACTGATTATTTTACTGGCTTCTTGCTTCTTATATACCTAAAAAAGTTTTTACTATGTGTTTTTGCCTCCAACGCAATCTTTTTTTCAAAGTCTCTTTGCCTTCCTTATCAGCGCTTTGCATTTGACTTGCCATCCCTCATGCCATTTCCTATTATTTTCAGTCGGATCCTTCTTCCATTTTCTGAAGGATTTTCTTTTGGCTCTAATAGCTTTCTTCACCTCGCTTTTTAATCATGCCAGCTGTCGTTTGGCCTTCCTGCCTTCTTCCTATATCTAGTCTGGGCTTCCAGTATGGTATTTTTGAATACCATGTAACAGAGAGAGGGAACTAAGTACAAAAAAGGTCCAAGCAGAAAAACAGCACAAAGGGCCTTTAAAAACAAAGGGAACACAGTTCTTTCATCAAAAGAATCCTTTAATAGTAGAATTTGATTGGATTTTTGAATAGCATCCATGCCCAATGTTAACTTTTGACCTTTGCAGCTGCTCCTCAATTTTTTTTTGTTTCCATTTTATCAGAGTCTCTTTTTTGAAAGGTAAATGCTAATATATTGGATTTCCTGTGTGTATTTAATCTAGAGATCAAATCTGATCATAGGTCCTCAGCTTAACTATTAGTTAAATGACAAAATATTTCTTCCTTTTCATTTTAAAAGTGTTACCATGTAACTTCATTGAGTGCCCCCTAGTCTTTGTACTTTTTGAAAGAATAAACAATTGGTTCACGTTTACCCATTCTACACTACTTAGGATTTTGTACACCTCTATTATATCCTCCCCTCAGCCACCTCTTTTCCAAGTGAAGAACCCTAACCTCTTAAGCCTTTCCTCCTATGACTGGAGTTCCATTCCCTTAAATCACCCTTTATTAAACCTTTTCTATTTCAATTTCTGTTTATTGTGAGTCATGTAGTCAATCACAGCATAGTAAACATAAGATAGAAACAAAATAATATACAAAATTTGAACTTACTTCAACAACTAGTGCAACTTACACTGGGAATACTTTAAACTCTCACATGTCTACCAACTCTACCAAATGTAAAGAAAATTATGCTCACACTTTTCTCCCTCCCTAACTCCCCCCTCCCTCCCTCCCTCCCTTAATGGTAAGATACATGGTAGCAAACTTATACACTAAGTCTCTCACAGGGGTTCACATGTTCATAAGGTGTCCTTTTCCGGCTGGAGTGAGCGTTTGCCAAAAAGGTGTCCAAACACGAAAGAAGGCAGATTCTGAAAACCTCAAATCAGACCTAGCCACTCTCCACTCAAACTTCATACAGTCAATCATTTTGCTGCGCCATTGTTGGATTGTAGGACTTTTGGAGGAGATCCATTCTTTCAAGATAACTGCTTTAGCTGTTGTTGTTGCTCTGCGTACAAATCCTTTGTATCCTGCTGGTATAGGGGTGATCAATAATGGTTTTCCAAACAATTAAAGGGGAGTGCGCTTCCATGTAGTGTGCCACAATGTCGAAATATACTGTAATAGATTAGTCCAGAAGGCTGTTATCTTGGGACAGGACCAAAACATATGGCCCAAAGTGGCGCCCTGAGCTAGACACTTAGGACATGCACAGTCCGGAGACACTCCTGCATAGAATGCCCTTCGAGGCGACATATGTATCCTCATTGCAAACTTATAATCCATCTCTTGATGCGACACCAACTTTGAGGAACTCTTGATACTGAGAACAAAATCTTGAAGAGTTGGCCTTGACACTGACACTGCCAGCTCCTCGCTCCAAGATGCCGCCAATGCTGTGTAATTGGGCTCCTGCACTGAGTCTCTAATATGTCTGTGGTGCATCCGCATTGGCACCTTTGTTTGTGATTGGAAAGAAAAGGCGGAGGACAACTCCTCCTGTACATCTTCCGTTAGTGTTGTCCATGGGATGCTATGGACATAGTACCTCAGTTGGTAATAATGGAACGATCAGAGGGTAGTAACCTGAATTGGTTTTGTAACTCCTCAAACGACCGCATCTGGCCCTCCTCTGTTAGTACATGAACTAAGTAAATTAGCCCGTTCCTCTGCCATCTGGCAAATGCAGGATAAATGTTTCCTGGAGGGAAGTTAGGATTACCACAAATTGCCATAAATGGAGTCGTTCTTGTTGAAAACTGATGGTGACGGCAGATCCACCTCCATGTTGCTTTTGCCGTGGGAAGGATGTGCGAGTCAGTCAATATGGGTGGAAGTGGGCCCCCTCCCACATGAAGCAGGCAACTAAAATGAGTGTCCCGAGTGAGTGTCATCTCTATTTTAGTAGCAGAAAATGCTGAAGTTGATCGAAACCAGTCTGAAATATGCCGCATGCTACTAGCTATAGTAAGGTAACGAATGCTCAGCAAACCCAACCCTCCATGCTCCATCGGGACACACAGGGACTTAATGGAAAGTCGAGCCCGCTTTTTTCTCCACAGGAAACATTGTAGATGTTTATTCAATTTCTTCTCGTCTGCTGGCCTGAGGAAGAGTGGCAGAGTCTGAAAGATGTAAATCCACTTCAGCACTAGCAGGATATTGTACAGCGCTATTCTACCTAATAGGGACAGGGGATAATCTGTCCACAACCTCAACTTATGACAAGTCATCTCCATCAAGGGAGTTACATTCTCATGATATAATCTCGTCATATCCTGAGTTATGTACGAGCCAGGGTATTTAATTCTATTCTCTGCCCAAGATAGAGGAGTACCCAATTCCTGTGCGCCCTCAGTTGTAGGGAAAACCCTAAGGCCTATGGATTTATGCACATTTAAGGTAAAGCCTGACATTCTCCCAAATTCTTGAATCATATCCAGCAGCTTTCCCAAAGTAGTCTGTGGCTGAGTAGTAATGATCATGAGATCATCTGCGAAGGACAAGGCCTTAATTGTTTCTCCCCCTACTCGAACCCTTGGGATCTCCCTTGAGTATTTAATGGCCCTCAACAGGGGTTCCATGGCCAGTATAAAAAGCGATGGTGAGAGAGGGCATCCCTGTCTAGTACCCTTTTTTATGTAAAAAGATTGGGACTGAACTCCATTAATTAGCACTGCTGCTTCCGGGCCTGAGTACAGGGCTCTTATGGCCCCAAAGGTCCACCCACCAAACCACATATGGGTCAACACAGTAAATATGTATTCCCATTCGATCTTATCAAATGCTTTTTCAGCGTCGAGGGAATACATACAGGTTAGAATTTGCTGTTGTTGGCTTGATGCCATGGCCAGTAGTAGTCGTCGAACATTACTAGCCGCTTGTCTGGTTTTGACGAAGCCCACCTGCTCCTCTCCAACCAATCTGGGCAGAATGTTTGATAGTCGATTCGCTATGATTTTGGCCAGGATCTTGAGATCGACATTGATTAAGGAGATAGGTCTATAAGAATTAGCCTGATCCTCCGGGCGGCCTGGTTTATGAATTAACGTAATGAATGCCTTATTGAAGTATGATGGAAATTTACCCTCCCCAATGATCTGTTCATAAAAGTCATGTATCCTGGGGTAGAAGGAGGGGGGCAACAGCTTATAGAACTCCCCTGAGTATCCATCTGGCCCAGGCGCAGATCCCACAGGTAGGGATTTAATTACATCTTGTATTTCTTTAAGATTTAAAGGAAGCTCTAGGTCACTCTGCTCCTGTTCTGTCAAGTGCGGCTGGCCTACCTGATCTAAAAATTGAATGGTCTCTTTGCAGCCTGCGGTCTGAGATGAGATGACTCATATAAAGAGCTAAAGAAGTTCTTAAAGATTCCAGCTATCTCCTCACTCTTATTATGGAGTTTCCCCCTATGGTCTCTAAGGGTAACAATTGGCTTCCGCGGTCCCCCGGACTGAACCAATCTCGTTAAAAAGGCCCCCGACCGATCCCCATATCGTTGAAATTTGTATTTTTGATATGCCATGGAACGTCGGGCTTTCTGATGTAATAAAGAATTAAGGGCCACCTGGACTGTGTGGAGCTGTTACTTTGTGGATGTAGTAGAGTGTTTAAGATGTTGCTTTTTAGCTCTTTTAAGGTCTTTTTCTAACTTTAATATTGCTGAGGCAATTTTTTTGTTATGAGCTGAGACATAGGCTATATCATCGCCTCGCAGCACTGCTTTAGCAGTTGCCCAAAATAGGCCAGGTTGATCCTTATGTTGATCATTATTGTTGGTATAATCTTCCCATTTCTGAGCTAGATATGATCTAAAATCTTTATCTTGGTACAGGTGAATTGGGAACTTCCACCTCCTCGCCTGCTGGTAGAACCCGGGGGACTCCACATCCATCCACACAATAGAGTGGTCCGAGACCTCCTCCGGACCAATTTCCACATTCAACACCCATGGAAAGGTGGTGTGAGAAAATAATATGTAATCAAGTCGGAAGGAAGTCCCATGGGCACGTGATTCGTGGGTGTAGTCTCGTTCTGTTGGATGGAAACTACGCCACGTATCCACCAAATTGAGTTTTTGCATGAAATGAGAAAGAGCATGTGATCGCGGACCTCCTCTATGTGCTGAATGAGGGTTGGAACAGTCATATTGTGGATGGGACACCAGATTAAAGTCACCCATCACCATGAGCTGCATCGAGAGGTAGGGCATACACACTCGGATTAACTGAGCTAAAAATTTAGGATCATAGGTATTTGGGCCATATAAGCCCAGTATCATAAATTCCCACACCCAAATCAAAATATAGCGCCCGCCCTGGTCCACTTCTACTACCTCAGACTTGACCGCCAGGCCTTTCCGGATTAATATGGCCACCCCACCCTTACGATCACCAAATGCGGATGAGTAGACCTCTCCCACCCACTGGCGCTTTAACTTTGCGTGCTCTGCCGCCGAGAGTCTAGTTTCCTGTAGGCAACCCACATCTGTTTTATGCCAGTTCAGTGCTGCTAGTATTTTCGCTCTTTTAATCGGAGTTGAAATGCCTCCCACGTTCCACGTGATGAAGCGTATGGACTTAACTTTTACATTTGTGCAACTTATCCACCGCAGATTCTAAAGGTTTAATGCCATTCCTCGGGCGCCCAGCCTCGCCCAAGGAACCCTGTGACCTAGTTCGCCACCCCGTATCTATAAAACCCGGTATTATATGTAGGTCCCGTGTAAACCCAGTATGTCCCGTAAAATGTGCATAAATCATGATCTCAACCCCCCTCCCTGACCCAATCCTTTATCCAACCTGCTACTACACATTAACCAAACTGTAACTCTTATGGAAATCAATGATGGTGGCCTCCCCTCTCCCCCACCACCCCGCACCCCAGGACAGCAAGTTGTTTAACCTTCATTAAATTAGCCTGTTCCACTAACATACTCACAACTTCAACAGTTAGAACTCTTTATCACCCAGATCTCTCTGGTTATTAAAGTTTAATCCTCAAGGAGGAGGAGATCTAAGTAAGTCTGTTGGAACCTCCTGCGGTGCTCTGTAGGTCTGCCATTTCTCCTGGTAATATACTTTTAGGATCGCAGGATATATCAAGGCGAATCTTTGTTTAGTGAGAGCTAAAGATTTACATATAGGTCCAAATGCTTGGCGTCGTTCTTGAAGTGCAGCAGAAAACTCCTGGAATATTTTAACAGGCGTACCTTCAAAAGCTAGAGTCTCTCTTCTGCTGCATCCCACGTAAGATTTCCACTTTATGGATGTAATTGTGTACTTTTATCATAATTACTCTTGGTCACTGATTTGGGCGTGACTTGAGTCCCACTCGATGGGCTCGTTCAAGGCACAATGGCTCAACACTATCCGACAAGGCGAATTCCGATTTTAGCCACTTCTCTAGTACTTCTGATAAGTGGTGTTCCGGAGTGGATTCCGGGAACCCGATAATCCACAAATTATGCCGCCTCGATCGATTTTCCAATTCATCTACAAGCTGGGTGTGTTTCTGCACCAACTCTGTGAGCTCCGTCAACCGCGACTACATTCCGGCCTCCTCGTCCTCCACCGTCGACATTCGCTGTTCTAACTCACCCGTTCGCTTTGTGGTTTCCGCCAATAGCGATTCAAGGGAGGTGAGTTGACCCGAGAGTTGCTGGAGTTGTTGAAGTTGCGGTTCCATTGCCGACTTTACAACCACAGTCAGTTGCTGTAACTGCGCGTCGGTAAACTCCGCAGGGATTTTCTCTGGTGCCGGGTTTACGGCCATCTTGTTATCGAGCAGTCTAGTCTTCTCCTCTTTCTTCCCGCTTTTTGGAGGCATGCTGGATTCTGAACGAGTGACAAACAGGTCCATAAAGTCCTTTTCAGTCTCCTCCTCTTGGGGTGGTGGTTAGAAACCGTGGCCCTCTATGCTGGGTGCGGGTGACAGGGCGAGGCCTCAGAAGAGAGCTATACCACGTCTGCTCCCTTCAACTCATCACGTGATCTCCTTATTAAACCTTTTCTAATTCTGCTTTATCTTTTTTGAGATACAGCGACCAGAATTGCACACAATACTCAAGGTGAGTTTGCACCATACACCAATATAGAGGCATTATATTATTCTTTGTTTTATTTTCTATCCCTTTCCTTTACACATCTGTAACAGCAGATCAACAGTTTCATGATTGAGTTCTTTCAGTACTCTATTGTGTATACCATCTGGTCCAGGTGTATATTCCTCCCTATACTAGTCCTGTAAGATGGGCCTGCTAGCCCTCAGATTTGCTGTCATCAGCATAAATTTAGTTTCTCCCTGCAGCTGCATGTAAGCAGAGTGCTTGATCAGTACATGGAAAGTATTGGTCACATGTCAAGGAGAAACAAAGGAAGAACTGAGGCTATGCGGCCCATATATGGCAGATACAAATGGATACAACCTTGATGGTGAAGAGAGACCGAGGACCCTCCAAAGTGCAAGATGTTCCACCGGAAATATGGGTTCAGAGAAGAAGGACACTATGAGGCGTATCTTCAAAGCACTCAGCCTTACAAAGTTCCATAGGTTACTATGGAACTTTGTAAGGCTAAGTGCTTTGAAAATGAGCCCCCAGGTGTTTCATACTACTTGTTTGTTAACATGGTTTTTGCACGCTGGGATCACACTTTACTGCTAAGGAATTAGCCAATGGCAACTAAGTGTGCATGTGAACAAAAGCAGGAGAGGATGATAGAATAGAGGAAATTGCCATTTTTGTACATATATAAAAAATAACAGATTACTATATTGTGTAATGGAAGGAAACAGGAAAATCCATATATGAACACAAGTTAGATTAGGAGAAATTAAACTTGTAACAGTATATAAATGAAGACTGAGAAAGTTTTGCTGAGCAGATTTTGTTATTCAATCTTTGCGTCTGGCTTTTCTGTGTGACATCCTGCTCCAGAGAGAACAATTATTTTGTACTGGCTTAGTGAAATACCACTAAAGATTTTTACTGGTTGCACCTACACCTAAGTCTGATTGTCTCTCTTATTCCAGCCCCCTAGGGCTGAAGTGTTTTTCCCTCCCCAGGGGAAAGGGATGGGACTACACAAAGGTGATTTACTACTCTTTTTTATATTTAAATTTCTTTATTGATTATCTTTTATAACATTCATAAACGAAATAGTTATTAGAATATCTGAAAATTATACAATAAGAAATACTACATTGAAAGAAAGTTTCCAAATTGCTTTTGTCCACAACATGGAGATCCAAGATATAGGAAAAAATAAAATAATTTGCAATTACAATCTGCTATTAGAGCGGAAGGTATCCCAACAATACAATCAGACAGTAGCATTATTCTGGTTTACTACACCAGAGGGGTTTCTCATACTTTCTTTACTTACTACAAATTCTTGAAGTTTCTTGGGGTCGGTAAAAAGAAAATTATTAGTTTCATAACAAATTAAACACTTACTAGGAAATTTAACAAAGAAGGTCGCCCCTAGGGCTATCACTCTTGGTTTAAACGCCAAGAGCTCCTTCCTTCTCAACTGTGTTTCTTTAGACAGGTCTGGAAATACATTTACCTTCGATCCCATGAACACTTCATTCATATGTCGGAAATATAAACGCAAAACATTTGTTTTGTCCAATTCAAAAGCGAAAGAGACAAGTAAAGTTGCTCGTTCAAGTTCAACTGATGTTTCTAGCAATTCAGTAACATTTAAAGCCTCACTAGGCCTTTGACCATTTAATCTCAAATTTCTTTTTATATAGTAAACCGGCGGAGAATTATCTTTTGCAATTCCTAAAATTTCTAAGAAATATTTCTTTAACAGTTCCAACGGAGAGATAAACGTAGATACAGGAAAATTAAGAAATCTTAGGTTATTTCTCCTGAGCTGATTTTCAAGAGATTCCATTTTCTTAGCAGTCACATTTTTCTCCTTAATCAATGTAGTTATTACTTCCTTAGATGATTTCATCTCAAATTCTAATCTTTTAAAGTCATTCTTTTGTTCTTCAACTTTATTGGACAATTGTTGAAAATTATTCTTAAGTTCTAGAGAGCGTCTAGAGTGACTATAGCAGGTCTTACCGAACAGCAATCTCCCCCGGGAGCTCTTTCTCTGGGCAGTGTAGGCGTTGCGGTAACCCTCGTAGCCCCATCCGATATTTCTCCAGCAAAAAGTTCAGTGGGGGAGCCTCCTCCGAGCGCCTGGACAACCAAGCCCACTCCGGACGTCTCCAAGTGTTCACTATCCAACACACCGTTGCTTCCGGGTTGCGGCGGGGTCATGCCTTGCGGAGGAGGGTTTAAGGTAGCTCCCTCCGTGCTGGTGTTCATGGCTATCTGCCTGGTTTCCCCTGGAGTATTCGTTGGGACACCCGACATCCGAACTCCGTATTGCTCCAAGGTAGGTTGGCGTGTGGGGGGGGTTCCCAATCGGTCCCGAGGAGGCTGGGGTACCGATTTTTCCCTTTTTCCCCATATCTTGGGGACGCACCAAACTACCAACCCAAACTTGAGGTTCAGGAGCACTCACGATGTGCGTCCGCTCTCCAGCACCATCTTGGATCCTCGCCCACACTACTCTTTAATTTGTCAATTTGGCTCATTACATATTCTAGGTTCCTCAGCATTATCACCATTGAAACCCATTTCTAGTACAGGTAGACCTCTTACATCTTCTTTGGTAGAGACCAAAGAGAAGAATTCATTCAGTCTCTCTGCTATGGCCTTGTCCTCCCCAAATACCCATTTCACTATTTGATGATCCAACAGTCCCATGGTTTCCCTCACAGGCTGTTATTACTAGGAGTTTTCACCTCTGTGGCATGTTTCTCTTCATATTCTCTTTTAGCCTTCTTTATCAATGTTTTGCATTTAACTAGCAAGTGCTTAGTTGCTTCTTGTTTTCCTCATTTGGATCCTTTTTCCATTTTTTGAAGGATGTTCTTTTGGCTTTAATAGCCTCTTTCACTTCTCCCTTTAATCATGCTATCATTTGTTCTTTAATACGTGGAATACATTTAGTCTGGGCTTCCAAGATGGTATTTTTAAACAACATTTATGACTGATTTAAAGTTCTAACCTTAGCTTTGGATCCCATTAGCTTTTTTAAAACAATTTTCCTCATTTTATCATAATTTTCAAAAACTAAATGCTGCTACAGTAGATTTCCTTAGGGACTTCACACGCCAGTTAAGTCAAATTCGATCATGTTATGATCGCTGTTCCCAGTGGACCCAACACTGTTGTATTAAGTCCTGCATTCCAATAAGGATTAGATCTAAAATAGCTCCCCCTCTTGTCGGTTCACGGACTTGTTGCTCCAAGAAGCAGTCATTTATTACATCTAGGAATTTTAACTCCCTAGCATTCCCTGATGTGACAATCATCCAATCAACAAAATCACAATAACAATGTTTGTTACTTATCAAAGTTAACCAACCCAGGATAACACTCACCCACACCACAAAATTAGTGGAGAATATAAGATCTTAGAATGCTGTACATATATACCCTTCTCATTCCAACTTCACAGTAGACAGTGCACCATCACAGGTCTCAAAAAGAATTCCACTAAAAATAGCAACCATTTAATTCATGCTTTACTATGCAAAAAGTTATCCAATGGTATGGCTTAAACCTGTGAAAAGGGAACAGCTCAGTCCAAATCTATGAGCTAAGAATACAATAAACGTGCACTTAGCCCAATTTCAGGGTATCTCTTGAAAATTTAATGCAAAAGCTCCCAGCTTAATAGAAATAACTCAATAGCTCTCTTGATAGGATTTCCTGTTTCGCCTCTGTGGCTACATCAGGAGAAATTCCACTGTTCATAGGCACAACATTTCTCAAAATATTGCTATTTTTAGTGGAGTTTTTTCAAGATCCATGATGGTATGCTATCCATCCTTAAGTTGGAATGAGAAGGGGATACATGTAAAGCATTGAGGTCTTTTTTTCTCCATTATTTTTGTGGTTTGGTGGGCATTATCACAAGAATAAGTAACAAGAACTGTTATTGTGATTTTCTTGGTTTAGAATTCTTGCTCCTGATTAGGTTGACAACTGAAAATCACCATTATACTGTTGCCAAATTTGCTAGCTTTCCTAATTTGTTAGCATTTTATTCATTTCTTTCTGGCCCAGCAGACGGGTAGTACAGCCCTACCAGTATACTCTCCCTTCACACATGGAAGGGAAAGAGTATTCCACATTGCTACCTGTTTCCTGCAGAATTTTACAATTTTGCTCGACTCAATTCCCTCTAACATATAGCGCAGCCCACCCCCTCCAATTTGATCCACATTATCATTGCGATATAATTTGTACCCTGGTGCGTCAACAAAACAAATTATGGAGAAAAGGGCACATCTGTATCCAACAATTCTGAAGGGCTCAAGTGTTGCATACCTGAAGCCCCCTGAACAGCCCCCGAAGCAGGCTGCTGAAAAGGAATCACAGCATGAGGAGCCGCCTAGGAGGAGGGAACTGCAGTAAGTGTGCACTGCTCCAAAATGGCCGCCATTCCCATACTCAGGAAGCCATGGTCCGAAACGGAGCCCAAGTCAGCTGAGGCCCCCCAAAATTGCCGATGACTCCATGGAAAGGAAGAGCAAACGCTGCAGTGACCCAACACCAATTAGCATGCCCCCCCATTTTGAACAAAGCTCAAGAGATTCAAAAGGCACCATTAGAAGATGCCAAGCAGCCCCAATCTCAGAAAGAAAATCCTATTCATCACACCTGAGAGTCAACCTGACGAAGGGACACTGAAAGGTTTCTCTGTACAGAGGCTGAACCAACTCTTTAAAAAGACATGTACCCCCCCTTTTGAAGGGAAAATTAGGTTCTTACCTTGGTAATTTTCTTTCCTTTAGTCACAGCAGATGAATCCATTAACTGATGGGTTATGCCCGCCTACCAGCAGGTGGAGATAGAGAACACTGAAAAACCATAGTGCTCTATGGACGGCTAGTTCCATCTGCCTTCAGTATTCGAAACTTCCAAAGCAGAGTGTATCCTCAAAGTAGAATAACATGAACTTTCCTCACAGCGAACGAATGCCCCAGAACAGGAGCAATAATCACACAAAGGAGGGACGATCTCAACATCCTGTAACAGAACAGAAATCCTGAAGACTGTTTTCCAACTTCTCCCAATGAGGGAACATGTCTGCAGGAAACAACTGAACAAATAGACAGGGAGGGATCATGGATTCATCTGCTGTGACTAAAGGAAAGAAAATTACCAAGGTAAGAACCTAATTTTCCCTTCCTTGTCATCAGCAGCAGATGAATCCATTAACTGATGGGATGTACAAAAGCACTCCCTAGGTAGGGCGGGAATCTTGTCACTCCCCGAGCAAGCACTTGCGCTCCAAACTGCGCGTCCCGCTTTGCTGCAACATACAGCCTGTAATGCCGGATGAAGGAGAGCTTAGAAGCCCAAGTAGCCGCACTACAGATTTCCTGAAGAGAGAGTGCTCCTGTTTTGGCCCACGAAGAGGAAATCGCTCTCGTGGAATGCGCTTTAAATGCGTCAGGAGTAGACCACCCTGACAGCAGGTACGCAGAAAAAATGGTTTCCTTGAGCCAACGGGCTATAGTGGCCTTAGACACTGGAGGCTCTCTTCGAGGACCTGACAACAAGACAAAAAGGTGATCAGAGGTCCTGAAGTCATTTGACATTTGCAGATACTGCAAGAGAGCCCTGCGAACATCCAGAAGATGTAACTGCCCAAAAGATTCCGGAAACTCCTCCCTAGTAAAGGAGGGCAGATAAATGGGCTGGTTTAGGTGAAACGCTGAAACCACCTTAGGCAGGAAGGAAGGTACAGTACGCATCGTAACTCCGGACTCTGAGAATTGCAGAAAGGGATCTCGACAGGACAGAGCCTGGAGCTCAGACACACGTCTCGCCGAAGTTATGGCCACCAAAAAGACTGTCTTTAGAGTCACATCCTTCTCTGAAGCTCGCCTCAGTGGCTCAAAGGGCAAACACTGGAGCACCTTCAACACCAGCCCCAGGCTCCAAGCTGGACACGGCAGCCGCACTGGCGGGCGAAGCCGGAGCGCCCCTCATAGAAATCGGGCAACGTCCAGATGAGCGGCCAGGGAAAGGCCAGAGACCTTCTCTCGAAAGCATGCCAATGCTGCCACTTGCACTAGCAGGGAATTTTAGGCCAAGCCTTTTTGTAAACCATCCTGCAAAAACTCCAGTATTGGCGAGACTGTAGCCCTCCTGGGTGTGATCGCCTTTGAAACACACCATACCTCAAACTGGCGCCAGATCGGAGCATAAGCAACAGAAGTGGACCGCTTGCGGGCCTGCAAGAGAGTGGAGATGACTTTGTTAGAATAGCCTCTCTCTCTCAATTGCGCCCTTTCAAGAGCCATACCGTAAGATCAAAGCGGCAGGGATCCTCCATGGTCACTGGGCGCTGCATCAACAGGTTAAGTACCAGCGGCAAAGGAAGAGGGGCCTCCACCAGCATCCGCATACCATGGCCGTCTGGCCCAACCCGGGGCAATGAGAATCACCACTCCTTGATGTAGCCGAATTCGCAGGAGGACTCGCCCTATCAAGGGCCAAGGAGGGAACACATACAGGAGGCCCGGAGGCCAGGGTTGAGCCAAGGCATCCAACCCCGCCGAGTGAGGACATCTCTGTCTGCTGAAAAAGCACGGGACTTTGGCATTTGCACTTGATGCCATTAGATCCGCTACGGGCGTTCCCCATTTGACACAGATCTGAAGAAACACTGTCTGCCAGTTCCCACTCCGCTGGGTCGATTTGATGCCTGCTTAGAAAATCGGCTTGCACGTTGCTCTGACCTGCTATGTGAGCTGCTGACAGAAGCTGCAGATGTAGCTCGGTCCAGTGGCACATCTGAGCGGCCTCCGCGGCCAGTGCTCTGCACTGAGTGCCACCCTGTCGATTTATGTAGGCCACATCTGTCGTATTGTCCGACAGAACTCTGACAGTCAGCCCCTCCAGAGTCTTGTGAAAGGCCAGAAGAGCCTGGAATATTGCTCTCAGTTCCAAGCGATTGATGAACCACTTGACAGGCCCTGGGCTTAGCTTCCCTTGCAATGTGCTCCCCAGCCGACCAGGCTGGCATCGGTTATCACCAGGCACCAAGAGGGAAGAGCCAGCGGCATTTCTCACCGCAGCATGCTGTTTGAGAGCCACCACTCCATACTGAGCCAGGCCGCAGGGAGCCACGTGAGTCTGCGTTGACAATCCTGGGACATTGGAGACCATCGTTGAAGCAGGGCAATCTGCAGAGGTCTCAAGTTTGCTCTCACCCATGGCACTACCTCCAAAGTGGCCGTCATCGACCCCAGCAGCTGGACAAAGTCCCAAGCTCGTGGGCGAGGCATCCGCAGGAGCAGACGGACCTGATTCTGAAGCTTGCACCGCCTTTGGTCGGGTAGAAAGACAAACCCCCAAATATTTGAGAGATTGAGAGGGGGTTAGGTGACTTTTGGGTATATTGACGACCCAGCCCAGAGATTGCAGTACTGAGACCACTCTGGCTGTGGCCAGATGACTTTCGTCTGCCGAATCCGCTCTGATGAGCCAGTCGTCAAGGTACGGGTGAACCCAGATACCCTGTCGCCTGAGAAAAGCAGCTACTACCACCACAACCTTGGAAAAGTTGCAGGGAGCTGTGGCAAGGCCAAAAGGCAAGGCCCGAAACTGGAAATGTTTTCCCAACAACGCAAACCGGAGAAACCGTTGATGCGGGGGCCAAATAGACGTGCAAGTAAGCTTCTTTTAGGTACATAAGTACATAAGTAACGCCATACTGGGAAAAGACCAAAGGCCCATCAAGCCCAGCATCCTGTCCCTGAGAGCAGCCAAGGGCACCTGGCAGCTTCCCAAACGTGCAAACATTCTATACATGTTATTCCCGAAATTGTGGATTTTCCCCATTTAGCAGCGGTCTATGGACTTGTCCTTTAGGAAACCGTCCAAACCCTTTTTAAACTCTGCCAAGCTAACCGCCTTCACTACGTTCTGAGGCAACGAATTCCAGAGTTTAATTATGCGTTGGGTGAAGAAAATTTTTCTCCTATTTGTTTTAAATGTACTACACTGTAGTTTCATCGCATGTCCCCTAGTCCTAGTATTTTTGGAAAGCGTGAACAGATGCTTTACAATTGCAAAGCTCCTTCTTGTTTCCTGTTGGAGCAGCCTAGCAGCTCGCCTTATGCAGCAGGTGAAACCTTCCTCTGATGAACCTAAATGCAGCAGTGGTTTGAAGCTCCCCTACGAGTTTCAGAGCAGAGGGGAATAAGCGCTAGAACAGACGATTATTCACCAAAATACCTAAAATCTAAATTAATTTGTATGTAGATAAAGGAGTTAGTTGCAGTGGTTGGCATGAGTAAGTCTAAAACTGTGGTAAAGGGGGGATGGGAATTGATATACTGCCTTTCTGTGGTTACAAAATGGTTTACATATTTTATACAGGTGGTTATTTTGTACCTGGGGCAATGGAGGGATTTGGGTGTCTTTTACTAAGCAGTGGTAATCCCAGTGCGGGCTTACCACTCGCTAAACCAGAAGTATCGCCAGGCTACCACAGCAGCCTGGTGGTACTTCCCACCTCCCAGTGCGCACCATTTCCGGCGCTACAAAAATATTTTAATTTTTGTAGTGCCGGTGTTTACCCGACGGTAATTGGGCAGTGCCACTTAGGAAAAAGGGGGCCTCCGTGTGTGTCCAAAACACATGCTGACACCAGTGCAGGCTTCCTTTTGCCACAGCTTAGTAAAAGGACTCCTAAGTAACTTGCCCATATAGTCACAAGGAGCTGCAGTGGGAATTGAACCCAGTTCCCCATAATCAAAATCTTGTACTAACCACTAAGCTACTCCTTCACTCCACTTGGTAGTTTGCAAGAGTCAGCCAGAGGTGTTCACGGTACCACTTTTACCAGCTAGACCCCATGTAATTGTTAGCATTAATCCAGAACTATTGATTTTGGTTTACTTTATTCTTATTTGATATTTTACCAGAGACATGAGAAATTCTCCTGGCTGTACCGCCGCAATGACGGAGCACAGGGTTTCCATGCGAAAATGTCGCACTCTTAGAGCCTCGTTGACTGAGTCGAGGATCGGTCGGAAAGACCCGTCTTTCCGAGGCACCACAAAGTAAATGGAGTAGCGACCGCAGCTGCGTTTGGTGGGAGGCTCAGGGATCACTGCTCCAAGGTGCAACAAGACTTGTAAGGTCTCCTCTACCGCCGCCCGTTTGACGGCAGTACCGCATCGGGACTCCACAAACACATATCTCACCGGGGCGCTGAATTCCAATCGGTAACCTTCTCTGATCAGGTCCAGGACTCACACTGATCGGAGGTAATCTTGGTCCATTCCTCGAGAAAGAGGGAAAGACGTCCTCCTACTGCAGGAATCGAGGAATGGACCAGCACCCAACTCCAGGCCTTGAACCGGCCGCTGCGGAACGCTTGTTCCTCTGCTGAAAATGGCACGTTGAGAAACCCCAGCAGAGCGCCTCGGGCGATATCTGCGAGCTTCAAAGAAGCGAGGTCTGGAAGAGGAGGGCCACAAAGAATCCTTGGAAGAAGGCCTCGGCCTATCCTCGGGTAAGCGCTAGGGTTTAGGGTCCCCCAGGTCTTTCACAATCTTCTCCAGCTCCTCTCCAAATAACAAGTGGCCCCGAAAGGGAAGCTTCACCAGCCTGTGCTTTGAAGCCATGTAAGCCGCCCAATGCCATAGCCATAGAAGGTGGCGGGCCGCAACTGCCACAGACATCTGCTTAGCCGAAGCTCTGACCAGATCATAGAGGGCGTCAGCCAAAAATGACAGGGCCGACTCCATCCGCGGTGCAACCTCAGCGAGGGACTCCGCACCATCAGCGGGCTGTTCCACTGCCCGTTGTAACCAAGAAAGGCAGGCCCGGGCAGCATAGGAATTGCATATAGAAGCCCTTAAGGCGAGGCCAGAGATTTCAAATGACCGTTTCAACGCGGATTCAAGCCACCGGTCCTGTATATCTTTCAGGGCAACCCTTCCCTCTAAGGGGAGGGTGGTCCTCTTAGTCACCGCCGTGACCAAGGCGAACACTTTAAGCATCTCCAAAGGGGCCAAGTGCTCCTCACTTAGAGGGTAAAGCTGACCCATAGCCCTGGCCACTTTCAAAGGCCCTTCGGTTTCAGACCATTGAGCTGAAATAAGCTCTTGGATGGAGTCATGCACAGGAAAGGCTCGAGCAGGCTTCTTAGTACTCGCCATCCTCGGATTACCAGAGGAGGCCTCGCCCTTGGCAGGATCATCAATCGAGAGGGCCTGCAAGGCGTCCGAAATGAGCGCTGGCAGCTCATCGCGGTGGAAAATCCTCACAGCATTGGGATCATCCAGATCCCATGGCAAACCGGCACTTTCCTCTGGCTCTTCAGACCAAGAGGCCCTGCCAGAACCCTCAGAATCCACACCGCTCGACCACGGGGGGGGTGGGGGGAGAGAGAAGTGCGCCACTCTCTGACAGGGAATTTACCAGTCTGTGTTTTGCGTCCTTCCAACGCTCGGGGGAATCAGCCAGCCCCGGGCCATCAACACCCGGGGGGAAACCAGGTAGCAGCGCAGTGTCAGACACGTGCGGCAGAGCTCTTTTCAGCATGAAAGCTTTATGCATTAAAAGCACAAACTCCGGGGAGAAACACTCACCCTGACCCTCCGTCTCCAAATCAGGAGAAACGGGAACGGGAGCTCCTCTGGTAGCCTTTAACCGAAGCGTCCCCCTGCACTCAGACTCCTCTGCAACAGCGAGGGTCGAGGCGTGCGGCGCTTACAAAATGGCGCCCGCTGCCAGCTCCATTTACCAGGAAGAATCATCGCTCGCCATGCTCGTACTAGCTCTAGCGTCTAAAGAGCACATCTTACAGAGCCCCGCTGCTGATCTACGTTTACCACAACGGGAGCAGCGTTTAACTGCTTCAGCAGCCATCGTCCGAAGGGACGGAATTATATAAGTAAAATGGCGGCTTCGCGGCAAAACTTACCCCAATCAGAACGGCGTCCACGGGACCTCCCCAGAGGAGCTGGGCACCACTCTCACCTCAAAAGACCTAGTCAAACGAGCTCCGGTCAAGCTGCATGTGGAAAATAGCCTCAGAATAGCCACGCAGAACCAATGCATATTCCTTTTTTTTTTTTTTTTTTTTTAATGCTGTGAGGAAAGTTGGAGGCAGGCAGCAACAGAGGTACTCCGGTAGGCAGGGGGACAGGTAAGGCAGGGAAAGGGCGAACCTATATGCCTTCAAAGTGGGCACCACAAGCCACAACACCCCTGCTTCAACTGGCAAAAGCACAGGAGCCACCCCTGGCAGAATTTTTCCAGGAGCTGATCAAGCTACATCCACACCTGCTGGGAGATAGAGCAATACTGAAGGCAGATGGAGCTAGCCGTCCATAGAGCACTATGGTTTTTCAGTGTTCTCTATCTCCACCTGCTGGTAGGTGGACATAACCCATCAGTTAATGGATTCATCTGCTGCTGATGACAAGGAAATTCTACAATTTTTTTTTTTAATACAGGAAGGAGACCCGTTCAGATGGGGGAGGGGGAAGAGGGGGAAATGCCCAGCACCACCAGGTGTTCCCTGCACTGCCTAAGACAACTAGCAATACCCATAAATACATACATAAGACGATAAGAGTAGCCATACTAGGTCACACCAATGGTCCATCTAGCCCAGTATTCTGTTTTCTGAACAGTGGCCAAGTCAGGTCAAAAGTACCTAGCAGAAACCTAAATTGTGGCAACACTCCATACTACAAATCCCAGGGCAAGCAGTTGCTTCCCATGTCTGTCTCAATAGCAGACTATGGACTTTCCCTCCAGGAAATTTGTCCAAACCTTTTTTAAACCCAGATACGCTAACCGCTGTTACCAACTGGCACCAGGGGAACTGGACCAGGTGTAGTGTCTAAGTCAATCCAGGAGAAGTGCTAAGGCACGCCCACCACCTGCTGGAGATAGAGGAATACTTAGCCGTTTCACTGTTCACTGCCTATTAGGGCACAACCTCATTTTGTGTTCTCTATCTCCACCTGCTGGCAGACAGGCATAACCTACAAGTCCTAGATTGATCTGTTAGCAACAATAAGGAGCATTTATTTGTCGTGTGTCAAGGGTGAGAGGGGGGGATAACTTTCTACAGGTTTGAGACCCATTCCTAGGACCTCTAACCAAACATTTACGTAGTGCGCTGCTAAACTCTTCCTGACTTGGATCTAATTAAACCACCTATCTTTCAAAGGTAGAAGGGATGGGTGCGATGGGGATTGGGGGTAAGGTGAGGATAGAGACTGGTTGATGGAGAAATGGGAAAATTTTATAATCGTTGCATTGTTTAAAGCGGCTATGGTCTTGATATGTTTTTACACTGTTAACCGAGGAATGTTCAGAATGTGGTTATCAAGCTTATTATGGAAGAAAAAAGTGTGACCAGATTGTTGAGGGAGCCCATGACTGTCAAACTGAGGCATGTCTTCATTTCAAACTGATTTTTTAATGTACAATTATAGAGATGTCCCACAGTATTTAGCAAAGGCTATTGTCCTATATGAATCACCAAGGGCACGTAGGTCCTTGCTGACAGGTCTTTTATACCCATGTTGAAGTGATTGTTGATTGACAGCAAGCATTTGACATCATGAGGCCCCAGTTCTGGAACAAATTTCCTCTGATATTGTGGATAGAGTTGAATATTCTTCAATTTTGGAAGCAGTTAAAGGTGTTTCTTTTAAAAAAAAAAAAAAGCATTGGGGAAGGGGTGGATTTCTAATTTATGTATTCACTATTCAACATTTTAAAATTTGTGTTTGGTTTTTGATTGTACTCTACTTTGGCACAGGTAACTTAGCTAAAGGCAGAATATCAACTTGAAAATTTTCGCTGATTTTCACAATATAAAAATTAAGCTTAACAAAAATGAAAGGTTCCAGTCAGCGTTACATAAATACGGACTATTACTGTGAGAGACTAAATGCATTTAAATGAAAGGTTTGCTTACAAAGACCAGAAAGTGACTCAGTTAAGAGATCAGGGTTCCATAATGTTCAAAGGACAGCAGGGCAGGACTAACAAACATTCATAGGATTGTACAGTTAAATCCTTTGTACACAATGATGCAGGGTGCAGTACAAGAAAAGATGCAGGAAACTAAAGCAAATATTGCACTGAAGTAGTTCACAATATAAAAGGGTAGTAGTTCATCAGGGGTTACATCTGTTGTACTTAACTTGGAACACTTAAAATGGTCATTCAATTACCTGGCGTGTCCAGTTCATGTAGGACATAGACATGCTCAAAATTCACAGAGTTCTTGTGCTTGTCCGTGCCAAAGAACACCACACCTAAGAGATCCCGCTCACTATTGATAATCTTACTGGTATACACACTCCTGATGCACTGGAAAACAGAGCACAATTATGAATCATTCTGTGACCCTATCAAATTACAGTTCTCATGGAAAAGCCAGTACAAATTTATTCTGTAGTTTTAAGTTGGTATCAGTTCTGAACCCAGCAGTTTTTTTTCCTGTTCCTTCAGGACTATCAGCAAAAATCAGACCTAAAGCTGGAAACTGGTATCATTCACAACTACCAGGGAATGTTTGTATCCCCTCCCAACTTGCTTTTAGTTCAGCTTTTACAGTGTCTACAAAGCAGGAGTCATACATCAGAGGGTCTTTCCAGGTCCTGCAATGACTCTAAATCTGGCCACTAAGTGTCACTTTTGTACAATGATTTTTCCTTTTATTTTTGAAATGTAGTAAAATATTATCAAATATTCTCATTTTAAATGTAAAAGACATGCTATGCTACAATATTTATGCTACAATATGTTAAAAGCTTCCCTCTGCCACAACTTTACTCTTTCTTCCTCTGCTTTTAAAAGAATAGGCAAAGGACAGCCCAAACAACAAAAGCCCATTATTCCTTTTACATTTTTAAGATTTCTGACATTTTTTCCAGCCCAGCCACAAGCTCTTTGCTCTTGCTAATGTGTCATTTACAAGCTGTGCTGCAGTATACAGAGGTGACAGCAGTATGTCATTCTGTGACAGCTTTCTTCCACAAATTAGAGAAATATCTAGGGCAGGGGTGGGCAACATCGGGCCATCAAGGGCCACAATCCAGCTGGGTTTTCAGGATTTCCCCAATGAATAAGCAGGAGATGTAATTACACACAGTGGAGGCACTGCATACAAATAGATCTCATACATATTCACTAAGCACAGTGGGCATTATAAGTGCGGACAATATGTGTATTGCTGCTTGAGTATTGAAACGGAGAGGGACAAGATTTCACACACTTGGAGAGTTTAAATTACGTTCATATACTAAATCTAAATGTAAACAAGTAATTTACGGAATCATATGTCCTTGTGGAAAAAACGTACATTGGTCAAACCATCAGACCAGTGAAGTGTAGAATAGCTCAGCATTTAAGCAATTTGCAGCGATGGGCGGTACCTCTGGTCATGCATTTGAATCAGTTTCACCACTGACCATCAGATTTGCGACTCATAGTGTAATGAGGGGGAAGGGGGATATTGCTTCAAATTTAATGCAAAAGGAGCAGAAATTTATATATATTTGGAATACTGTGGAACTGGTAGGACTCAAAGAAGCAGAATGGTCACAGTTATGACTTCAAAGACTAATAACACAAGTGTGTTTAGAAAAACTTAATTAGCAAGCAATGGGCATATTGCATATATCCGAAGAGTTAATATATCGGAACGTCATTTCCGGTGGCAGCCGAGATCAAGCAGGTAGTGTTTAAGAGCGACCTGTTGATTTAGTCCATTTTGAGGTGGTTTGAGTGTTTTAACAATGCACATAAGGTAAGAAATTGAATTAATGGCATTGTATGTACAAAATAAGAAGAAAATATTGAATCTGAGTGGTTCATATTTTTATTTTAGTGACTGATCCTGATGACACCCCAGTGGAAAAACATGGTACCATGTAGAGTCCGGACATCAACTGGGTTTTGAAACATGAACAGTTTGTGAGGTTTTGGACTTGGTATAAGGTGGCCTATAACTGTTCAGTACATGAAGAGAGAAATCATATTAAATTTGAAGGGAGCAACTACAAATTTGAAGTTTGGTAAGAAACCGGCACTGACAAAAAGGTTTAATGTTTGGAAACAACTTTTGGGAACACAGAAGAACTTGGAAACCGGGAACTCACTAGTATCCATTTATGACCCTGTAAGAAAGAAATTTTGTTCACAGGAGAATGGGGGTGGGGGTGGGGGGGTTGTGACCCTCAATTCTGTGTTTAGCTACACTGGCAAATTTTAATGAAACTAGGAAGTGATAAAATATATAGATGAAGCTTTTTAGCTTTTAAATATTTGTATTCAATAAAGTAGTATCATTTAATGATAACAATTTGTAGGTGATTTGATTGAGGTGTTACAGCAAATTTACCACTTTGGAATAGACTGTGAATTTAGTTATGTTTTGAACAAAAATACATATTCATTGGGGAAATCCTGAAAACCCGATTGGGTTGTGGCCTTCCACGATCAAGGTTGCCCACCCTGATCTAGGGTCGCCTGTCCTACCAGTCAATGAGCTTTGGAAAATTTGTAGCCAAGCCACTATGAAAAAAACGCAACTGCAGTCAGCCCAAAGAGAAATGGTAAATGAACTTCTCTTTCTGAGAAGTTCTGAGACAAAAGAATATTTCTGTGGTAAGTGATATTTTATTCTGTGCTTGGTAACGTAAAGATTAGGTTTAAAAGAGGAATTGTAGGATATTGATAAACACAGTTAGAATTAAAAAAAAAAAAAAAAGCAAATTTTATCAGCTAGTCTCCATACCCTTTTCCCAATAGTTTTAAAACTTGAATTTTCTGCACAGGATTAACAGGTACTCTCTAGAAGGCACCATAGGGCCTAGTTCAGTCCTCATTCCCACCTACCCCAAGCCCAACTCTTCATTTATAAGACAAAAAGAGGGGAGTTTTCATTAGAGTTTTAATTACATTTAATTAGTTTCTGAGAAGCAAACACTAAATAAATCACACCAGTCTTAAGGCTCTTTATATTCATCTGATATCCCTAGTACTTTAAGAAGTTAAGAACTCAATAATATTAAGATGCAGACAGTAGTCCAGCAGCGAGAGGGGGTCTATCCAGTCTTTTGCATCGAGTATCATAAGTATGATTATCTCCCAGTTGGTGAGATGTCATATGTGTGTACTCGATGCAAAGAGCTCCTAGCTCTCAGAGAACGAGTTCGTTCTCTTGAGGCTAGAGTAGCAGACCTGGAGGAGCTGAGGGAGACAGAGAGGTACATAGAAGCCTACAGGGACATTGTAGAGAAGTCCCACCTCCAATCTGGTAGCCTCTGTGCTGCCTTGGAGGAAGGAGGTCTTCTAAAAGGAAAACATCACCTTGGTGCAGCTGGAAGTAATCCTGTAGACAAGAGAAGCACACCAGGGGATGCAATATCCTCTTGCACAGAGGATGTCTCTCCAGGAGCTACTGCCCAGGAGGGAAGGGTTAGGACAGCTGTTGTAGCTGGCAATTCGATTATTAGGCATGTAGATAGCTGGGTGGCTGGTGAACGTAATCGCCTAAACACTTGCCTTCCTGGTGTGAAGGTAGCAGACCTCACACGTCATCTAGATAGGGTTTTAGATAGTGCTGGGGAGGAGTCAGCTGTCTTGGTACATGTGGGAATCAATGACATAGGAAATGTGGGAGAGAGGTTCTGGATGTCAAATTTAGGCTCTCAGGTAGAAAGCTCAAATACAGAACCTCTTGGGTAGCATTCTCCAAAGTGCTACCCGTTCCACGCGCAGGGCACAAAAGACAAGCAGAGCTCCGGAGTCTCAATTCAATGTGTGGATGAGGCGATGGTGCAGGGAGGAGGACTTTAGATCTGTAAGGAACTGGGCAACATTCTGGGGAAGAGGTAGCCTATTCCAGAAGGATGGGCTCCACCCTAATCAGGGTGGGACCAGGCTACTGGCATTGGCATTTAAAAAGGAGATAGAGAAGCTTTTAAACTAGAACCTGGGGGAAGGCCAACAGTTGTTCAAAAACACATGGTTCGGAACAAGATATCTTTCAAAGATATCGCCAAAACAGGAAAGATAACGAGGTTGTAAAAAAGACCATAGTAAATCAGGTGTCCTTAAATAAAAATCAGACAAAAGATTGCAAATTAACACAGTGAACTGCTGAGCAAGATGTAAATAGGAACAACAAACAGTTTGAAATGTCTATATGCGAATGCTAGAAGCCTAAGAAATAAGATGGAAGAGTTAGAATATATTGCACTAACTGAAAAATTGGATATAATAGGCATCTCTGAGACCTGGTGGAAGGAGGATAACCAGTGGGACACTGTCATACCAGGGTACAATTATATCATAGTGATAGAGTGGCATTGTATGTTAAGGAGGGCCTTGAATCAAATAGATAAAACACATCTTGGAATCCATATAGATTGAAAGTCCATGTGTAAAGGGGAATACAACAGTGATAGGAGTGTACTCCCATCCATCTGGCCAGGATGGACAGATGTAGAAATGTTATCAGAAATTAGGGAGGCTAACATACTGGAAAACACTATAATAATGGGTGATTTCAATTACCCACAAAAAATATACCTTTCTACCTTGTATACAATGTGTTTGCAAGCAACTATGGCATCCCCTGGGCGAAAAAATTTAACAATCATCCAAACAAAAGCAAAAACGTGGAGAAAAAAAAAAGACATCAGATATTACAGAAACACCTCTTTGTCAAAGGACAAGCCTTTTGTATAATGAGGGAACCATATCAGTCATATGTCTTCAAAAAAAACTCCACAAAACTCTTTTGCCACTGGCTTAACCATGTGCTCTACAAACACTTGTAAAGGAGACCTAAATAACACAATTTATAAGGCTTGGAGAGAGTACTTATCTTGGCTGAAGAATTATCCAACTTTGTATTATGAACCCAGCCTCGCGTACACTGTACTCCACACTTCTATAAAGTCCCGACAGGGTCACCCTGTTTCGCTACAATATAGCTGCTTCAGGGGAATATTTCCATATGTAAGAACAGTCCAAGCTCTTAGCGTCTCGCCGTCTCCACTTTGCTCTGGTTCAAAAAATGGCGGACAGCTTCTCCACTTTCATAATCTGCTTATATACTCAGCGTCTGATGTCACTCAAGAATCTTCCAATCACATAGCATACTCGTCAGAGGAAAGCTTTCCATTCAATCGCTACATTTAAAACCCTGGGCATGACAGTCTTTAACTCAAAAATCCATCGTTGTTCTCTTTGTCTTAAAAGACGTCTAATGTCACCTCTTCTTTTTGAAACTCTCATTTGTTCCAATACAACACATCTCAATTCTGAAAACTGATGATGATATTGTATACAGTGCGAGACCATAGGTTCATATATCTTACCAGCTTGGATACAGTGTCTGTGTTCTATTAACCGAGTTTTTAAAGTACGAGAAGTCTGACCCACATAACATAATGCACATGGGCACATTATGATGTATATTACGTTCACTGAAGTACAGTCCGTTATAGCATACAGCTTGTAAATCTTTTCCGAAGTTGGATGAATAAATTGGTTAGAATCTAACATAATATTACACACAGAACAATGACCACAAGCACTATGAAACCCCTCTTCACGTCTTCTGATCGTATCTCGATTCCAAACCTCTGCTGGACATAAGGTATCATTAAAATTGCTGTTACGTTGAAATGCAAAAATCACTCTTAAGTCCCGAAAACAAGGGTGAACTTGCAACATAGGTAAATGAAGTTTGATGATCTTAGACATTTTATCAATTACCCCCATACTGACTGGGTAAAAGTAACATCAGGGCATGAAAGGGAGGTAAACTTCCTTGACAAAAAAAAAGGATTGCTTTATGGAGCAACTGGTACAGGAGCCAACAAAAAAAGGAAAAATTTTAGACTTAGTCCTTGGTGGAGTGCATCATCTGGTGCAGGAGGTGATGGTGCTGGGGCTGCTTGATAACAGTGATCATATGATCAGATTTGATATCGGCTTTGGAGTAAGTACACATAGGAAATCCAATACGTTAGCATTTAACTTTCAAAACGGAGACTATGATAAAATGAGAAGAACGGTGAAAGAAAAAGAAAAAAAAAAAAACTTAGAGGGGCAACTGAGGTCAAAAACTTACATCAGGCGTGGAAGCTGTTCAAAAATACCATCTGACTACCCCAACTGATTCAAAATGCTACAGCAAGACTAATAGAAAGTTGTAAGTGACATGACCACATCAAACCATTTTTGAATAAACTTCACTGGCTACCAATACAGAACCAAATTTAAAACTGATCTTCAAGGCCCTTAAAGAAAATGATGACCCAAAGCATTTGAAGAACAGGACACCCCCCCCCCCCCTACACACCTTCAAGGTCACTAACGTCCTCCCAAGGAGATTCCCTAACCACACCCTCTCCAAAGGACATCACAAAATGTGATACCCACGAGTGAGCCTTCTCCGGAGTAGCCCCCACACTCTGGAATGCACTCCCTGAAAGGCTCCGCTTAAAACAAGACTACCTCTACTTCAGGAAGCAGGTGAAAGCTTGGTTGCTCAACCAGGCCTTTAATAGAAGAAGTAAATAACATTGGCTGCACATAATATAGCAGGACATCTTTATCCACTCCTACCCTAGCCAAGATAAGGTTCAAGCACCTTTCTGACCTCATTTGCAACTCTCTTTAACTAGTCCCTTATTTTCTTGCTCCTGACATAAGAGTAGCCATAGTGGGTCAGACCAATGGTCCATCAAGCCCAGTATCCTGTTGCCAACTGCCAGGTCAAAAGTACCTGGCAGAAACCCCAATAGTGGCAACAATCCATGCTACAAATCCCAGGGCAAGCAGTTGCTTCCCCATGTCTGTCTCAATATACCAGACTATAGACTTTTCCTCTAGAACTTGTCCAAACCTTTTTTAAACCCAGAAACGCTAACTGCTGTTACCATATCCTCCAGCAAAGAGTTCCAGAGCTTAACTATTTGTTGAGTGAAAAAATATTTCCTCCCATTTGTTTTAAAAGTATTTCCATGTAACCTTCTTGAGAGACCCTATCTTTGTACCTATGGAATGAGTAAAAAATTGATTTACTTCTACTCGTTTTACACCACTCAGGATTTTACACCTGAATCATATCTCCTCTCATCCGTCTCTTTTCCAAGCTGAAGAGCTCTAGCCTTTCCTCATACGGAAGGAGTTTCATCCCCTTTATTATTTTGGTCGTTCATCTTTGAACCTTTTCTAAATTCCACTATATCTTTTTTGAGATACGCTAACCAGAACTGAACACAATACTCAAGGTACGGTTGCACCATGGAGTGATACATAGGCATTATAGTATTTTCGGTCTTATTCACCATCCCTTTCCTAATAATTCCTAGCATCCTGTTTGCTTTTTTGGTCACTGCCAAACACTGAACAGAAGATTGCAGCATATTATCCAAAACGATACCTATCTATATGTTCCATCTTTGCATACACGCTAGGTTGTCTGTTAAAATGTTTGTGTTGGCATTGTAATGTAGCATACTATTGGGCTCATTTTCGAAAAAGAAGGACGCTCATCTTTCAACATAAATCCGAAGATGGGCGTCCTTCTCACAGGGTCGTCCAAATCGGTATAATCGAAAGCCAATTTTGGACGTCCCCAACTGTTTTCCGTCGCAGGGATGGCCAAAGTTCAAGGGGGCGTATCGAAGGTGGGACTTGGGCGTGCCTAACACTAGGACATCCTCGACCCATAATCGAAAGAAACAAGGACATCCCTGATGAACACTTTACCTGGTCGTGTGTTTCTTACGACCAATACACAAAAAGGTGCCCAAAATGACCAGATGACCACCGGAGAGAAATCGGGGATAACCTCCCCTTACTCCCCCAGTGGTCACTAACCCCCTCCCACCCTCAAAAAACATCTTTAAAAATATTGATTGCCAGCCTCTATGCCAGCCTCAGATGTCATACTCAGGTCCATCACAGCAGTATGCAGGTCCCTGGAGCAGTTTTAGTGGGTGCGGTGCACTTCAGGCAGGTGAACCCAGGCCCATCCCCCATCTGTTACGTTTGTGGCGGAAACAGCGAGCCCTCCAAAACCCACCACAAACCCACTGTACCCACATCTAGGTGCCCCCCTTCACCCGTAAGGGCTATGGTAGTGGTGTACAGTTTGGGTAGTGGGTTTTAGGGGGGCTCAGCAGACAAGGTAAGGGAGCTATGTTCCTGGGAGCAATTTATGAAGTCCACCACAGTGCCCCCTAGGGTGCCCAGTTGGTGTCCTGGCATGTCAGGGGGACCAGTGCACTACGAATGCTGGCTCCTCCCACGACCAAATGGCTTGGATTTGGTCGTTTCTGCGATGGACGTCCTTGGTTTCGATTATTGCCAAAAATCAGAAACGACCAAGTCTAGTGACAACCATCTCTAAGGACGACCAAATTTCAGGATTTGGGCGTCCCTGACCGTATAATCGAAACGAAAGATGGACATCCATCTTGTTTCAAAAATAGGGGTTTCCCCACCCCTGGATGGGGACATTTTGCGAGGATGTCCTCATCAAAACTTGGGACGTCCCTTTCGAAAATGCCCCTCCACGCCATACTTTATATTGTTGTTTGAATATTTTTACTGCTGTAATTACATAAGTACATAAGCACTGCCACGCTGGGAAAAGACCAAAGGTCCATCAAGCCCAGCACTCTGTCTCTGACAGTGGCCAATCCAGGCCCCAAGAACCTGGCAAAAACCCAAAATTTAATAATGATCAATGGACTTTTCCTTCAGGAATCTGTCCAGACCCCCTTTAAACTCAGCAAGGTTAGCTGCCGTCACTACCTTCTCCGCACCTTCTCCGATTCCTTTATATCTTTTTTGAGATGAGGCGACCAGAACTGAACACAATACTCCAGGTGCGGTTGCACCATGGAGCGATATAACGGCATTATAACATCCTCATGCTTGGTTTCCATACCTTTTCTAATAACGCTCAACATTCTGTTCGCCTTCTTAGTCGCCGCAGCACGTTGAGCTGAAGATTTCAACGTCCTATCCACGATGACTCCCAGATCCCTTTCTTGGTCCGTAACTCCTAAAGCGGAACCTTGCATGACATAGCTGTAATTAGGGTTCCTCCTTCCCACATGCATCACTTTGCACTTGTCAATGTTGAACTTCATCTGCCATCTGGACGCCCAATCCCCCAGTCTCATGAGGTCTTCTTGCAATCTTTCACACTCCTCCTGCGATGAGACGACCCTGAACTTTGTGTCATCTGCGAATTTAATTACCTCACTAGTTACTCCCATCTCTAGGTCATTTATAAGTATGTTAAAAAGCAGCGGTCCCAGAATAGACCCCTGAAGGACCCCACTAACTACCCTTCTCCATCGAGAATAATGACCATTCAACCTACTCTCTGCTTTCCTATCTTTTAACCAGCTTTTAATCCATAATAATACACTGCCTCCGATCCCATGACTCTCCAGTTTCCTTTGAAGTCTTTCATGAGGAACTTTGTCAAACGCCTTCTGAAAATCTAGATACACAATATCCACCGGCTCCCCTTTGTCCACGTTTGTTCACCCCCTCGAAAAAAATGCAGTAGATTTGTGAGGCAAGACTTCCCTTCACTAAATCCGTGATGAGTTTGTCTCAGTAGCCCATGTGCTCTGTAATTTTATTCTTAATTGCCTCCACCATTTTTCCTGGCACCGATGTCAGACTCACCGGTCTATAATATCCCGGATCTTCTCTGGAACCCATTTTAAAAATCGGCGTTACATTGGCCACCCTCCAATCTTCTGGTACCACACCTGATTTTAGGGATAAATTGCATATTACTATCAGTAGCTCCACAAGTTCGTTTTTCAGATCTATTAATACTCTGGGATGAATACCATCCGGTCCTGGTGATTTACTACTTTTCAGTTTGCAGAAATGCCCCATTACATCCTCCAAGTTTACCGAGAAATCATTTAGTCTTTCTGACTCGTCTGCTGCAAATACTTTTTCCAGCCCCGGTATCCCTCCCAAATCCTCCTCGGTGAAGACCGAAGCAAAGAATTCATTTATTTTATTTTTGTTACATTTGTACCCCGCGCTTTCCCACTCATGGCAGGCTCAATGCGGCGGGCAATGGAGGAATAAGTGACTTGCCCAGAGTCACAAGGAGCTGCCTGTGCTGGGAATCGAACTCAGTTCCTCAGTTCCCCAGGACCTAATTTCTCCGCTACGGCTTTGTCTTCCTTGATCGCCCCTTTAACACCACAGTCGCCCAGCGGTCCTACCGATTCTTTAGCCGGCTTCCTGCTTTTAATATACCTAAAAAAAAGTTTTGCTGTGTTTTTGCTTCTAACACTAACTTTTTTTCAAAGTCCTTCTTAGCCCTCCTTATCTCCTTTTTGCATTTGGCTTGACATTCCTTATGTTTTATCTTATTTTCTTCAGTCGGTTCCCTTCTCCATTTTCTGAAGGATTGTTTTTTGGCTCTAATAGCTTCCTTTACCTTACTGTTTAGCCACGCCGGCTAACGTTTGGTCTTTTTTCCTCTTTTTGTAATACGCGGAATATATTTGCCCTGTACTTCTAGGATGGTGTTTTTGAACAGCATCCACGCCTGATTCAAGTTTTTTACCCTTTGAGCTGTTCCCTTCAGTCTTTTTTTCACCATGCTTCTCATTTTATTGTAGTCTCCTTTTCTAAAGTTAAACCCTAGTGTATTTGATTTCCTGAGTTCACTTACTTCGTAGGCAATATCAAAACTGATCATATTATGATTACTGTTGTCAAGTGGCCTGCGCACCATTACCCCCTGCACCAGATCATAAGCTCCACTAATGATTAAGTCTAGTATTTTTCCTTCTCTTGTCGACTCCTGAACCAGCTGTTCCATGAAGCCGTCCTTGATTTCATCAAGAAATTTCACCTCCCTTGCGTTAACCGGTTTCGTTAACCCAGTCTATATCCGGATAATTGAAGTCACCCATCAATATTACATTGCCCTTTTTATTCGCTTCCCTAATTTCCCTTGACATTGCTGCGTCCGTCTGCTCGTCTTGGCCAGGCAGACGGTAGTACACTCCTATCACCGTCCTTTTCCCCTTTTCACGTGGAATTTCAATCCACAAGGATTCAAATAGGGGTTTTGTCTCCTGCAATATTTGCAGCCTATCCGAGTCAAGGTTCTCATTTACATACAGTGCTACCACTCCTCCAATCCTATCCACCCTGTCGCTACGATATAATTTGTAGCCCTGTACGACTGTGTCCCATTGGTTATCTTCCTTCCACCAGGTCTCAGAGATGCCTATAATATCCAGTTTTTCATTGTGTGCAATGTACTCCAGCTCTCCCATCTTATGCCTCAGGCTCCTGGCATTTGCGTATAGACATTTCAATGTATGCTTGTTGTTCCGTTTTTATTATGTTTAATACATGGCATTATTAATATGTTGTCTTCTGTCTGGTCATTAATTTTATTTTAGTCCATCTGATCCTCTATGATTTCTTTGTCATCCTTACTCACAAGTAACCCTTTTTTCCCTATCTGGGTGATATCCTCAAAAGATACCTTCTCCCGAACCATGCGCTTTTGAGCGACTGTCGGCCTTCCCCCCGTTTCTAGTTTAAAAGCTGCTCTATTTCCTTTTTAATAAATGACGCCAGCAGCCTGGTCCCACCCTGGTTAAGGTGAAGCCCATCAGATCGGAATAGGCTCTCCCTTCCCCAGAATGCTGACCAGTTCCTCACAAACAAAAGAGCAGATCGCTAGGTGGTATTAATCAGACTTTATTGGAGAAATAATCGCCCGACACAGACTGTGTTTCGCCCACAAGGGCTGCGTCAGGGGCGAAACACAGTCTGTGTCGGGCGATTATTTCTCCAATAAAGTCTGATTAATACCACCTAGCGATTTGCTCTTTTGTTTGCTTCCACATTGGATTTTGCGGATCATCTGCCTTCTTGTTTTCTTGGACCAGTTCCTGACAAATCCAAAATCCTCCTCCCCATACCATCGTCTCATCCACGCGTTGAGACTCTGGATCTCTGCCTGTCGCTTGGGCCCTGCATGTGGAACAGGTAGTATTTCAGAAAATGCTACCCTAGAGGATCTGGATTTGAGCTTCCTTCCTAAAAGCCTAAATTTAGCTTCCAGAACCTCTCTCCCACATTTTCCTACGTCGTCGTTACCCACGTGTACCAAGACAGCCGGCTCCTCCCCAGCACTATCTAAAATCTTGTCTAGGTGCCGCGTAAGGTCCGTCACCTTCGCACCAGGCAGGCAAGTCACCAGGCGATCCTCATGTCCACCAGCCTCCCAGCTATCTACATGCCTGATTGAGTCGCCAACTACAACAGTGGTCCTATCTTTTCCCCTGTGGGCTGTAATTGGAGACATATCCTATTGCTTATGTTTGACTTATTCTTGCTGTACACTGCCTTGAGTGAATTCCTTCAAAAAGGCGGTAAATAAATCCTAATAAAAATAAAATAATTTTTGTTCAATAAAGCTTATTTTTAAAGTTTGATTACTAATGTTTTTTGACTGATATTTTTATTTTAATTCCTGACTATTGTTTCAGTTCTCTTTGATGTAATTCACGTTGAACTTCGAGACATATGCAAAAAAACATTGCTAACTATGCTCCTTCCCAAGCTTGCCAGGTTTTCACTTCCAGTGTGTAGGGAGGGGGGTGTTGTGAAACGTTATGATGTAATTTGGGAGAATTAAAAAAAACAACAAAAAAACCCAAAACCTCAACATCTAAAGTTAAAAAAGAAAAACACACACACATAAAGGTGCATTTCTGCTTCAGCAAGAACCTTCCAGGTTACAGTACTGAGCTGATACATGTCTTGCCTTACCTGAATGGTTATGTCAAAACAAGTGTTCCCATCCTCATTTAGGTTTTCAAACATAGCTTTGGAGGCATCAACTAAGAAAATCAAACTGTCCCGGCCAGAGAATCGATAGTCCCCTGAAAAACAGAGCAATAATATGATGCCCTCAGAATCTGTCATTCAAAAAGCCCATGATGTTTTACAGTTTCAGAAAACACATGTCCAGTTCTTGAAAGGACTGACTCATCAATGGCAGAGCAAGGCTAAACTCATTTCAAGTTTTAATACTCCATACCCTCTTCCCCTGTTTTTCTTTAAAAGAAGCCAATGTATTTCAGTGGTAAGAATATTATTATTATTAATTACATTTGCACCCCGCGCTTTCCCACACATAGCAGGTTCAATGCGGCTTACATAGTAAATAGAATTACAAAGTCTTGAAGGAGAATGTTACAAGTTGTAGTAAACATAGTAGTAGCAGGGTTTTGAGCATATGTAAATTAAGCATGGAGAGGTAAACAAAGATAGGATGAGCAAAAGGAGAAGAGATTGGGAGGGGTAAGGAGTAGGAAGGATGGAGAGGAAGAGATTGAGGAATGAGCATAAGGAGATTGTGAGACATGGTCAAAGGTATAATAATCATTGTGGCAGGAATCATGTGGATGGGCTTAAAAAGTTAAGTTGGGTCATTAGGGTAAGGTTTCTTGAAGAGATGGGTCTTCAACATTTTTCTGAATGGTAGATGGTCGTTCATTGTTCAGATGGATCTTGGCAGAGCGCTCCAAAGCTGGCTGCTCAAAAAAGAGAAACTAGATGCATAGGAGGTCTTGTATTTAATACCTTTGCAGTTGAGAAGGTGTAAATTGAGGTAAATACGAGAAGAGGATGATCTATTTCTGGTTGGGAAGTCGATGAGGTTATTCATGTAGTTAGGGGATTCTTCATATATGATCTTATGAATCAGAGTGTGGACTTTAAATGTATTCTTTCTCTGATGGGGAGCCAATGAAGCTTCTCTCGAAGAGGTGTTGCGCTATCGAATCTTGACTTGCCAAAGATAAGTCTGGCTGCCGTGTTTTGGGTAGTCTGAAGTTTCTTCAGGATTAGGGCCTTACATCCTATGAAAACACTGTTGCAGTAATCTGTGTGCATGAGTACTGTGGATTGTACTAGGTTCCGAAAGGTGTCCAGGGAAAGGTATGATTTCACTTGTTTCAAAATCCACATCATATTAAACTTTTTTTTTTTGTGATGAATGTAGCATGGTTTTCGAATGATAAATGGTTATCAATCGTTACTCCAAGTATTTTTAGGTTGTCAGATATGGAGAGTTTAACGTCTGGGGTGCTATGAGTAGTTGGGAGAAGTGGAGAGTATTGAGATGAAAGGACTAGACACTTTTATTAAGCCAAAAAACGTTTTAAGGTGTAAGTTTTTTTTTCTGTCAAAGCAACTTTGCTGTTTTTCTAAACATTAGGAAAAGAACAGTTAGGTTCTGACTGGGACTGTGCATAGTTTTAAGACAGGGGTGGGCAGGCTTTATTTTTTTCAATGTGGGCCACATTAATGACTCTTACCAACACCATGGGCCAAGGGTTCTCCTTAGAGCACCAGCTTAGAGAAGAACTTGAAAGGGAATCCTATTTGAGAGACAGGAGGTCCCCCTTGCAACTCAGGTGGGGGGGGGGGGGGGGGGGAGGAAAGAAGGCGACACACATCGCTGAGTCCAGGGTGCAGGGAAGAGCAACTTTTACAGTTTCAAACTCAAGTTTTTCTCCCAGACAGCCGTTCATATGCATCTCCATCCTGCTGGCCTGGCAATTGAGGTTGCTGAGAACAGCTTATATTTTTGAGGTATATAATGTCTAATTTAGTGAGTTTACATTGATTGCCAGTGACTGGCAGAGTTCAAATGCCTACATTTGCCCTTTAGGATGTTACATTTCTTTCCATAGTCAAACTTGGACTCTAGACATCAGAAACACAATCCTTGTATTCCAGCCAACAAGAGTTGCTGGTTGTTCCAAATCCTAAAAAAGCATGTGATCTTGTCAATTATTTGTTTCTTTGCTATAGAAATGACAAGATCACATGCTCTCTCTATTGAAGTAGTTCCCAGGATTAGGAATTCTCTTTATCTTGAGCTTTGTGTAGAAGATTATACGAGGTTTCATAAGCAGAGAACTTTATATTTTCGGTCTTGCCATATCATTTTGTGAATTTATATTGTTTGAGTGATGTGATGCGAGACAAAACAATCAGAAGCTAAAATAGGAGTGGAGGAGTGGTCTAGTGGTTAGGGTGGTGGACTTTGGTCCTGGGGAACTGAGTTCGATTCCCACTTCAGGCACAGGCAGCTCCTTGTGACTCTGGGCAAGTCACTTAACACTCCACTGCCCCATGTAAGCCGCATTGAGCCTGCCATGAGTGGGAAAGCACGGGGTACAAATGTAACAAAAAAATATACTATATATATATATAACTATTTAGTTACATTTTAGATGTATTAATTATATTTGTGAATAGCTGATTATGATCTGCCTAGTATTGTAGAAGATGAGCAAATATTAATAAAATGAAATCAAAACAAAATGAGTGTGTAGTGATTTAAAAAAAAGATTTCAAGCATGGTTGGCATTACAATGGCGCAACCTGGGCAACTGCCCTGGGCCCCCATCCCATGGGGTCCCAAGCCAAACTGCGACTCAAGGAGCAATAGCCTAAAACATAAGAATAACCATACTGGATCAAATCAATGGTCCATCTAGCCCAGTATCCTGTTTCCAATAGCGGCCAATCCAGGTCACAAGTATCTGGCAGAAACCCATATAGAGTAACATTCCACGCTACCAATTCCAGGGCAAGCAGTGGCTTCTCCATAGCTGTCTCAATAAGTACTACAACTACTACTAAACATTTCTAAAGCGCTTCTAGGGTTACGCAGCGCTGTACAGTTTAACATAGAAGGACAGTCCTTGTTCAAGGAGCTTACAATCTAAAGGACAAATGTACAGTCAGTCAAATAGGGGCAGTCTAGATTTCCTGAATAGGTATAAAGGTTAGGTGCCGAAGCAGGGCCGTGCCAAGGGTCTGTGGCGCCCCCCTGCAGATCAGTTGGCGCCCCCAGCAGACGAACAGTTGGCCCGCGCACCCCCTCCCCCCCGTGAAAATGATCGCTGCCCTCCCATCCACGCTCCTCTCTCCCCTGCCCTCCCGCTCCCATGTCCCAACTGCCTGCCCGCCCTCTTCTCCCCCCCCCCCAAGATCCCTTTTAAATTTACCTCCGTCCGGCAGCGAAGGCGCAGCGTCAGTGAAGGAGGTGGCGCTCCCGTCTATACTAGTCTTCCCTTCGCTCAATGTCCCGCCTTCTTCTGACGTCATTTCCTTGACGTCAGAAGAAGGCGGAACACTGAGTGAAGGGAAGACTAGTAGAGATGTCGGGAACGCCGCCTCCTTCACTGATGCTGCGCCTTCGCTGCCGGAGGTAAATTTAAAAGGGATCTTGTTGGGGGGGAGAAGAGGGCGGGCAGTTGGGACATGGGAGCAGAAGGGCGAGATAAGCATGGTGCGGCGGGGCACCCCCCCCCAGAGGACGGCGCCCTCCTGCCGTGCTTACCTCGCTTACCGTGTTGGCACAGCCCTGTGCCGAAGGCAACACTGAAGAGGTGTGCTTTGAGCAAGGATTTGAAGATGGGTAGGGAGGGGGCTTGGCGCAAGGGCTCAGGAAGTTTATTCCAAGCATAGGGTGAGGCGAGGCTTTTCCTTCAGGAACTTGTCCAAACCCGTTTTAAACCCAGAAATGCTAACTGCTGTTACTACATCCTCTGGCAGCGAGTTCCAGAGCTTAACTATTCTTTGAGTGAAAAAATAGTTCCTCCTATTTGTTTTAAAAGTATTTCCATATAACTTCATTGAGTGTCCTCGGTTTTTGAAAGAGTAAAAAATTGATTCACTTCTACTCGTTCTACAAAATCCTGAGTGGTGTAGACCTCAATCATATCTTCCCTCAGCTGTCTCTTTTCCAAGAAGAAGAGCCCTAACCTCTTTAGCCTATTATATGAGAGGAGTTCCATCCCCTTTATAATTTTGGTCACTCTTCTTTGAACCTTTTCTAATTCTGCTATATCTTTTTTTTTTCTTTACATTTATTTTTCTCCCAGTTACTACTTATGGATCCAGTACACTTTCTCTTCTTGGTACTCTCCCTTCCTAATCTGTTTCTCCATCTGAAACCACTGTACACTGCAGGAACACATTGTCCACCCTCTGTATTCATCATCTCACCATCTTTTTTTTTCCTCTTCCTTCTCAGCTCTCTTCAACATTTCCTTCCTTCCTTCCATCCCTCTCCTTTCTTTTTTTTTACTTTTTATTTCATGAAGTCTTTATTATCCATTAAAACATAACAGAAAGCTCATGTAGCAGTACGTATAATACATAATTGCTGAATTGAAACAGGCATTTACATGCAACTTAGGCACCTCTTTTCCACATTTCAATGTCCCGCTAAGAAACATAAGGAACTTCATAATTTTTTTTTAAAGTTTTTAACTGGAAAATACTTCCCCCCCCCCCCCCTCAACACCCACCCATCTCCCCCCATCCCTCCCCCCAGCCATACCCTAGGGAGGTCACTTAACACATCCTTCCATTCACCACTGTCACAACTCTCACTACACACTCTGAGCACTTAGAAGAAAAGGCTTCCAAACAGAATACCATTTACTCTGCTGTTGTCTGCGCTCTGCTAAGAGTCTCTCAATTTCACAGACATACTTCAATTTATAGAGCTATCTCTATGGAGGAACCACAGCCCGTTTCCAGTAACAGGCTATGACCACCCTTGCTGCACACAGTGCATGCCTCAACAGTGCCTGATGAGCAGGTGTTAGACCCCCCTGCCTTTACAGAAAAGAGAAAGATCTCGGGGGCCCAATTAACTGTGCACCCCAGCCAGCTCTGCAGCCTACTATGTATTGATTTCCAGAACGCTCTGACTTTTACACAATGCCACCACACATGCCCCATTGTTCCCCTATTACCACACCGCCTCCAACACAAGCCTGAGGAGTCTGGATATATACGCTGGAGGCGTTAAGGAGTAAGGTACCATCTATACAGCACTTTCACTGCATTCTCTTTAAAGGGTACATGAGATGACACCTTCGCCACCGCCCGCTCTATCCTCTCCCATCCTGCATCTCCCAAGGCCATACCCAGCTCCCTCTGCCAACCTGTGAAGTGTATAAAGTGGAGCCTGTGCGCTACTACATTTATATAAACAGCCAATCAGACCTCTAGATGAAGTGCGCTTTTCACAGATCTCTTCCAAACCTAACTTTTCCCTTCCCATTACCACATTTATTGCCGCCGTCCTGAGAAAATGAGACAGCTGGCGATACGCGAATTCATCCTTCCCCACCACTGGGTACCTCTTTGTCAAGGCAGAAAAGGACAACAACACATCCGCCTCGAACATTTGACCCCAAGTTCGCAAGCCCTCCCCATACCATCTCGTGAATACTCCTCTTGTGTCACCAGGCAAAAACAAAGGATTAAACGCTATAGGCGACAAACGGGATAGGACATCTTTTATTTGGAAAAAGGCTATCCCCGTAGTGAAGTGTAACAGATATGGATGAGCACAATCCCTCCCCCAGCGATCTATGCAACCTTGGAAGCCACATAAGCGCCCCCAACGGCCTCTGGCCCAATGAATGCTGCTCCAGATGCACCCATTGCCTATCTGGATAGTCCTGATACCATTCAACAGCTGCCTTCCCTTGCGCTGCTCTATAATACCATATAAGGTTAGGGACTCCCATCCCTCCCTTCCCTCTTGATAAAGAAGAGAACGCGACAACTGCGGGCGCTTCCCTGCCCAGACGAAAAGCACAATGCGATCCTGTAGAGCGGCAATAAATCACCTGGGCATCATCACAGGAAGGACTTGGAATAAGTATAGCAGACGCGGCAAAACATTCATCTTAACAATGGCTATCCTACCAAACCAAGAAACAGCCATGTCCCCCCACTTCCCCAGATCTGTTGCAATAACTCTAGCCAAACCCTTACAGTTAGCTGAGAAAAGCTCAGAAAGATTTGAGGTCACATTCACCCCCAAATAACGAATTCCCTTTTTAGCCCAGCGAAATGGGAAAGAAGACTTCAAAGAATCCTCTAATTCCACAGGAAGAGCAACGTTTAATGCCTCCGACTTTGTCATATTCACTTTGAACCCGGATACTGCCGCATACTCCTCTATAACATTTAGAAGGCAAGGAAACGTGGTCAAGGGCCGGGTTACAAACAACAAAACATCATCAGCGAAAAGAGACAGTTTTGCGCCCTGCCCGCAATATTAACTCCCGAGATGATTGGATTCATTCGCACCCTAGAGGCAAAAGGCTCCATCACCATAGCAAATAATAAAAGGAGACAAAGGACATCCCTGGCGAGTTCCTCTATACAAAGCAAACATCTCCGAGTTACTCCCACTGACCCTCACACACGCTCTAGGGGAGTCATAAAATGCTTGTATTCATACCCGGAACTGTACCCCAAACCCAAAAGCCTCCAGGACCTTGTACATAAAGGGCCAATGAACTCTGTCGAAGGCTTTTTCCGCATCCAATCCAAGGAGACACAGAGGCCCCTGGGCCCTTTTAGCCAAATGCATGAGGTCCAACACCCGTATGATATTATCCATTGCCTTTCTATATGACACAAATCCCACCTGATCAGGGTGTATAAGTACCGGGAGCAGCGGGGCCAAAGGATTCGCCAAGACTTTGCTAGTATTTTAACATCTGCACTCAAAACCGAAACAGGCTGATATGAGCCACATTCCGTGTGATCCTTATCTGGTTTGGGCAGCACCGCTATCCACACATCCCTCATAGACAGTGGCAAAGACTCCCCTGCACCCACCTGGTTGAATACATCCGCAAGGAGCGGTGGCAGCTCCATGGCAAATTTCTTATAAAACTCGTTAGGAAACCCATCTAACCCCGGAGACTTATAAGAAGGGAGACTATGAACGGCTTCCTGTATCTCTAATGGGGTAACCGGTTTGTCCAACAGGGCCTGCTGCTGACATGTCAAGGTAGAGAGATCGCTGTCTGCCAAATACTCTTCTATTGTCTCCAAAGAAGGATTAATCTCCTGTGCATACAAGGCTTGATAAAAGTCCCCAAAAGGCCAATGGATAAGCTCGGAAGTACGCAACGCACCCCCCTTACCATCCTTTACCTGAGTAACCATACGCTCTACTTTTTGCCTACATAATCGCACTACAAGGAGTCGACCCGCTTTGTTGGCAAATTCATACGAACCGACCTGATATTTCGCTTGCATATGACTAAGTTGATCCGAATAGATGGAATCTAACTGTAATCTCTGCTCGCGCAGCTCATGCAAAATCTGAGATTAGCCTTATGCTGCTCCTCCAAGACGTGAATTCTCTCCATACATCTCGCTACCTGAGCTTTACGCGAGCGCTTACTAGTTATTGCAAAAAATAACCTCTGGTCACCACCTTCATGGCATCCTACACCGTGTTGAGTGAAGGCCCTGATTCAATATTAAACTCCAAGTATTCCTTTAAAACTTTCCTATAGCCCTCCACCACCTACATTTCTATTACTATGCTGGGCTGAGCCATATGGGGCCACCATAAGCTACATCCCTACAATATGAGATAACATACAAAGACAATGTGATCAAACTTTGTTAAATCACTCAAATTGTTTAAGGTACCTTTCCGTCCTCTACCCAAGATCACACCCCTCTGTCCTAGTTATACCTCCAGTTTCAGCCCCTTCTTCCTCCTCCTCCTCTTCTTCATCCTCATCTGGGTTAAAAGACTTCCAGTCTGCCATGGTTGTTTTTGTTTCCTAAAGTAAAAAGTGAACAGCCAAAACATTACACAAAACAGGTTAAATTTTTCTCCATAGTTTCACATTTTGCACAAACCTTTTCTTTTCACAAAATAGGTAAAGAGAATACAGCACCATAGGAAACCAAAACAATATCACACAAGTTCAGAAGCATGAAAACAAGTCGACCAGAAGAGCCTAGAGAAAATGGTGCTGCCATAACCTTCCCACATCCATACAAGCTGACTACCCAGATTACAGCAATTACCACACCCTCAAACACTGCAAAAATACCAAAGTCACGCGTATTAGGTTGCCCTCGCACGTCCACAGCTCCTCTTCACACGCATGCAACAAGAAGGTGCAAGTGTCCGCAAGTCCGTGCGCCACGCCCTCCCCCGGTCAGGCATCTGTCCCTCGTCCCACCTTGTCTTTTCCACTAAAAAACAGCCCGTCACCCAAACTACCTGCGACTAAATTTAGGGTCTTCCCTGTTTGTTTCTCTCTTCCGCGTCCGTCCCGCCCGGAAACAGGAATAGCGTCAGATTAGGGTGGGACGCGGCAGAGAGACGGCTCCGGGGGTTGGTCGCTGCAGGTATCTTGTGTCACGTGCTGCCGCTGGCTATCTTTAGCGGGAAAGACGAGTTTAGGACAGGAGGGGGAGGGGGGGAGAGATGTTGTACTGCGGGCTGGGGTTGTTGGTTATTGTATGTTTTTGCTTCATCGCGTTTGGAAACATTGATATATCGGGCCGGCTTTGACCTCACTGACGTCCTTGTGTTGGGGTTAGCCAGGAGCTGCCTGGAGGAAGGGTGCAGGATTTAGCTTTGGAAATGCTAAAGGAGAGAGACAGCGCCCGTCTCATTCAGAGCCGCAGTTTGCAATAGGCTTTCGATTGCATTCAAGTTTATGCGCGTATCATAACGAAACTATACACGATCTACACAAAACCGAACTCTTAACACATGACTAATTAACCTCTATGATATTAATGATTAAGCAATTCACTTAAACCTTATGCGGAATAGGGACTCTATTTAGTCGACGACCTGCATGTTACTAACCAATCTACTACTCAGGAGCCTTCATGCACTACCACAATTTTTCTCTACTTTACCATGTATGTATGCACATGTTATATATATATATATATATATATATATATATATACCATGATCTATTCCATATATGTTATGCTCCATGTTTGCTACCATGTATGTAAGCACCTTAACGCAATACCATTTGTAACTCTGCTACCCGGAAATGGCAATCACCATTAAGGCAAATGTAAGCCACATTGAGCCTGCAAATTGGTGGGAAAATGTGGGATACAAATGCTACAAATAAATAAATATGAACTTTATTATTAGGAAAGGAATGGAATAATGTTATAATGCTTTTTTTTTAATCGCTCCTTGGTGCGACCACACCTCGAATACTGTGTGCAGTTCTGGTCACCGCATTTCAAAGCACTTAGACTTACAAAGTTCCAAATTTATAGTGGAATTAGAAAAGGTACAGAGAAGGTGTTTATCTATTGGATCTGCCTCTTCTGTTTGGGCAGCAGCGGCATGGGCTTTCTACTAACCTGGAAAGAACTTCATATCCCCTCTAAATACTTAATTATTCTAACCTTGTATCTGCTCATGACAGATTTACAGTCTACTCCCCTATCAAGGCTCATATATAGTTTTAACCTCCACCTTAACCATATATCATATAGAAATCATTCATATGTTTTTTTATGTTTTTTATCGCCTCAGCAGTGCACATGACCAACTTCACTCTTTTATTGGACATTCAATAGCACCCGAATCCTCACTGGCGATAATATTTTATTAAACTGTTTCTTCATTTACTTATTTAACTGTTCATTTTACTTTTTAATCTCTAAGTTACTTATAAGCAATACTTAACTTGCACTGAACGGTCAGACCAGGGGTTCAACAATGCCCGACATGCATGTTTTGCCCTAAAAGGCTGTGTCAAGGGCTCCCCCTTAGCCGTTCTTAGTACCAGCCTCGCAATGTTTTCTTTCTGGATTTCCTCCTGCTAAGATTTACAGTCTAGACCAGTGATGGGCAACCTTTTGAGCTTGGTGTGTCAAAATTCACCAAAAAACCGAGCATAACTCGGGTGGTGTGTCACTTCGAGAAAAAAAACCATAATTTCGCGATATTTATAGTTTAAATAACAAAAATGTATAATTGTAATATATAACTGTATTTAATAAACCAAAACCTAATTATTTAACTTACCTGCTTAGTGACTTCTTTGTTCATCTGTCAGTTGGATTCTTTTGTTGGTCTTGATATTATTTAACTTGTGTGGGGTGCCGTGAACTAAGATAAGTGAGGGGGAGGGGGAATTCTTTAACTAATCTGCCTATTAGTGACTTTTTTGTTGCTGAATTTCATTGGCTAAATCTTCAATTGAAGGTTGGTATTTTGTACACTTCAAGCCCAAGCAAGCGCTACTAACGTCATCTTTCAATCTGTTTCTTTTGTTGGTTTTGATATTATTTAACGCTGAGAATAAGGTTTCACAAAAGTACGTAGAGGGAAAAATTGTGAGTAAAGCCATTGCTATATTTTTCAGGGTGCTAAAAGTGTCTGGTAATCGGATCCAGGCACTCCAAATTTCCTGGTAACTCAGATATTCTCTTAATAATTGCATCTTTATTCTGCATATCGTGAAATAGAACTGGTGCACATCTTAGGAGAGTTTCTTTAATAAATCCTCCCTCACTGAGTGCTTTTCCATGCTGAGCTATGGAGTGAGCAATGCTCAAACTTGCAGATGTTAAATTTGTAGAACCTTTTACAAATGTAAGGATGGAATTAGATTGGCTCTTATAAAAGTGTAGCTGCCTGGAAATGTATTCCTTCCTTTCATCCTCACTTTTTTTCAAGAGCTGGGAATGATTAGTTTCAAAATGTCTATTTATATTCCACGTTCTGCTTACTACCGTTTCAGTACATAGAACGCAAAATGATCTGCCATTTTTTTCTATAATGCCATACATCTCGGTCCATGTCTCTTGAAAGGGTCGGCTACTGCTACTATCACTTCCTTTACTTAACCTTGGTTTTTTATTTTTTGGGTTCTCCATCAGGGGGGCAGTGACAGAAGATAGAATTATAGATAGCCTGTTAGCCCTGCAGGCAATTAGGGGTTAACTAGCCTAACTGACCACCTTATGTAAATTAAGATGGCTGCCGCTATTTCTAATGGCGGGAAACGGCACCCATAGCACATGCCCTCGCCTCTCCCAGCCTCCCCCTCACCTATCTCAGTAATGATGGTCAATTAGAAATCCACGACACCCCAGAACAGTAGATTGGATGATGGTTGCTGTGGTTATGTGGTTGCTGGTAATGGCGATCACAGGGCCCTCAGAGATGCGTCCCCCACGGCATTCCGCTGCTCTCTGCTCCGCCGGCCGGAAGTGAGGTCAAACGGCCGTGCAGGAGCCGGGGCAGAGGGAGCAGCAGGGAGGGAACGAGCGGAGGACTCGGAGGGAGCCAATAGGAGCGCACACGGGTAAACATGCACCGGGGGGGGGGGGGGGTGATTTCGCCGGGGGGGGGGGGGGGTCGCGCTGCACCTTGAGGGGGGCGCATCGGCGATCCGCCCGGGTGTCAGCAAGGAACGCCGCTGCTTCTCTTTATGCGGCCACATGCGGCCGCGTGTCATCGAAAATGGCTACGCGTGTCAGTACTGACACACGTGTCATAGGTTCGCCATCAGGGGTCTAGACAGTAGCAAATTCAGTAATTAGGAGGAAACCCAGTATTCAAAAGATATAGTAAGATAGTTTATTAGCATAAGCATCTTACCCAAAGGCAGTACAGACAATCAGGTAGAACAGCACTTCACAACAGATGACATGTGTCTTCATAGATCACTGGCTTCTTCTCCGTCTCACCCCCGCACTGCTTAGGTAGCAGACCTTTTATACTTTTTTGGTCCCATAGATTCCTATAGACATTTCACTTTCCCACCTGCACTTTCGTCATAATTGGCACAGATATCCAATTATGCCCAAATTCTAACTTTTCTTATCTTTCATCCAATTAGGACCGAGTTTCAACCTTAGCAAGTTTGCTTATCTCTAATCCAATCATGACCAAGTCTCAGTTTTCTTATCTCTTATCCAATTATGACCAAGTTTTCAGCTCTCCTATCTCCGAACTTCGCTTTACCCTTAAATTGAACTTTTCTTCACCTGGCCCAATTAATTTTATAGTTTCTCAGTATGTCTATGTCCAGCTATACACAACCCTTTCCAACTTTGTAACTGTGCCAAGGTTAAGTAGGCTGTCACATTTCTTCAGTAAAGTATCAGGACTGAGAAATGCTATGATTTTAGAGGCCTAGTTTACTTTAGAAAGCCTGAACCTGTTTTTCACTGCATTCAATTTGTGACAATTATTTACATCTCCCCTCTTCAAAGGGCAATGAAATAATAAAGGGAATGGGACGACTTCCATCAAACATATAAACGGCGAGTGACCGTACTCACTCGCAAATGCGCAGTAGAGACCTCTGCCCCGCCCCCACGTCAATACGTGATGACGGGGGGCGGAACACAGAGGGTCTGTACTGCGCATTGCTGAGGGAGGGACACCGCCGTCTAACGCTCCCCCCACCCGAGTCGCCGCCGCCACCCACCTTCTACCCGGTCGGGCCCTCACTCCACTATTGAAACAGCGAGGGTCCGGGAACGCAGCACTGAGCTCTGCTGAGCTGCCGACATCGCCCTTCCTTCTTCTTCTCTGCCTCTGTCCCGCCCTCGACGACGTTACGTCACACGAGGGCGGGACAGGCAGAGAAGAAGAACGAAGGCCGACGTCGGCAGCTCAGCAGAGCTCAGTGCTGCGTTCCCGGACCCTCGCTGTTTCAATAGCGGAGCGAGGGCCCGGCCGGGTGGAAGGTGGGTGGTGACAGCTCGGTGGGGGGGCGCAAACTCGGAGGGGGAGGGGCAGCGGCGAACTCGGCGGTGGGGGCGGGCCTTTCAACCCCCCCTTCCTATAATAGCCCGTTTTTACGGGCTCAAAGTCTAGTATAAGACTAAAGCGGCTAGGGCTCTTCACCTTGGAGAAAAGAAGAGTGAGAGGAGATATGATAGAGGTCTATAAAATAACGAGTGGAGTTGAACAGGTAGACTTGAATCGCTTGTTTACTCTTTCCAAAGATACTAGGGGACATGCAATGAAGCTATAATATAGTAAATTTAAAACAAATCGGAGAAATTTTTCACTCCAAGTGTAATTAAACTCTGGAATTCGTTGCCAGAGAATGTGATAAAAGCAGTGAGCTTAGCGTGGTTTAAAAAAGGTTTGGCTAGCTTCCTAAAAGAAAAATCCATAAGCCATTATTAAAATGGACTTGGGGAAAATCCACTGGTTATTTCTAGGATAAGCAGTATAAAATGTATCGTACTGTTTTGGGGTCTTGCTAGGTACCTGTAACCTGGATTGGCCACTGTTGGAAACAGGATGCTGGGCTTGATGGACTTTCGGTCTGTCCCAGTATGGCAACATTTATGTACTTAAACTTGTGAGGTTTATATTGTTTTATTAAAGCTCCTAGTAGTGCTATCCAATTCACGATTTGAATCAGTTTAGCTCCAGGAAGAACCCTAAATATATGCACCATATTTTCCAGCTGGAAACTTAAAATACTTTCAATGCATGTAATGTGCTCCAGGACAGTAAATGAATATGAGCAAAGAGCCCTCTGGGTCATTCACTCTAGGACATCATCATCTTAACATCATTTGAAATTACAATCATTCTTCATGTCATTTGCACTATTCTGTTGACTATATCGGATGCCTTTGAGTACAGGTTTGAAGAGCTCATAAAGCTAATTTCAATTTACGGTCACAACATAAAGGGAAGGAATTTTCAGTAGCCTGCCTAGGTGCAAAGTCTGCAGATGGTTTTGTTGGATTATTTGTAGTAAATAATTAGCAGATTTTTATACACACAGCTTCAGCTTTAGAAATGTTAATTTCTTTTCTTCATCTCTCTCTCATACACCCCAGAATAATTCACTGCTGAGTCACTTTAAAGTTGAAGTAACAAAACATCTGTTTACTCACAGTTTGTAGTTAGATTATATTCAGACAGGCTTATATATACATAATACTATACATTTGGATTATCAGCTCTTTCCATGTGCTTAGATGGTAATGGATGCTCACACCACCATTGATCCTCAGCTTAGGAGAGATCATGAGCTCCATGTGCTGTGCCTAACCCCCACAGGAAGTTGCATGGGTGTGACCTCTCTAAGCAATTTACATCAGAGGTCACAGAGTAATCACAGAGAAAAAAAACATTTCTGACAGGCAATGCATGTTAAATACAATACATTATTCCAACAGGTTTTGTATCCATGGTCATGGTAGGTAATTCTCCAAAAAATATTACATAAGTACTTTTAACTTTTGTTTGGAAATTTTCCTTAGGCTTGCACCTGATGCTGAAAGAACCCAGGAACCTTGCACCTGCCTTTTTTTAGGGGGAGGGGAGAGAGAAAAATATATACACACGCAAATTTGATAATATCATTCTACATTCTCTTATACTATATTTACTACTTGATGTTTACGTCCTGACATGGGCCCTAGCCCTAAATTACTTTGAAACTTTTATATGATGGTAAATTACATTAATATAACAAAAGAGAGGGAACGAAGTACAAACTAAAGTCCAAACAAAAAAAACAGCACCACGGGCCTTTAAAAATGGAACATAGTTCTTTAATGAATGAGCCTTGACAAAAAGACCCGACACGGGCCGTGTTTCGGTGACTAGCACCTGCGTCAGGGGTCACAGTGATGACGTGGAAAACTTGGGGAATAACTCAAATATATTCCTCTACAATATATTATTCCTTACCCCACGTCTCATGTAGTAAAAGCTACAAAGCACCATTTTGATACAGAAAGTGAAAGTGCCTTGGTGCTTTGTAGCTTTTACTACATGAGACGTGGGGTAAGGAATAATATATTGTAGAGGAATATATTCGAGTTATTCCCCAAGTTTTCCACGTCATCACTGTGACCCCTGACGCAGGTGCTAGTCACCGAAACACGGCCCGTGTCGGGTCTTTTTGTCAAGGCTCATTCATTAAAGAACTATGTTCCATTTTTAAAGGCCCGTGGTGCTGTTTTTTTTGTTTGGTAAATTACATTAAGTAATTTATCAAAGATATAAGTATTAGACTGCACCGATGAATGTTCTCTTATAATATACTCACTGCTTGATGTTTACTTCCTGACATGGTCCCTAGCCCTAAATCCCAATCTGATAATAATGTATATATTTGATACTGCATACTGTACTACAGGCTGAAACTACAAGCTGTACTACTACTGTACTTCAAGCTAATAGTGTATACATTTGATACTACATACTGTACTGCAAGCTGAAACGATTTCTAGCTCTGTTTCCCGATTACATAACTCCACCACCTAAACTACCATCGCTAATATCCTCCTGTTTACCACAACTCTCACACTCCACAAGCAACCAACACACCTCACCAAAATGTTCTTCCTAAAAATACTCATCATCATCTACACACTCACGATTATCCTCGCAACACCCACCGCCCCCCTTGAATTCAATACCATTCCAGTGCTCCACCACTACAAAAGAGCAATCAAGCTAACCACATCCTCACGTACCGACAACAACCTAAGAAACAAATCTCCACGCAGACAACCTCCGCCTAAAACAGAAACAACCTCACCTAAACCCAAAACATTATAACAAGACAACTCATTCATATCCACCCATCAACCCTGATTGACGAGCCGTACCTAACCATCCGTGTAGGATACATCAACGCAAGATCAGCAGTCAGCAAAACTGAAATCCTTACAGACTGGATTAGTTCAGACAATCTTGACCTCTTATTCATCACAGAAACTTGGGTTCGTAATCCAAACAATCCCATCATTCTCGATCTATGTCCCCCTGGCTATAAAATCTTACACTGGGCCAGAAAAGAAAAAAGAGGCGGAGGCATAGCGCTCATCTACAAATCAAATTTCTTCGCTGAAACCCTCTCTGAAACCATTACACCACAACTTGAAATTGCTTCAATCAAACTTCACAGTCCCACGTTGTTCGATCATCTAACTTGTATTCTATTTTACAGACCTCCCATTAACTGGAACAACAACCAATCCACCTTCATGGACTTTTTATCAAACACTTGCATCAATAATTCCAATGTATTACTAATTGGAGACTTAAACATACATTTAGAAGATTCCAACTCTGCCTGCACCCGTGAATGAAAAGATCTTCTCCATCTCTGTAACCTCTACCTCCCTCCCATTCAACCTACCCATTGCAAAGGCCACTAACTCGACATAATCTCTTACAAATTCTCTACGGACCAAAACAGCTACATATCCAATATCAACTGGTCTGCCACCCCCTGGTCGGATCACCTTCAAACGAAGGAAGGGATCCCCAGAAGCTTAGCCGGTGGTGGGAGGCAGGGCTGGTGGTTGGGAGGTGGGGTTAGTGCTGGGCAGACTTATACGGTCTGTGCCAGAGCTGGTGGTGGGTGGCGGGGCGGGTGGTTGGGAAGTGGGGATAGTGCTGGGCAGACTTATATGGTCTGTGCCCTGAAAAAGACAGGTACAAATCAAGGTAAGGTATACACAAAAAATGACACGTGAGTTTGTCTTCTTGGGCAGACTGGGTGGACCGTGCAGGTCTTTTTCTGCCGTCATCTACTATGTTACTATCCAGCTTATAATTGAAAGAGAAAAACGCCTAATTTGCGACCCAAATCGGGAGATGGGCGTCTTTCTCCCGTGGGCGCCCAAATCGGTATAATCGAAAGCTGATTTTGGGCGTTTCCAACTGCAATCCGTCACGGAAACGGGTAAAGTTGATGGGGGCGTGTTGGAGGCGTGGTGAAGGCGGAACTGGGGCATGGTTATCGGCCGAGGAGAGATGGGTGTCTTTAGCTGATAATCGGAAAAAAAAGGTGTTTTTACCGCGATTTTGGGTCACTTTTTTGGACCCTTTTTTTCACAAACAGGTCATAAAAAAGTGCCCCAACTGACCAGATGACCACTGGAGGGAATCGGGGATCACCTCCCCGGACTCCCCCAGTGGTCACTAACCCCCTCCCACCAAAAAAAACCCACTTTAAAAACTTTTTTTCCAGCCTCTATGTCAGCCTCAAATGCCGTACCCACCTCTATGACTGCAGAATGTGTTCTATCCTGTGACAGCCTTTCCCTGGTTCTGATGTGGCTCTCGGGTGAGTGTGACACCTTTTCTGTTATGCGCACTGCAGAGTCACATCAGCAATGCATTGTGGTGGGTGTAGGGTATTGGGCTCCGTGATTCCAGTAGCTTGTGGCAAATGCTCATGATGTTGGTAGTTGGTAGGCTCTACTCCCTTGGTGCTTTTCCCCCTGCTTACTGGGTCAGAGTGTGCCCTGTTTTGTTTCCGGTAGTCCATGAGGTAGTGGCCATTTTTGTAACACAATTTTAGATCCCTTTCACGTGTTAGCCACGTTACAGAACTTAGTTCTTACCTTGAATGTGGCTGAAAGAGGGCATTGTACATCATTCTGCCAGCTCTGACCTACTGCTCATCTCAGTACCAGGGAGACTCGTTGCCAGTGGGGCACAACCTCTGATCTGCAGTTAACTGTGAGTAAGCGTGCTTATTCCAATAAAGGACGTTTTCGGAGAGATTAGTCTTCAGGTGTCAACTGGTGTGCCAATGTTATATAGCAGCAACCAGTCCTAGAGGCCTGCGTGTATGCAGGTCCCTGGAGCACTTTTAGTGGGTACCGCAGTGCACTTCAGCCATGCGGACCCAGGCCCATCCCCCCCCTACCTGTAACACTTGTGCTGGTAAATGGGAGGCCTGCAAAACCCACTGTACCCACATGTAGGTGCCCCCTTCACCCCTAAGAGCTATGGTAGTGTTGTACATTTGTGGGTAGTGGGTTTTGGGGGAGGGGGGTTGGGTGCTCAGCACCCGTGGTAAGGGAGCTATGCATGTGGGAGCGTTGTCTGAAGTCCACAGCACTGACCTCTAGGGTGCCCAGTTGGTGTCCTGGCATGTCAGGGGGGCGAGTGTACTACAAATCGTGGCCCCTCCCACGACCAAATGGCTCGGATTAGGACGTTTTTGAGCTGGGCGTTTTTAGTTTCCATTATCACTAAAAAAAACAAACGCCCAGCTGAAAAACGTCCATTTTTTTGAAAATACGGTCTGTCCCGCCTCTTCACGTACCCGTTTTCGGACATAGACGCCCATGGAGATAGGCGTTCGCGTTCGATTATACCCCTCCACGTTACTCTTACACTGGCGGAAAAATGGCCAGCCAAAAACACAAGACCTTACAAAAATCATCACTAGAGGACGGATCAACAAGGAAAGGTTCTGGGAACAAATTTACAACAACAACTGGTCTGCCCAACCAGACTCAAATCACTTCCTAACAGAATGGGGCCAACAGATGCAAACTTATAATGGACAAAATAGCCCCATTACATACTAAAACTGTACGCAGGCACAACCCATCACCATGGTTTAATGACCTACTGAAAAGCCTAAAGTCACAAACCAGGAAACTAGAAAAAACATGGAATAAATCTAAAAACAACTTCACCTACAATGCATGGAAGCAGTCACACAGAAAGTACAAAAGTGCCATTAAACAAGCTAAAAGATCCTACTACACACAAACAATTACAACCAGCGGCACAGACATAAAAGTATCAACTCATAAAAAACCTACTCAACACCAACCCAATCATATCCACACCTTCAAACTACCCATCTGCAAACCAACTAGTCAAATACTTCAATGATAAAATCACCAATCTTTGCAGCATGATACCCCAAGATTGTGCAAATCTCGATACCTTCCTTGACGAATTGGACCCCGTACATAGATGAAACCCCAGCTGACCGCTCATGGACAAATTTCACCCCCCTCACCACTAAAGAAATTTCTACAGCAATCACAAAGCTCTCCCAATCTCACTGCCATCTCGACTCATGCCCCAACTACCTAATGAAAGATGCCCCAGAATGCTATATCACAGAAGTTACCTCCCACCTAAACTTCCTGCTACAACAAGGCTCATTCTCTGTGGAACACAGCAATATACTACTCACACCAATACCTAAGAACCCCAAGAAACCAGCGAGTGATGTCACCAACTATCGTCTAGTTGCATCCATCCCCTTGCTAATTAAATTGTTGGAAAACAGGGTGACCTCCCAACTAAACGACTTTATACAAAAATTCTCCATCCTGCATGAACCACAATTGGGCTTCCGTTCAGCCCACAGTACAGAAACCATCCTACTCACTCTAATATCAACATTCAAACATGAAATCGCATTTGGAAACAACATCCTCCTCCTACAATTTGATTTATCCAGTGCATTCGATATGGTAAATCACTATCCTAACCAAACTACTGGATAAACTCGGAATCGGCGGAAACGTCATTAATTGGATAAAAGGCTTCATCACCTCAAGATCTTACCAAGTGAAATCAACCTCAACTACCTCATCCCCATGGTCTCCAGACTGCGGCGTACCTCAAGGTTCCTCTCTATCCCCGATCCTTTTCAATCTCATGATGATCCCACTAGCAAAAGCTCTATTCAGACACGGTCTTAACCCTTTCATATATGCTGATGACGTCACCATATTTATTCCCTTCAAATCCAATCTAACTGAAATTTCCGACAAAATATCCTTGGGCATGCACATCCTAACCGCCTGGGCCAACGCCTTTATGATGAAAATGAACAAAGAAAAAACGCAATGCCTAATCCTCTCAGCCCAGCACTCCGCGCCCCTCCCTACAAACCTCAATATCTCTGGCACCACAATCCCCATATCCAACAACTTTAAAATCCTTGGAGTGACATTAGATAACCATCTCTCACTCGAAGATCACGCAAAATCCACTACAAAGAAAATGTTCAACATGATGTGGATACTGAAACGCGTAAAACCATATCTCCCACTGAAAACATTCCAGAACCTGGTGCAATCCACAGTACTTACCCACGCTGACTACTGTAACAGCATATTCTTAGGCTGCAAGAACCATATTCTGAAAAAAATTCAGACTGCCCAAAATACAGCAGCCAGACTCATTTTTGGCAAACCACGATTTGAAAGTGCAATACCTCTTCGAAAAAACTCCACTGGCTCCCTATCAAAGAACGAATCAGTTTCAAAGTCCACACACTAATCCACAAGATTATCCACGGTGAATCGCCAAGCTATATGCTCAACCTGATTGACCTCCCCACCAGGAACATGTCTACAACATCACGAACTTACATCAACCTACATTACCCCAATTGCAAAGGACTCAAGTACAAAACCTACTACAGATCCAACTTCTCCTTCCTGGGCAGCCAACTCTGGAATGCCGTCCCCAGACCAATCCGATCACTCAATGACCATCTGCCCTTCCGGAAATGACTCAAAACTCACCTGTTCAGGCAAGCCTACCCAAATGGCCCAGACTAATCCCTATGTACCTATCTATTCATCACCTATCCAGCAGACATCGACAATGACCCAAACTACATCTCCCGCCACATCTCCCCTGCCTATCCCTCGCTCTATCCCCTGTCGCCTCACCGACCCCTCCCCTAATACTAACCTACCCTTGCTCTCACCTCGCCTACTCCCTTCACTCTAGCACATCCCCTTCCACCTCATCTACCCCTCCAATTGCTCACCTACCCGTGTTCACCCTCTATCACTCCCCTCATCCTTGCATCTCTACATTCTTATCTCTTTTATTACTCCGATTGTATTACTCCAATAACACCCAACTTAGTTATCTTCATCAATACTTTGTAATTCCAACTACTATGTAAGCCGCATTGAACCTGCTTTGAGTGGGAAAATGCGGGGTACAAATGTAATAATAAAATAAAAATAATACATTCATATTTTACTGTCCTGACCTAAACATATCCCTCCTCTCAGGAAACAGCCTTTTCAGTCTGGATAAAAAAAACACATATTATGAGACTTGTGCTTATATTTAGGTGTTCTGAAAAGGGCATTTTTTCAGACAGGCAAGTTATCCAGGCTAGCAAACTGGGCAACACAATAATAATGGGTGATTTCAATTACCCCAATATTGACTAGGTAAATGTAACATCAGGGCATGCTAGGGAGGTAAAATTCCTTGACAAAATTAAGGACTGTTTTATGGAGCAGTTGGTACAGGAGTCAACAAGAGAAGGAAAAATTCTAGCCCTAGTCCTTAGTGGATCGCATGATCTGGTCAGGAGGTAATGGTGCTGGGGCTGCTTGCTAACAGTGATCATAATATGATCAGATTTGATATCAGCTTTGGAGTAAGCACACACAGGAAATCCAATACATTAGCATTTAACTTTCAAAAAGGAGACTATGATAAAATGAGAAGAACGGTGAAAAAAATGTAGAGAAGCAGCTGTGAAGGTCAAAACTTTACATCAGACGCGGATGCTGTTCAAAAATACCATCTTGGAAACCCAGGCCAAATTTATTCAATGTATTAAAAAAGGAGGAGGGAAGACCAAACGACAGCCGGCATGGTTAAAAAGTGAGGTGAAGAGGAAGCTATTAGAGCTAAAAAAAAGTCCTTCAGAAAATGGAAGAAGGATCCGACTGAAAATAATAAGAAATAGCATAAGGAATGGCAAGTCAAATGCAAAGCGCTGATAAGGAAGGCAAAGAGTGACTTTGAAAAAAATAAGACATAAGAAACCCACTTGTAAATTACATGCTCTGTAAGTTAAGCAGGTATTCATAATAGTGTGTAAGTACCCTGATAGCAGTTACATGAGAATGCCCACATATATGCCCATAAGTGCTAGTATTCTAAACATTTACGCTGTCTGTCATCTACTGGTACAATCTTTGGTACTTACCAGCTTAGATTATTGTAATACTAGTAAAAAAGGCCCGTTTCTGACACAAATGAAACGGGCGCTAGCAAGGTTTTCCTCGGAGTATGTATGTTTGGGAGAGTGTATGTGAGAGTGACTGAGAGTCAGAGTGAAAGTGTGAGTGTGTGAGAGAGAGAGAGAGAGAGTGAGTCTGGGTGTGAGTGTGTTTGTGAGAGAGTGTGTGCAAGTGTGTATGTGAGACACAGTGTGATAGAGAGTGTGTGTGTGTGGCCATCCATGCTCCTCTGTCCCCTGCCCCCTCCATTCATCCCTTTCCAGCATTTCCCCTCTTAGCCTGAGGCCTGCCCTGCAATCCATATCCATCCATGCCCATCTGTCCCCTCCATTCATCCCTATCCAGCAATTCCCCTTTCCCTGAGCTCTGCCGTCCCAATCCATGGCCATCCATGTTACTCTGTCCCCTGCCCCCTCCATTCATCCCTATCCAGCATTTCCCCTCTCTGCCTGAGGCCTGCCCTGCAATCCATGCTCCTCTGTCCCCTGCCCCCTCCATTCATCCCTTTCCAGCATTTCCCCTCTCTGCCTGAGGCCTGCCCTGCAATCCATATCCATCCATGCCCATCTGTCCCCTTCATTCATCCCTATCCAGCAATTCCCCTTTCCCTGAGCCCTGTCCTCCCAATCCATGGCCATCCATGTTACTCTGTCCCCTGCCCCCTCCATTCATCCCTTTCCAGCATTTCCCCTCTGTGCCTGAGGCCTGCCCTGCAATCCATATCCATCCATGGCCATCTGTCCCCTCCATTCATCCGTATCCAGCAATTCCCCTTTCCCTGAGCCCTGCCGTCCCAATCCATGGCCATCCATGTTACTCTGTCACCTGCCCCCTCCATTCATCCCTATCCAGCATTCCCCTCTCTGGCTGAGGCCTGCCCTGCAATCCATGCTCCTCTGTCCCCTGCCCCCTCCATTCATCCCTTTCCAGCATTTCCCCTCTCTGCCTGAGGCCTGTCCTGCAATCCATATCCATCCATGCCCATCTGTCCCCTCCATTCATCTCTATCCAGCAATTCCCCTTTCCCTGAGCCCTGCCGTCCCAATCCATGGCCATCCATGTTACTTTGTCACCTGCCCCCTCCATTCATCCCTATCCAGCATTCCCCTCTCTGGCTGAGGCCTGCCCTGCAATCCATGCTCCTCTGTCCCCTGCCCCCTCCATTCATCCCTTTCCAGCATTCCCCTCTCTGGCTGAGGCCTGCCCTGCAATCCATGCTCCTCTGTCCCCTGCCCCCTCCATTCATCCTTTTCCAGCAAGCAAGTCCCCTCTCTCCCGTCCATGACCCCCCCCCCCTCGCATCCATGCTCCTCTCTCTCCCATGTCCCAGCCTGGCCCGCCCTCTTCTCCTCCCCCCCTTCGCATCCATGCCCCCCCCTTCGCATCCATGCATCGGGGGTTTTTTTTTTTTCTTCTTCTTTTAAAATTTACCCCGTGGCGGTTCCGGCAGCGAAGCGTCAGGGAAGGAGGCGGCGCTCCCGACGTCTAGGTTTCCCTTCGCTGTGTTCCGCCTTCTTTTGACGTCATCCTTGACGTCAGAAGAAGGCGGAACACAGCGAAGGGAAGGCTAGACGTCGAGAGCGCCGCCTCCTTCCCTGACGCTTCGCTGCCGAGCGAAGCGATTGGTTGAGTGTCATTGCTCCGCCCTCGACGTCATCACGTTTGACGCGTGGGCGGGGCAGACACAATGGGATCTCACCCCCTTCACTTTTGGCTAAAAGAGGCTTCATAGAACGTTGGAGGTGCGTTTTATATAGAGAAGATTGTATATATTGGCTGTAAAAAAATCATTGCTGACTAAACAGACAGTGCACAACATTGTCTCCCGCCTGAAGTTTGAAAGGGTATCTCTGTTACTGGTGAGGTTGCATTGGCTACCTGTTGAGGCTCGATCATTTTTTTAAGCTGTGCTCATTTATCTTTCAAATAATATATGGAATTGCACTTGGTTATATGCAAGGGCCTATCCAGTTGTCAGATAGGAATATTGATTCTCAGTCTAGGAATTACTTAACTCTCTTTTCTCAGCTGTAGGGATATTATTTGTACATTCAGCCAGCTTTCCTTATTTGGCATCACAATGGTGGAATACTCCCACTGCTAGAAATCAGGTTTTTGGGATCTTAGGGACTGTTTTGAAAAGCGTTAACATATTTTTTTATTCTGGAAATTTTTGGATTAACAATGTGACACTGTTTTTTTTTTTTACTTTCTTTAAACTTTCTTGTGTTTTACCTAGTTCCAATTTATAGTTGTAAGGCACATAGAACTTTACGACTAATGTGGGATAGAAATGGCAAATATTATAATGTAGTGTACACTCCTAGATTATAGAATTGCTCTTTATGGTGGAAATTCAATAAGTGGGCATCCTGATAATGCAGGGTTAGTGGCTGTTCTATAACGGAATCTGGGTGCCCAGATTCCATGATAGAATACTAGCATAACCCAGTACTGGTAATTTATAGAATTTAGGTGCTCCCTTTTATACTAACCTGAGAATTGAGTGCCTATGTTCAGCAGGAGGCTCACGCAATTTACAGTATTCTGTAAGTTGCCCGCGTAAATGTCTGCCCACCTTTGACCCAGCCATGCTCAACGTGGCAAAACTGGCAGTCAACCCACCTTATTATGATGTAACAGGCTGCCTCTCTTTAGGTATGAATTAATGGTGTAGACAAATTGTTGAAGCAGTTCCTCTTAAGAGAGGTTTTGCATACATAAAACTCATTATTACATTTGCCTGTATGTCACAGATGATAACATAAAGCAAGTGTGGGGGTGTATTGGGCTTACAGAGTTTGCTATAAAGCTTGGATGGGGTGAGGAGGGAGATTTTGTTATGCCCTACATTCAGCTTCATACATAGCAAGTTGAGTCCAGAGAAACAACATGGCACGTAAAAGCCAGAGGCTTCAGGAGCAGGAAGAGGCAAGGTGCAGTGAGGACAAACTGACAGGAGCTACCATGAAAAGGTAAGGCAATGTTATGAGGTTCCATGTCAGAAGAGAGACCAGAACTTTAAATGACAGATGAGGAAATTAAACTCAGTTTTCAAGAAGAAAAATGCTAGTACTATTTGTTTTTGTTAAGGGAAACTAACAGAAGCACAACAATATAGCTGTGTGGGGATGAGCCCTTTATGAATATAACAAGTATTTACTGATGGAGGTTTTAGGACTAGTAATCTCCACCATGCAATAGATTAAAAATGAAGATTACGTTTCTTAAGAGAGGGAGAAGAATGCAGGCTGTGGATATAGGCTCATTATATTCTATTTACATAATGTTTAAGGGGTTAACATGAACCCTGGAGGAGTTGAGCTACCCAGTTATAAAGGAGTGAAGTTGATACAGCTGTGCATTTTGTGGACTAGTAAGTGAGCAAAGTCAGAGAACATATCAGTTGTTTATTCAGAAAGAAGGTAATAAAGCTTAGAAGATGAATGTGTATTAAAACTGGACCTTATCCTGTCTGCCTGTGTGTCATATACTGAACATCTTCATAACTTTGTTTTGCCATGTTTCTCTGTCACTGTATACTGAGATGTGACATTCCTTCTTAGAACTGTCATGCTAAGCAACCCAAGTCTTCTCTGAATCTCCTGGACAATGCACAGGACAGTCACTCGTCTTCCTCTTCCCAGGTTCCTGAAATAGCAACATGTGCAATTGGAATATTGTTAGCAAAATCATTCAGTACCCATGGCTATTGCTCCTCCACAGTGGCATGCACTTCCAGTGTAGAAGTGAAGTGCCTGACTTGCAAAAACTAGAAGTCTGAGTAGGGGCAGGGATATTTAGTGCACAAGCAGTATTTCCATGGTGCTCACTGCCTTTCTGTTGGTAGGGTGATAAGGGGGAAGTGGAGGCTGGTGAAAGTGAGACATTTACGCTGAGAAAAGGTGCATGGAGATTGGACTAAATGAGAGGGTAGTGGAGTCACTGGAGGGAACATTAAAACAAATATACTATTCTTTAACATCCTGCTAGACAAGTCCAGGCAAGTGAGTTGTGCCCCCCACCCCAACCAGCACATGAAGGTAGAGGACACTGATTTCCAGTGATGGCATCACCAGTCCTTCAGCAGATGGTTGCATGGTGGACTGGTGCAGCAGGATTCTGGTCATATGGATGGCTTCTTGGAAAACAGACTGAGGTTTGTGGCCCTGAAATGGAGCTCCAGTGCCATGGGATAGGCTTGGTCTGTGGACATTTCTTCTAACTGAGCCTGGACTTGTCCAGGACTCCAACCTGCAGGTCTCTGTCCTGGTGCGCTGCATCATCATTGGCAGTGTAGTCCCCATGGGGCACTGCCAGGGATAGTACTACTACTACTACTTTTCTAAAGCGCTACTAGGGTTACGCAGCGCTGTACAATTCAACATAGAAGGACAGTCCCTGCTCAAAGGAGCTTACAATCTAAAGGACAAATGTACAGTCAGTCAAATAGGGGCAGTCTAGATTTCCTGAAAGGTATAAAGGTTAGGTGCTGAAAGCAACATTGAAGAGGTGGGCTTTGAGCAAGGATTTGAAGATGGGTAGGGAGGGGGCTTGGTGTAAGGGTTCAGGAAGTTTATTCCAAGCATAGGGTGAGGCGAGGCAGAATGAGCGGAGCCTGGAGTTGGCGGTGGTGAAGAAGGGTACTGAGAGGAGGGATTTGTCCTGTGAGCGGAGGTTACGGGCGGGAACGTAAGGGGAAATGAGGGTAGAGAGGTAATGAGGGGCTGCAGACTGAGTGCATTTGTAGGTAAGAAGGAGAAGCTTGAACTGTGTGCGGTATCTGATTGGAAGCCAGTGAAGTGACCTGAGAAGAGGGGTGATATGAGTATATCGGTTCAGGCGGAATATAAGACGTGCAGCAGAGTTCTGAACAGATTGAAGGGGGGATAGATGGCTAAGTGGGAGGCCAGTAAGGAGTAGGTTGCAGTAGTCAAGGCAAGAGGTAATGAGAGCGTGGACGAGAGTACGGGTGGTGTGCTCAGAGAGGAAAGGGCGAATTTTGCTGATGTTAAAGAGAAAGAAGCGACAGGTCTTGGCTATCTGCTGGATATGTGCAAAGAAGGAGAGGGAGGAGTCGAAGATGACTCCGGGGTTGCGGGCAGATGAAACAGGGAGGATGAGGGTGCCATCAACTGAGATAGAGAGTGGAGGAAGAGGAGAAGTGGGTTTTGGTGGAAAGACGATAAGCTCGGTCTTGGACATGTTCAGTTTCAGGTGGCGGTTGGACATCCATGCAGCAATGTCGGATAAGCAGGCCGATACCTTGGCCTGGGTCTCCGCGGTGATGTCTGGTGTGGAGAGATATAGCTGGGTGTCATCAGCATAAAGATGATATTAGAAACCATGAGATGAGATCAGTGAGCCCAGGGAAGAGGTGTAGATTGAAAATAGAAGGGGTCCAAGGACAGATCCCTGGGGAACTCCAACAGAGAGCGGGATGGGGGTGGAGGAAGATCCATGAGAGTGTACTCTGAAGGTGCGGTGGGAGAGATAGGAGGAGAACAGGAGAGGACAGAACCCTGGAACCCAAATGAGGACAGTGTGGCAAGAAGTAAATCATGATTGACAGTATCAAAAGCAGCGGATAGATCAAGGAGGATGAGGATGGAGTAGTGGCCTCTGGATTTGGCAAGGAACAGGTCATTACAGACTTTAGAGAGTGCCGTTTCTGTCGAGTGTAGAGGGCGAAAACCGGATTGAAGCGGATCGAGGATGGCATGAGAGGAGAGAAAATCAAGGCAGCGGCTGTGAACAGCACGCTCAAGTATTTTGGAGAGGAAGGATAGGAGGGAGATGGGGCGGTAGTTGGAGGGACTGGTATGGGATAGTATGGGCCCTTAGTAGTCTCACTTGTTCCTCCCCTACTCCTGGTTTCTTGGGAATTGGCTGCTGTGGTTTATCCTCTGTTTATATCTTCTGATATGAAGCTTGTTTAAAACAAATAGATCTAAAAGAGAAAAATTGTCAGTAGCAGTGATGGCTGTGCAAACTGGAGAGTGGTAGGGAATCCCTGGGAGTGCAGGTGAGGGGGTATGTGAAAATCTCAGCAACTGTTTGGCAGTGAGTGCTGGGGCAGAAGAAGGGAGCAGTGGTGTGAAATACACCTGAATGTAGTAAGTGGTTTTGAGCCTTGGGAGCTACCGCCCAGATAGCACAATTGGCTCATTTTGTCCTGCTTGCCTCAGAAACACAGCAGGACCATCAAGACAGGTGGTGGAGTAATCTTCAGGTTGTCAGGAAGGTTGGTGCAGGTGTCATATCCTTCACCTGTTTTCTGTGGTCTCCAGCAGCATTCCATGCCAAGAAGGATCTGTTTACTTCCTGGAAACCCATCACTTCCTTCATAGTTGAGTGGCCTTCCCATCCAGTGGCAGCAGGAAACGCCTTCATAAAGGTCCATCTCATGCTGCCACTAATCCCACGGCAGCAGGAGATGACATTTTATGAAGATGTTTCCTGCTGCCGCTGGACAGGGAAGACCACTCCTTTTCCCGCTGGGCGCTGGCTGCAAATGAGGTGTGTTGGGGAGGACCAATGGGTTGGTATGGGCAGAGCAATGGGCAGAGTTGTGGGTGGAACAATGGGTGGGGTGAGGCAGAGCAATGGGTGGTGGGGTAGAGGAGGCTGGGGGTAGGCCCTTTATCTCCCACTGAGTGGGTTGGCCCCCTTGGCAGCTCTGAAGAGGGTGCTGGGTGATGTCATCACTTCCTATTGGGTAGTATTTAAGGAAGTTCCTGTCTTCCAGCCAGTGCCTTTGCAACAGGTCTCCTAGAGTTGTCTAGTGTGTGTTGCAGCCTTGTTCTAGTTTGTCTTCTGTGCCTGTCTGTGTATTGTTCTAGCCCCGCTCCATGTTCCAGCCTTGCTCCAGCCCTGTCTTCCTGCTCCAGCCATGTCCGAGTGTCTTGCCCACCACCGCCAGTCAGGGCCTAGCAGCCCTGGGGTTGGCTAGGTAATATCAACTCAGCTGCAGCCCAAGGGATCACCCCGAGTCATGACAGCGGGTAAGACTCACAGTGCCCGTAGCCTCCTTGGATCTCCTGTCAGTGAGAAAGGTAGATATTTTCCATCCTCCCTTCTTAGTGGGGTGGTCTCTCCATTTTCCAGCTACCTTCACCACAAGTTGCTGGTCATTTCCCTTTGGGTAATGGATTCTGTATCTAAAGGGGCATTAGATGGTAACCTTATCTGGAGGGAGGTTTTGTACGCCCTTCTGAGGTATTACCCTTTTATGAGGCCCTTAAAGGTGTCCCCCAATTGCTATCCAGAACCTACCTATTTGTGGCGTTGTTGTGGAGTTCCACACGGAGGAATGGACTAATATGTGCCAATTACATGCAACAGGAGCATCTATATTATGTTTCACACTTTTTCTTAGCGGTTCAATATTTAAACAAAGCAAACACCAACTCCATATGGGTAACCTGCAGATTTATTTTTTCCTGTTCCAGGTCACTCTTTGCCAAATATGATACATTTTAATTCTCATCGCTTCCCCTCACCTTTTTCCCCCCAGTGAGAACATCATTTTCAGATCCACCATGCATCACCCTATTTACTAAACCTCCATAACACTTCCAAAACCAGGTCTTCTATTCTCACCTTCCCATCTCCCCCACTGCCCCCTTCTCTCCTGCCTTCCCACTTCCTCATTTTCCCCTCCCCAATTCATTCATTTATGTCACACATTGGTGTATACCACAGCATCCACTATATTCAAAGAGAATTTAAGCCAGCTTTGAGCTCTTGGCTCCAAAGTAGTCATGAAATCCTGTTTGTGCCTCAGAGTACCCTCTTCCCCTCCCCCACGCCCTCTCTGTCCCCTAACTAGAGATTAACAAAAAAAAACTGTCGGAAAGCTTTCAGCCAAAACTGAAATTCATCACCTGGTTTTCGCCAAAACCAAAACTGAAACCTCAAGTTTGGTTGTGTGAATGCAAACCAGTGACAGTGAGAGCTGTTAGAGATTGTCAGAGCTTGCAGTCTGCATCTCTCTGCTAGACTCACAGTATCCTAGCCAGAATAAAATAATTTAAATAATGAAAGATCATATTTTGCCTCCAATATTCAATATGTTTGTTTATTATAGTGTTGCAGGAATTACCACTATTGTTAGCAGAATCTGTGGTACTTCAGGAGTCAAACACCACACACCAGAATGAGAGAAAAGTCTTCTTTATTTTCCAGCAAAGTAGAACATCAGCGCTAGCTCTCTCCTTCTCTATGTCTTCTCTCTG